>NC_069503.1:371068525-371418525 GCF_027579735.1 Bombina bombina | reverse complement strand
CATTACATTTTAAATATGATAATACTATGACACACTAGTTTACATACTAGATCATTCTCAATATACATCATATCAATACTAGGAAAACAGATAATAACTATTATGGAATGAGCAAAGATGGGAAATATACCAGCCTAATGTTTTGATAACCAATTAAATAGCAATCCATGTAGGTTGGCCAAAGATAATCTATGAATATACATAAAACGTAAAGTATGCATAAAACGTAAAACGTAGGACAGAACCAATTAAAAGTCAGCTATGATTATCTAGTAGTCCCCATCTTTGACATAATCTCCCTAACTCCCAATAGCAATCTAACTATCGTTATCATATTCCTCTATAACACATGTCAGAAATAGTTAGTTTAGTGCATATGTAAAATGCCTTTGTTTTTGTTTATTGCAAGTTAATGTTTTGCGGCTCTAAAAGGGTGTGTTTTGTTTTACCCAATGGGAGGCATTCTTTGTCTTTTTAAACTCAGAGCAGTGGTCACTAAAACATGCTATGACTACGGCAGACAAGGCCGAAACGCGTCAGCAGCTGTGACCACTACCCTGAGCTGAAGCTTTGAAAAAGTTTCTGTAACCCAAGAGCTGTTGCTTTTTGTTTTAAGCCAATAAAGCATTTTGGATCAATTTACAAGCCATCGGGACTCCTGATTCTTTCTCTGTATAACAGTAGTGACACTAGCACATGGGTATAGCCAGAGGAGGGCTGGTTATAGAATCAGAGGTATCTGCATCAGTATAATAACACCTAGCACTATATAATGACACAGTAGTGACACTGGCTCATGGGTATAGCCAGAGGAGAGCTGGTTATAGAATCAGAGGTATCTGCATCAGTATAATAACACCTAGCACTGTATAATGACACAGTAGTGACACTGGCTCATGGGTATAGCCAGAGGAGAGCTGGTTATAGAATCAGTGGTATCTGCATCAGTATAATAACACCCAGCACTGTATAATGACACAGTAGTGACACTGGCTCATGGGTATAGCCAGATGAGGGCTGGTTATAGGGTCAGTGGTATCTGCATCTGTATAATAACACCCAGCACTATATAATGACACAGTAGTGACACTGGCTCATGGGTATAGCCAGAGGAGGGCTGGTTATAGGATCAGTGGTATCTGCATCAGTATAATAACACCAAGCACTATAAAATAATGTTTTTAATTTCAAATGTACCATGGTGTCCTTCACTAAGGTCTGTACTTTGGAAAATGTCCACCACAGCCTTTGTCTGTGCCTATCCCTGGTGATTTTACGTGTTTTCCAGTCATAATGATAATGTTAATGAAGTATATGTTTTCAGTGGGGCCAAATTAAATGGCCCCACACAAGGGAGGGTTCTCACAAACTTTCCATAAATATGTCCCAAAATGTCTCTTTTTGTATCCATAAAACGTATTCTAATATACGAAGTGATGTTTCTGCAGGCTTAACAGCTTGATAAGTGCACAAACATGCATTTCCTTATCATTTACTATGGTAGCAATTGTGGGGAGGCAGAGGTGGGGGAACCGCTGCACTACAGAAAAAAATTAACAAAATTTAAAAATAAGAATATAAACTAGGTACTGGAAGACACAATTGGGAGGTGAGGGTTAGAGATCTGTTTGGGAAGGATCAGAGAGGTGGGAGGGCAAGGGGGGATCCTACACTGCAGAAATTCATTAAATAAATCAAATACATTTATTTGAAAAAAAAACAACAAAAAAACTAAAACTTCATACTGTCAGACTGTCTGCCAGTACCTAAGGTGGTGGTCAGTAGTGTGGGGGGAGAGAGCTGTTTGGGATGGATCAGGGAGTTGGGAAGTGTCAGGTGGGAGGGTAATACCTGCATTAAAATACTATTACCCTTACCAGGTTTACCAGCTAACTAATTAACCACTTCATCGCCATGGATTTCAGAAGTATGGTGCGCAGTTGCAGTTAGTGGCCTTCTAATTGCCAAAAACTTATTGCAAAGCCATGAATGTCTGCTATTTCTCAAGGACCCCAGAGAATCTTTTACAACCATTTGTCTTATGACTGCAGTAGTTGTGTGTAAATAATTTCAGTGAGAAACCCACAGTTTGTGAAAAAACTAAAAAATTTTTTTAATATGATTGCATTTGGCGGCGAAACAGTAGCATGAAATATAACAAAATGGGCCTAGATTACTACCTTGGGTTGTCTACTAAACAAAAATATATAGTTTTGATAGGTAAAATTATTCAGTATTTTTGGGCGTTTTTCTCTGAAATTCCCGGGGTTAACAGCTGTTTTTTTCATGTGCAAAATAGACCATTTTTGAGCTTAGTGTGACATGCTTGTTAAAATTAACTACATTAAGCTTTCACATTTAGCTTAGAATTCTAGTTCAATGTCATACATAATTGGGGATATTAGCTTATTAATCATACAACTGATATTTATTTACCTCAGGGCCAGTGTGTAACAACCAGGTTGCCTTTGACTCTCCCTAATAAGATATGATCCTTCCCCTCCACACAGCAATTCATCTGCTTGTTCCCGGGAAATGATACCATGAAACCTAAAAAACACAGCATACAATATTTTTACCTTACACAACTTCTGGACGACAATTTCTAGGAAATACTAATCTGTTACTTTTCCCCTTATAAGACAGATAATTGTTTCTACAGTGAAATGTGTTGGCAAGTGTGCTAATAAGGTGCTGTGTATTTCTAAGTTTTTTTTCTGTCTATTCAATAAGCAAAGGAAATACTTTTTTTTCAGATATATACTGAGGGATATTTTAAACAAAAGTAGGTGATGTTTTGCACGTAAGAACAAAAGTTATTCAGCTTTTACAATTTGTGAATGGTGCATATAATATTAAAATGTTTCCTATGCTGTCAGCTTCCTGTTTTTACATCTATTAATGAATGGCTTGCTTTATGCCAAGGTGCGCCTACAAGGGAGAAGACTTACAAAAGTAAAAGCAGTGAGGTGAATTTAAAGGGATATGATAATCCCAAAATTTTATTTCATGATTTGGATAGAACATACAATTTTAAACAACTTTAAAATTTACTTCCATTATCAAATTTGCTTCGTTCTCTTGTTATCCTTTGCTGAAGGAACAACATTGCACTACTGGCAGCAAGATGAACACATCTAGTCAGCCAATCACAAAAGACAAAAGTGCGCAGGCACCAATTAGCAGCAGCCCCCACTAGTGTAGGATATGTGCATATTATTTTTCAACAAAAGATACCAAGAGAACAAAGCACATTTGAAAATAGAAGTGAATTTAAAAGTGTCTTAAAATTACATGCTCTATCTAAATCATGCAAGTTTAATTTTGAATTTCCTGTCCCTATAAAACAACATTCCAGCTAAAATTGAAATGCACTGATGTGCATTTCAGTCTTGTATAAGGTAGAAGCACTTCTGCAATAAACAAGTATTAGCAAAATTCTACTAGTTAAGGTATAGCTACTTTCAGTGAGTGCTTTAACTGTTCGTGTGCACATGAAGTATATCTAGATATGCTCCATGCACCCACATTTCAAACAGCTTGAATGCTCAGAAAACCATCTGTCTTGTATCATGTAAAATGAGCCATCACCAATACAAGGTGCTGATCGCTCTCTAAAAAGACTTACTGCTTAAAATGCTGGTGCACGGATGGAACACCAAAGTTCAGCCCATTTTACAAATAAACAATTACCCTTTGTATTTTGTACTTAGATATACAAATTTCTATGTGTTTTTTGCACATTCAGTGTACTTAATTACAATTTATACTGTGTATATTTAATATGATTTCTTTCAGTGTAATTTACATACAAATGTTACATTTTTGATAAAATATGATTTTTGGTAAACTATCTTGTTACGATTTTTGATTCACCATAACATTCAATTTTTTCCTGTGTATTTTTGTGTGAATGGTTCAATTATTCTTTTGCATGATTTTTGTAATGTATGTATCTCTTTCCTATTCTGTACACGCTCCTTAGAGAGACACCCTGTTTTCAGGGTAAAAAGCAGTTTTACATAATTCCCCCAGGGAAATAGAAGGACTGGCGAGAATTCTTAGATAATCTCGCCAGTCCAGAACTCTTTAGATAATCGGCCCCTTGGTGTCCATGGCACTATTCATGTGATGTCCAGAGGCACAATAAATGTTCCGCTCTGCTTACCCTGCAGCATGTGTAACTCATAAGTGTCCAGGAAAACATGGCTGAGGTGGCAACCCTATGCATATTGCATATCAAGATTTGCTTTACTTGCACTTAAACAGAGAACAGAGAAATCTCTAACTAAAAACAGTGATAGCTTTTATCAGAAGCATTTTTGCTAATATATACATATATATATATATATATATATATATATATATATATATATATATATATATTTTGCAAAAATCATTCTATTCAACACTGAAATGCACTCAAACTTAAGTTTTGGCTGGAAAGCAGAATATTTACATTTAGAATCACAGAAATACTATGGCAGTTTGCATGTTCATCTGAAAATGTGTATGGAAAATCGGAAGTAATTTGAGTAAGCTTTTGTTTAGGTAAATGACAGGAGGATAGCTCTCTAGCAGGAAGTAGTAGAGACAAAGAAATAGAACACTAGTTGGAAAATACATGATTATATTTGTAGGACAAAATATCTGTCCTCTTTTTAAATGAACATTTAATTCACATAAATTGCTTAAGTACGTTAATAAAATAACCTTGCAATATGAAATTGTTAAATATTGTGTTTGCTGTTGCATTAAAAATGTTTATTGAAAAAAATTTAATGGGCCATGATCCCAAGTTAAAGGGAAATGAAACCAAAATATTTTCTTTTGTGATTCAGAGCACACAGTTTTTACTTTTTAAGAAATGTGGGCAGACTTGTTGGGTCTATGGTTTGTATCTTCTATAAAAAATCTTTTTTTTTTAACAAAATCTATGTGTTTTTTTTTTTAACAAAATCTATGTTGAATTACCTTTAAAAATTGTGCTTCTCCAACTCTCCCTAGGGAGTATGAAGAAATATCATATGACCATGTAACATGTTTCACAGTGATTGCTTTGATCAGAACAAAAGTTTATTTAGATTTGTTCCCTAACCGGTAACAGCAAAACATACCAAAAACATGAATTCAACCAGGTTTTTTTAAGGATGCCTCCCTGGGGCGCGATCCGATATACGGCGTAGGTTTCGGAGCAAGTGAGGGAACCCGCGCCGCCCATAATTTCAGCTTGCACATCGGGGTATTGCATATACCCCGCCGGCAGTTCATAAAGTGCCGTAAGTCGGATAAACTAGCGATGTCCAGAAATAAGCGTAACTACAAATTTCTGGAGTCACTAGTGACTTACGGCACTTTGGAAACTGCCGGCGCCTAAGAAAACTAACAAAAATGTTAAATCTCCCGTAACTGTCTAACGCGCCTCCCAAAAAAGAAGCCCTATACGTATACACCTAAATCCGCAATCCCCCCTCTCACTCCTAATAATAAATGTATTAACCCCTTAACCGCCATAGCCCACACCACAATAAACCTATTCTAGTATTAACCCCTAAACCGCCATAGCCCACACTGCAATAAACCTATTCTAGTATTAACCCCTAAACTGCCATAGCCCACACCACAATAAACCTATTCTAGTATTAACCCCTAAACCGCCATAGCCCACACCGCAATAAACCTATTCTAGTATTAACCCCTAAACCGCCATAGCCCACATAGCCTATTAAATCTATTAACCCCTAATCTGCCAACGTTGCTGCCACTATAATAAAGTAATTAACCCCTAGACCTAAGTCTAACCCTAACACCCCCCTAACGTAATTATTATTTAAATAAATCTAAATAATATTACTATTATTAACTAAAGTATTCCTATTTAAAACTAAATACTTACCTATAAAATAAACCCTAAGATAGCTACAATATAATTAATAATTACATTGTAGCTATTTTAGGTTTTATTTTTATTTTACAGGCAACTTTGTATTTATTTTAACTAGGTACAATAGCTGTTAAATAGTTAATAACTATTTAATAGCTACCTAGTTAAAATATTTACAAAATTACCTGTAAAATAAATCCTAACCTAAGTTACAAATACACCTAACACTACACTATCATTAAATAAATTAAATTAAATAACTACATTTAGCTCAAATTAAATACAATTAACTAAAATAAACTAAAGTACAAAAAAAACAAAACACTAAATTACAGGAAAAAAAATGACAAAAAGTTTAAACTAATTACACCTAATCTAAGCCCCCTAATAAAATAAAAAAGCCCTCCAAATATTGTAATTTTTTTTTACAGGTAAAAGAGCTGATTACTTTGGGGCAATGCCCCGCAAAACGCCCTTTTAAGGGCTATTTGTAATTTAGTATAGGGTAGGGCATGTTATTATTTTGGGGGGCTTTTTTATTTTATTAGGGGGCTTAGATTAGGTGTAATTAGTTTAAACTTCTTGTAATTTTTTTTTCTGTAATAAAATACCTGTTTGTTATCTATAAGTACTCTAGTCTAAATAAATCATCACAACCCTTGTTTTTAGCAACTTTCTTGTAAGTAATCAGTTAATTCAACGATACAGCATTACACAGATCTATGTAATGATTGCTGTTTTTGTACAAAACCATAAAATAGTCATCACGCAAGTGATTTGTCATTTGGGAGAACCGGAGGGCTACAATTCATTGTTTCAACAACATTAAATACCTGCAGCTTTTGTGTACAGCACATTGTGCTTTGCACCACACTCCTTAGTGAGGTCAAAAAGCAAATTCTGTTGCCCAGGTTTTCGAAATGCAGCAAATCAAATAGCTGGTTTTGAAAATTTGCAGCATTTTGTAAATAGTTAACTGTTTTTATTATTTTTGTGGGAAGCATATATGGGACATATGTGAACTTAAAATGGCTTTAAAGGGACACTGAACCCAAATTTTTTCTTTTGTGATTCAGATAGAGCATGGAATCAGCCAATCGGATTGAACTTGATTCTGATTGGCTGATTCCATCAGCCAATCAGAATATTCCTACCTTAATTCCGATTGGCTGATAGAATCCTATCAGCCAATCGGAATTCGAGGGACGCCATCTTGGATGACGTCATTTAAAGGAACCGTCATTTGGCTAGTAGGCGTCGGGAGAAGAGGATGTTCCGCGTCGGATGGAAGATGATGGCTCCCGAAGAAAGAAGATTGAAGATGCCGTTGATAGAAGACTTCATCCGGATCATGGACCTCTTCAGCTCCCGCTTGGATGAAGACTTCAGCCGGATCATGGACCTCTTCAGCCCCCCGCTTGGGCTTGGATCAGGACATCGGAGGAGCTCTTCTGGATCGATCGGTGAACCTGGTATGGTGAAGATAAGGTAGGAAGATCTTCAGGGGCTTAGTGTTAGGTTTATTTAAGGGGGGTTTGGGTTAGATTAGGGGTATGTGGGTGGTGGGTTGTAATGTTGGGGGGGGGTATTGTATGTTTTTTTTTACAGGCAAAAGAGCTGAACTTCTTGGGGCATGCCCCGCAAAGGGCCCTGTTCAGGGCTGGTAAGGTAAAAGAGCTTTGAACTTTAGTAATCTAGAATAGGGTAGGGCATTTTATTTTGGGGGGCTTTGCTATTTTATTAGGAGGCTTAGAGTAGGTGTAATTAGTTTAAAATTGTTGTAATATTTTTCTTATGTTTGTAAATATTTTTTTATTTTTTGTACTTTAGTTAGTTTATTTCATTGTAGTTATTTGTAGGTATTGTATTTAATTAATTTATTGATAGTGTAGTGTTAGGTTTAATTGTAGGTAATTGTAGGTATTTTATTTAATTAATTTATTGATAGTGTAGTGTTAGGTTTAATTGTAACTTAGGTTAGGATTTATTTTACAGGTAAATTTGTAATTATTTTAACTATTTTAGCTATTAAATAGTTCTTAACTATTTAATAGCTATTGTACCTGGTTAAAATAAATACAAAGTTACCTGTAAAATAATTATTAATCCTAAAATAGCTATAATATAAATATAATTTATATTGTAGCTATATTAGGGTTTATTTTAAAGGTAAGTATTTAGCTTTAAATTGGAATAATTTATTTAATAAGAGTTAATTAATTTTGTTAGATTAAAATTATATTTAATTTAGGGGGGTGTTAGTGTTAGGGTTAGACTTAGCTTTAGGGGTTAATACATTTATTAGAATAGCGGTGAGCTCCAGTCGGCAGATTAGGGGTTAATGTTTGAAGTTAGGTGTCGGCGATGTTAGGGAGGGCAGAGTAGGGGTTAATACTATTTATTATAGGGTTAGTGAGGCGGATTAGGGGTTAATAACTTTATTATAATAGCGGTGCGGTCCGGTCGGAAGATTAGGGGTTAATAAGTGTAGGCAGGTGGAGGCGACGTTGTGGGGGGCAGATTAGGGGTTAATAAATATAATATAGGGGTCGGCGATGTTAGGGCAGCAGAATAGGGGTACATAGGGATAATGTAAGTAGCGGCGGTTTACGGAGCGGCAGATTAGGGGTTAATAATAATATGCAGGGGTCAGCGATAGCGGGGGCGGAAGATTAGGGGTTAATAAGTGTAAGGTTAGGGGTGTTTAGACTCGGGGTACATGTTAGGGTGTTAGGTGCAGACGTAGGAAGTGTTTCCCCATAGCAAACAATGGGGCTGCGTTAGGAGCTGAACGCAGCTTTTTTGCAGGTGTTAATCGTGCACGAGCACGTTTTTGAGGCTGGCCGCGTCCGTAAGCAACTCTGGTATCGAGAGTTGAAGTTGCGTTAAATATGCTCTACGCTCCTTTTTTGGAGCCTAACGCTGACATTCTATGGACTCTCAATACCAGAGTTATTTTAAAGGTGCGGCCAGAAAAAAGCCAGCGTTAGCTACGCGGGTCCTTACCGACAAAACTCTAAATCTAGCCGTTGGTATCTTAATTTGAAATGCAAGAATGTAAGTTTAGATGCCGGCCCATTTTTGGTGAACAACCTAGGTTGTCCTTGCTGATTGGTGGATAAATTAATCGACCAATCAAAAACTGCTGTCCAGAGTTCTGAACCAAGAAAAAAAGCTTAGATGCCTTCTTTTTCATATAAAGATAGCAAGTGAACGAAGAAAAATTGATAATAGGAGTAAATTAGAAAGTTGCTTAAAATTGCATGCTCTATCTGAATCACAAAAGAAACATTTTGGTTTCAGTGTCCCTTTAAGTTAGTAGAGGGGGGCCGCAGATTTGCCAGTGTCTAGTGCAGCACAAAAACTAAATATGATGTAAATCACTGCATTATAAGTTTTTTTATACAGTTTTTTATGCTACAAAAGCTTTAAAGATGTGAAAGCATTATCATAATATAAAAATGACATTCATTTAAATTCTTAAGTTCCTAGAAATGTTAAATTGCCATTTCAGAGATTTCACACTCTTTCCTGTGTCGCAGGAAAGCAGCAGTTTATTTTTATGAAACTTCACCCACTTTAGATACTTAATTGGATTTAGAATTTAGACTACATATCTGTTATGAATATATCTTTGCAGCAAGAGACTGTTCAGCCTTGAAAGGTATGGAGCTGTGTACTGCAAGATAAAGCGCAATTTGTTGCAGCTATGGCAGGGCAGGGGTTAATTCAAACATCTGACAAAGGAGTTTTATACCTGAAGGACACTGATAGCATATTCTCATACAGTAATGTATGTTGTTACCTTAGCAACAAAAATATATGTGAACAGGAGCAGGATAATAAAGAAATTGAAGGTTATAATATACAACTATGGGGTATATTATAATTTTTCAATTTCAAAATCTATTTATTTTTTAACTTAAAAAACTTTTGGCATTTAGAAAGGAACATACAACCCCACAATTTCTTTTGTGATTCAGAGCACACAATTTGTAAAAAGTTTCCAGTTTACATCTATTATATTTTTTAAGGGTTGGAATGAGAGAACTCTAAAGGGGTATCAGAATCCTTTAGAAAAAAACGTTTTAAATCATTTATATAAAAAAATTCCCTTAGACTTTAATGGTGATTTTCTGTTGAAAATCGTTAGATACGTTTTTTGTGATTGACTCCTAAATAACAATTATTATTGCACTGTGCTGACCTGTGTGTAATATACCAGAGATTAATTACTGTAAGCATTGTCTTCACAGAGATTTTTTTTATTTCTTTTTTCATTAGTGGGAAGAGGAAGCTGAGTGTTTCTTAGATATGAACCATGTCCCTTACAAGATTATTATAATTTTATTATTATTATCAGTTATTTGTAGCACGCCAACAGATTCCGCAGCGCTATAAACATAGGCGGAATACAAGGTAAAGTTTATAGGGATCAGACAGGTAGAGGGCCCTGCCAAGAGTCGCATTGTTGTAGTCAGCTCTAAAGAAGGTGATCTACAAACAGCTGGGCTCTTAGGCTTACATGCTAAGGGAGTTCAAGGGGATAGCAATGGAGGAGAGGAAACGGTATAAAGAAAGGTTAGTGTAGGTTGTATGCATCCCTGAACAGTAGAGTCTTTAGGGAGCACTTGAAGCTTTCAAAACTAGGGGAGAGTCTTGTGGAGCGAGGCAGAGAGTTCCACAAGATAGGAGTCAGTCTGGAGAAGTCCTGTAAGAAGGAGTGTGAGGAGATAACAAGAGAGGAGGAGAGTAGGAGGTCATGAGCAGAGCGAAGGGGACGGGAGGGAGAGTATCTGGAGACAAGGTCTGAGATATAGGGGGGAGCAGTGCAGTTGAGGGCTTTATATGTCAGAGTGAGAACTTTGTGTTTAATCCTGAAGGCAAGAGGAAGCCAGTGAAGGGATTGACAGAGAGGTGCAGCAGATGAAGAACGACATGTAAGGAAGATGAGCCTGGCAGAGGCATTCATTATGGATTGTAAAGGAGCTAGGCGGCAGCTGGGGAGACCAGAGAGGACAGAGTTGCAGTAATCGAGGCGGGAAAGGATGAAGGAATGGATTAAAATCTTAGTTGTGTCTTGTGTAAGGAAATGTCTAATTTTAGAGATGTTTTTAAGGTGGAAGTGGCAGGATTAAGCCAAGGACTGAATGTGAGGAGTGAAAGAAAGATCTGAGTCAAGTGTGACCCCAAGACATAAGGCATGCGGGGTAGGGGAAATGATGGAGATGTCAACAGTTATAGAGAGATTGGGGGTGGAGATTTTGGAAGAAGAGGGGAAAAATAAGGAGCTCAGTTTTGGAGAGATTTAGCTTGAGGTAGTAAGAGGACATCCAGGAAGATATGTGAGAAAGACAGTTAGTGACATGGGTTAGCAAGGAAGTAGATAGGTCTGGTGCAGAGAAATAGATTTGGGTGTCATTGGCATACAAATTATATTGGAACCTGTGGGACTTTAATTAGGGAACCTAATGATGACGTGTAGATTGAGAAGAGAAGGGGACCGAGGACAGAGCCTTGTGGTACTACAACAGAAAGTGGTGACGGGGCAGAGGAGGCCCCAGAGAAGGCTACACTAAAGGTACGGTTTGACAGGTAGGTAGAGAACCACAAGAGGGCTGTGTCACAAATGCCGAAGGATTGGAGGGTTTGGAGCAAAAGAGGGTGGTCAACAGTATCAAAGGCTTCAGACAGATCAATGAGGATAAGCAGAGAGAAGTGTCCTTTTGATTTTGCTGTAAGTAGGTTGTTGGTAACCTTAATGATTGCTGTCTCTGTGGAGTGATGGGGACGAAATACAGATTGCAGTGGGTCAAGGAGGGAGTTTAATGTAAGGAAATGGGATAGGCGTGCATATTCTAGCTTTTCAAGAAGCTTTGAGGCAAAAGGGAGTAGAGAAATAGGGTGGTAGTTGGATTGGGAGGTTGGATCAAGAGAAGGTTTTTTGAGGATAGGTGTGACCAGTGCATGTTTCAGAGATGAGGGAAATATGCCGGGGCTGAGGGACAGGTTGAAAATGTGTGTGAGTATAGGGGTAAGGGTAGAAGAGAGGGAGAGGAGTATCTGTGAGGGAATACGGTAAAGGGGACAGGTAGTGAGGTGAGAGTGCAGTATAAGTGCCGGAACGTCTTCCTCAGTAACAGGGGAGAAAGAGCTACATTTATGGCTATTTAGTTTCTGATGGAGTTGATTTTGTTATTGAAGTAGCTGGCAAAGTCTTGACCTAACAGAGAAGTTGTATTAGGGGGTGGGGGTGGGAGAAGAAGAGTATTGAAAGTGGAGAACAGATGTTTTGGGTTTGAAGAAAGAGTAGAGATAAGAGTAGAGAAGTAATGTTGCTTATAGAGATTAAGGGCAGAATAGTAGGAGTTCAAAATGAACTTGTAATGAAGGAAATCAGCTGAACTTCGAGATTTTCTCCAGTGCCGCTCAGCAGTACAGGAACATCTGCGTAGGTACCGTGTCAGAGGAGTATGCCAGTGCTGAGGATGAGTGTGTGATTTCTGAACAATGGTAAGAGGGGCCAGATTGTAAAGGACCGATGTAAGGGTGGAATTATAGTGCAAGCAATAAACCTATGTGCACAGTTTGCTGCCACTGTTAAAGTGAATCTAAAGTTTAATGAATGAGTGCCCGGTTTTTAAAAATACTATTAAAAACAGGGGAGCTTTAATTCATTAAACTTTACATTGCAGCATTTTTTTAAAATACTTACCTTTTTCTTTAGGAAACCTCCGCCCGCTTCTCATGCTGTACTTATCGATGATGAAACCGGCTTCCTCCAATCGTTGCGTGGCCTCATGAGCTGGTCGCCTCATGAGCTGGTCGCCTCAGGGTGCACGTTATGATTGGAGAAAGCGGTTTTGTCATTGCTGTGCTAAGTAAAGAGGAGCTGCGGGCAGAGTATCGCTGGTCTGGGTTTCCTAAAGAAAAAGGTAAGCATTTTAAAAAAACGCTGCAATGTAAAGTTTCATGAATGAAAGTGCCAATGTTTTTAATAGTATTTTTAAAAAACGGGCACTCTATAGTGATGTTGCGAAGAGTTCGCCGGCAAATAGTTCCCGGCGAACATAGCATGTTCGCTTTCGTCTCGGCGGGCGAACATACGTGATGTTCGATCCGCCCCCTATTCGTCATTATTGAGTAAAGTTTGACCCTGTACCTCACAGTCAGAATACACATTACAGCCAATCAGCAGCAGACCCTCCCTCCCAGACCCTCCCACCTCCTGGACAGCATCCATTTTAGATTAATTTGGAAGCTGCATTCTTAGTGAGAGGAGGGACAGTGTAGCTGCTGCTGATTTCATAGGGAAATCGATAGCTAGGCTAATGTATTCAGTGTCCACTACAGTCCTGAAGGACTCATCTGATCTCTGCTGTAAGGACAGCAACCCAAAAAGCCCTTTTTAGGGCTAGGACATCAATCTGCTTTTTTTTTTTTCCCCTGTGTAATCTAATTGCAGTTGCCTGCCTGCCAGCGTGTGTGTCAGGCTCACAGCGTATACTGTGCCCACTTGCCCAGTGCCACCACTAATATCTGGTGTAACAGTAGTATACATTTAAAAAAAACAACACTTTTTCGACTGTGAAATAATAGCAGACAGCTGCCAGTACCCAAGATGGCCGCCAATAAGGCAGATGGGGAGTGTTAGAGAGCTGTTTTGGGGGGGATCAGGGAGGTTGGGGGCTAAGGGGGGATGCTACACCACAGCATATGTAAATATGCTAAAAAAAAAATTAAAAAAATTAAAAACCTTTTATTTTAGTACTGGCAGACTTTCTGCCAGTACTTAAGTTAGCGGGGACAATTGTGGGGTGGGGCAGGGAAGGGAGCTGTTTGGGAGGGATCAGGGGGTCTGATGTGTCAGGTGGGAGGCTGATCTCTACACTAAAGCTAAAATTAACCCTGCAAGCTCCCTACAAACTACCTAATTAACCCCTTCACTGCTAGCCATAATACACGTGTGATGCGCAGCAGTATTTAGCGGCCTTCTAATTACCAGAAAGCAACGCCAAAGTCATATATGTCTGCTATTTCTGAACAAAGGGGATCCCAGAGAAGCATTTACAACCATTTGTGCCATAATTGCACAAGCTGTTTGTAAATAATTTCAGTGAGAAACCTAAAATTGCGAAAAAATGTAAGTTTTTTTTAAATTTGATCGCATTTGGCGGTGAAATGGTGGCATTAAATATACCAAAATGGGCCTAGATCAATACTTTGGGTTGTCTACTACACTACACTTAAGCTAAAATTAACTCTACAAGCTGCCTACATGCTCCCTAATTAGCCCCTTTACTGCTGGGCATAAAACACGTGTGGTGTGCAGTGGCATTTAGCAGCCTTCTAATTACCAAAAAGCAACGCCAAAGACATATAAGGCTGCTATTTCTGAACAAAGGGGATCCCAGAGAAGCATTTACAACCATTTATGCCATAATTGCATAAGTTGTTTGTAAATAATTTCTGTGCGAAACCTAAAGTTTGTGAAAAAGTGAACAATTTTTTTTTTTTGATCGCATTTGGCGGTGAAATGGTGGCATGAAATATACCAAAATGGGCCTAGATCAATACTTTGGGTTGTCTACTACACTACACTTAAGCTAAAATTAACTCTACAAGCTGCCTACATGCTCCCTTATTAACCCTTTCACTGCTGGGCATAAAACACGTGTGGTGTGCAGTGGCATTTAGCAGCCTTCTAATTACCAAAAAGCAATGCCAAAGCCATATAAGTCTGCTATAATGGCATGTCTGGCACACAGTGTTGGGGCAAGGGTCCATCTGACCACTGATACCTGGTCTGCAAAGCATGGTCAGGGCAGGTATATCACCTACACTGCGCACTGTGAAGCGGGCGTAACCCTTACACTACCTGATCGATACAACATCATACCTGATGTTTTAAAGCACGTTATTGCAAACAATTTAGGAATGTTAGGTGATTTATGCCCTTTATGGATTAAAACCAGACTCTGCATCAACTATGTAATTTTCCATGGGAGTTTTGCCATGGATCGCCCTCCGGCATGCCACAGTTTATGTTAGGGTGTTAGGTTTAAATGGACCGTAAACACCAGAATTTTTGTTGTTTTAAAAGATAAATAATCCCTTAATTACCAATTCCCCAGTTTTGCATAACCAACACAGTTATAATTATAGATGTTTTACCTCTGTAATTACCTTGTATCTAAGCCTCATCAGACTGCCCCCTTATTTCAGTTCTTTTGACAGACTTGCATATTAGCCAATCAGAGCTGTCTTCATGGTAAACTCACGTGCATGAGCTCAATGTTATCTATATGAAACACGTGAACTAATGCCCTCTAGTGGTGAAAAACTATCCAAATGCATTTAGCTTAGAGGCGGCCTTCAAGGTCTAAGAAATTAGCATATGAACCTCCTAGGTTTAGCTTTCAACTAAGAATACCAAGAGAACACAGCAAAATTGGGGATAAAAGTAAATTGGAAAGTTGTTTAAAATTACATGCCCTATTTGAAACATGAAAGTTTTTTTTGGACTTGATTATCCCTTTAAACATACATTTTCTTTCCCCATAGGAATCAATGGGGCTGCGTTACGGAGCTTTACGCTCCGTTATTGCAGGTGTTAGGCTTTTTTTTAGCCGGCTCTCCCCATTGATGTCTATGGGGAAATCGTGCACGAGCATGTAAAAGTAGCTCAAAGCAGCGCTGGTATTTGTGTGCGGTATGGAGCTCAACGCAGGTGAGCGGTGGAAATAACTTGCAAGTTATTACCGAGCCACTCATAACGCAAAGCTCGTAATCTGCCCGAATGTTTGTTGACAGAATGATCATATATTACTTTCTTTAACATTATGCACTATTTGTAGACTTTTAGAAATATTCATAGTGCTGCATACATCACCATGTTTAAAAAGAAAATGGGCTGAACAGTTAAATCCCAGCAAAGTGCTTCCCACAGGAAGTAATATAGCTCTGTGGAATGCAATTTCTGTCACAGGAAGCTTTATTATGGCACCAATGGGCAATGATCAAATAGCTATTTGAAATTAATATCAATTTAAAATGTGATTTTTAAAAACATTTAGATAATTTGTTTCATTTTCCAAATCAACCTTGCAAGCATTGTGGTTGTGGGTTTTATTAATCTGCAAAGAAAACCTAACGTGTGTATAATGAATGCTTTGTTCATTTGCCTCATCAACAAGTTAAAATACATTTTACATAGCATACAATACAAAATTATAATTTGATATTTAAAGAATAACATTCCTAGATGTAATTTCTTTCTGTATTTGATAATGCTCAATGTAAAAAGCAGAACTTGCTCTTTATGGAATCCCATAGGGAATGTTATTGATAGGAGGAACCAATCAAGGGCCAGATTACAAGTGGAGCACTATTTAACTATTTAACTCTCCCGCTAGAGCATTAAGAGCGCTAGAAGTAAGCTTTTTGCAAGTGTCTGGTTGTGCTCGTATTACAAGTTGAAAGTAAACTGTTTTTGCTTGTAACACACATACGGCTAGATTTAGAGTTTTGTCGGTAATGACCCGCGTATCTAACGCTGGCTTTTTTCTGGCCGCACCTTTAAAATAACTCTGGTATTGAGAGTCCACAGAATGGCTGCGTTAGGCTCCAAAAAAGGAGCGTAGAGCATATTTAACGCCACTGCAACTCTCGATACCAGAGTTGCTTACGGACACGGCCAGCCTAAAAAACGTGCTCGTGCACGATTCCCCCATAGGAAACAATGGGGCTGTTTGAGCTGAAAAAAAAACTAACACCTGCAAAAAAGCCGCATTCAGCTCCTAACGCAGCCCCATTGTTTGCTATGGGGAAACACTTCCTACGTCTGCACCTAACACTCTAACATGTACCCCGAGTCTAAACACCCCTAACCTTACACTTATTAACCCCTATTCTGCCGCCCCCGCTATCGCTGACCCCTGCATATTATTATTAACCCCTAATCTGCCGCTCCGTAAACCGCCGCTACTTACATTATCGATATGTACCCCTAATTTGCTGTCCCTAACATCGCCGACCCCTATATTATATTTATTAACCCCTAATCTGCCGCCCACAACGTCGCCTCCACCTGCCTACACTTATTAACCCCTAATCTGCCGACCGGACCGCATCGCTATTATAATAAAGTTATTAACCCCTAATCCGCCTCACTAACCCTATAATAAATAGTATTAACCCCTAATCTGCCCTCCCTAACATCGCCAACACCTAACTTCAAACATTAACCCCTAATCTGCCGACTGGAGCTCACCGCTATTCTAATAAATGTATTAACCCCTAAAGCTAAGTGTAACCCTAACACTAACACCCCCCTAAGTTAAATATAATATAATCTAACAAAATAAATTAACTCTTATTAAATAAATTATTCCTATTTAAAGCTAAATACTTACCTGTAAAATAAATCCTAATATAGCTACAATATAAATTATAATTATATTATAGCTATTTTAGGATTAATATTTATTTTACAGGTAACTTTGTATTTATTTTAACCAGGTACAATAGCTATTAAATAGTTAAGAACTATTTAATAGCTACCTAGTTAAAATAATTACAAAATTACCTGTAAAATAAATCCTAACCTAAGTTACAATTAAACCTAACACTACACTATCAATAAATAAATTAAATAAAATACCTACAATTACCTACAATTAAACCTAACACTACACTATCAATAAATTAATTAAATACAATACCTACAAATAACTACAATGAAATAAACTAACTAAAGTACAAAAAATAAAAAAGAACTAAGTTACAAAAAATAAAAAAATATTTACAAACATAAGAAAAATATTACAACAATTTTAAACTAATTACACCTACTCTAAGCCCCCTAATAAAATAACAAAGCCCACCAAAATAAAAAATGCCCTACCCTATTCTAAATTACCAAAGTTCAAAGCTCTTTTACCTTACCAGCCCTGAACAGGGCCCTTTACGGGGCATGTCCCAAGAAATTCAGCTCTTTTTCCTGTAAAAAAACACATACAAACCCCCCCCAACATTACAACCCACCACCCACACACCCCTAATCTAACCCAAACCCCCCTTAAATAAACCTAACACTAAGCCCCTGAAGATCTTCCTACCTTGTCTTCACCTCACCGGGTATCACACCGATCTGTCCTGGCTCCGATATCTTCATCTAAGCCCAAGCGGGGGCTAGACATCCATCATCCGACGGCTGAAGAAGTCCAGAAGAGGCTCCAAAGTCTTCATCCTATCCGGGAAGAAGAGTAGATCCGGACCAGCAACCATCTTCTTCCAAGCGGCATCTTCTATCTTCATCCGATGAGGACCAGCTCCATCTTGAAGACCTCCACCGCGGACCCATCTTCTTCCGACGACGACTTCCTGACGAATGACGGTTCCTTTAAGGGACGTCATCCAAGATGGCGTCCCTCGAATTCCGATTGGCTGATAGGATTCTATCAGCCAATCGGAATTAAGGTAGGAAAATTCTGATTGGCTGATGGAATCAGCCAATCAGAATCAAGTTCAATCCGATTGGCTGATTCAATCAGCCAATCAGATTGAGCTCGCATTCTATTGGCTGTTCCGATCAGCCAATAGAATGCGAGCTCAATCTGATTGGCTGATCGGATCAGCCAATCGGATTGAACTTGATTCTGATTGGCTGATTCCATCAGCCAATCAGAATTTTCCTACCTTAATTCCGATTGGCTGATAGAATCCTATCAGCCAATCGGAATTCGAGGGACGCCATCTTGGATGACGTCCCTTAAAGGAACCGTCATTCGTCGGGAAGTCGTCGTCGGAAGAAGATGGGTCCGCTGTGGAGGTCTTCAAGATGGAGCCGGTCCTCATCGGATGAAGATAGAAGATGCCGCTTGGAAGAAGATGGTTGCCGGTCCGGATCTACTCTTCTTCCCGGATAGGATGAAGACTTTGGAGCCTCTTCTGGACTTCTTCAGCCGTCGGATGATGGATGTCTATCCCCCGCTTGGGCTTAGATGAAGATATCGGAGCCAGGACAGATCGGTGTGATACCCGGTGAGGTGAAGACAAGGTAGGAAGATCTTCAGGGGCTTAGTGTTAGGTTTATTTAAGGGGGGTTTGGGTTAGATTAGGGGTATGTGGGTGGTGGGTTGTAATGTGGGGGGGGTATTGTATGTGTTTTTTTACAGGAAAAAGAGCTGAATTTCTTGGGACATGCCCCGTAAAGGGCCCTGTTCAGGGCTGGTAAGGTAAAAGAGCTTTGAACTTTGGTAATTTAGAATAGGGTAGGGCATTTTTTATTTTGGGGGGCTTTGTTATTTTATTAGGGGGCTTAGAGTAGGTGTAATTAGTTTAAAATTGTTGTAATATTTTTCTTCTGTTTGTAAATATTTTTTTATTTTTTGTAACTTAGTTCTTTTTTATTTTTTGTACTTTAGTTAGTTTATTTCATTGTAGTTATTTGTAGGTATTGTATTTAATTAATTTATTGATAGTGTAGTGTTAGGTTTAATTGTAGGTAATTGTAGGTATTTAATTTAATTTATTTATTGATAGTGTAGTGTTAGGTTTAATTGTAACTTAGGTTAGGATTTATTTTACAGGTAATTTTGTAATTATTTTAACTAGGTAGCTATTAAATAGTTCTTAACTATTTAATAGCTATTAAATAGTTAGGTAGCTATTAAATAGTTCTTAACTATTTAATAGCTATTAAATAGGTAGGTAGCTATTAAATAGTTCTTAACTATTTAATAGCTATTGTACCTGGTTAAAATAAATACAAAGTTACCTGTAAAATAAATATAAATCCTAAAATAGCTATAATATAATTATAATTTATATTGTAGCTATATTAGGATTTATTTTACAGGTAAGTATTTAGCTTTAAATAGGAATAATTTATTTAATAAGAGTTAATTAATTTCGTTAGATTTAAATTATATTTAATTTAGGGGGGTGTTAGTGTTAGGGTTAGACTTAGCTTTAGGGGTTAAAAAATTTATTAGAATAGCGGTGAGCTCCAGTCGGCAGATTAGGGGTTAATGTTTGAAGTTAGGTGAGGCGGATTAGGGATTAATAACTTTATTATAATAGCGGTGCGGTGCGGTTGGCAGATTAGGGGTTAATAAGTGTAGGCAGGTGTCGGCGACGTTGAGGGCGGCAGATTAGGGGTTAATAAATATAATATAGGGGTCGGCGGTGTTAGGGGCAGCAGATTAGGGGTACATAGCTATAATGTAGGTGGCGGCGCTTTGCGGTCGGCAGATTAGGGGTTAATTATTGTAGGTAGCTGGCGGCGACGTTGTGGGGGGCAGGTTAGGGGTTAATAAATATAATATAGGGGTCGGCTGTGTTAGGGGCAACAGATTAGGGGTACATAAGTATAACGTAGGTGGCGGTCGGCAGATTAGGGGTTAAAAAAATTGAATCGAGTGGCGGCGATGTGGGGGGACCTCGGTTTAGGGGTACATAGGTAGTTTATGGGTGTTAGTGTACTTTAGAGCACAGTAGTTAAGAGCTTTATGAACCGGCGTTAGCCCAGAAAGCTCTTAACTACTGACTTTTTTCTGCGGCTGGAGTTTTGTCATTAGATTTCTAACGCTCACTTCAGCCACGACTCTAAATACCGGAGTTAGAAAGATCCCATTGAAAAGATAGGATACGCAATTGACGTAAGGGGGTCTGCGGTATGGAAAAGTCGTGGCTGAAAAGTGAGCGTTAGACCCTTTTTTGACTGACTCCAAATACCGGCGGTAGCCTAAAACCAGCGTTAGGAGCCTCTAACGCTGGTTTTCACGGCTACCGCCAAACTCCAAATCTAGGCCATAGACAGTTAAACTTACAATATCGAGCTCGCAATAACGTTTTCCCCCAAAGAAGTCAATGGAGCAAAAAAAGTGGGGAAAAACATCCTACTCGCGCACAAACATAATCGCATATTCTCAATTGCGCTAACCAGATATGAAAATAATAATATTTCACATTCCAATGTTCTTCACATAGCAGAATATGTTCTATTTATTCATATATATATAAAATGGTATTTTAGTACAATATCTATCTATCTATCTATCTATCTATCTATCTATCTATCTATATATATATATATATATATATATATATATATCTCAAAATAACAAGAGTATTGCATTGAGCAATGATACTTTTTTTATTGGACTAACTATACATTTATAAGATGACAAGCTTTCGGAAGAGTTCCTTCCTTTATTGCTTCAGACTTGATAAAGGAAGGAACTCTTCCGAAAGCTTGTCATCTTATAAATGTATAGTTAGTCCAATAAAAAAAGTATCATTGCTCAATGCAATACTCTTGTTATTTTGATATCTAAATCTCTGGACTAACATGGCTACTCCAATCAACGTATATATATATATATATATACATATAAAGTTATAGATAAATCTATTTAAAATACATAGAACATATTTTGCTATGTGCAGAACACTGGAATGTCAAAGATTTACCACAATAAATACACATTATAACACTTTATTAAAAAATTAATATTGCATAAGCATAATTTTTCATGTTTTCATCTCTGAAAAGGCCTCTAATGCATTTATATATATATATATATATATATATATATATATATATATATATATATATATACTAGTCCTAAAGCCCGTTCACACAGGCCATTTTTTGCAGTACAGCGGTCCCACCCCTTGCTCTCTCCCCCTCTCTTTTGTGCTCTCTCTCTCCCCCTCTCTTTTGTGCTCTCTCTCTCCCCCTCTCTTTTGCTCTCTCTCTTGCTCCACCTCTCTTTTGCACTCTCTATCCCCCCTCTCTTTTGCTCCCTCTCTTCCCCTCTCTTTTGCTTTCTCTCCCCCTCTCTTTTGCGTTCTCTCTCTCTTTTGCGATCTCTCTCCCCCCCTCTTTTGCATGATCTCTCTCCCCCTCTCTTTTGCACTCTCTCCCCCTCTCTTTTGAGCTCCCTCTCTCCCCCTCTCTTTTGTTTTCTCCCCCCTCTCTTTTTGCTCCGAGCTCCCCCCTCTCTTTTGTGCTCTCTTTTGTGCTCTCTCCCCCTCTCTTTTGCACTCTATCCCCCTCTCTTTTGTGCTCTCTCTCTTTTGCGCTCTCTCCCCCTCTCTTTTGTGCTCTCTCTCGCTCCACCTCTCTTTTGCTCTCTCTCTCCCCCCTCTCTTTTGCACCCTCTCTCCCCCTCTCTTTTGCTTTCTCCCCCCTCTCTTTTGCTCTCTCCCCCCCTCTCTTTTGCGCTCTCTCCCCCTCTCTTTTGTGCTCTGTCTCGCTCCACCTCTCTTTTGCTCTCCTCTCCCCCTCTCTTTTGCTCTCCTCTCCCCCTCTCATTTGCTCCCTCTCTCCCCCTCTCTTTTGCTTTCTCTCCCCCTCTCTTTTGCTCTCTCTCCCCCTCTCTTTTGCACTCTCTCTCCCTCCCTCTCTTTTACGCTCTCTCTCCCCCTCTCTTTTGCATTCTCTCTCTCTTTAGCGATCTCTCTCCCCCCCCTCTTTTGCATGCTCTCTCACCCCCTCTCTTTTGCACTCTCTCTCTCCCCCTCTCTTTTGCGCTCTCTCTCTCCCCCTCTCTTTTGCGCTCTCTCTCCACCTCTCTTCTGCACTCTCTCTCTCTCCCCCTCTCTTTTGCGCTCTCTCTCTCCCCTCTCTCTTTCGCTCTGTCTCTCACTCCTTTTTTTGCTCTCTCTCTCCATCCCTCTCTTTTGCTCTTTCTCTCCATCCCTCTCTTTTGCGTTCTCTCTCTCTTTTGCGATCTCTCTCCCCCCCTCTTTTGCACGATCTCTCTCCCCCTCTCTTTTGCACTCTCTCCCCCTCTCTTTTGCGCTCCCTCTCTCCCCCTCTCTTTTGTTTTCTCCCCCCTCTCTTTTTGCTCCGAGCTCCCCCCTCTCTTTTGTGCTCTCTTTTGTGCTCTCTCCCCCTCTCTTTTGCACTCTATCCCCCTCTCTTTTGTGCTCTCTCTCTTTTGCGCTCTCTCCCCCTCTCTTTTGTGCTCTCTCTCGCTCCACCTCTCTTTTGCTCTCTCTCTCCCCCCTCTCTTTTGCACCCTCTCTCCCCCTCTCTTTTGCTTTCTCCCCCCTCTCTTTTGCTCTCTCTCCCCCTCTCTTTTGCGCTCTTTCCCCCTCTCTTTTGCGCTCTGTCTCGCTCCACCTCTCTTTTGCTCTCCTCTCCCCCTCTCTTTTGCTCTCCTCTCCCCCTCTCATTTGCTCCCTCTCTCCCCCTCTCTTTTGCTTTCTCTCCCCCTCTCTTTTGCTCTCTCTCCCCCTCTCTTTTGCACTCTCTCTCCCTCCCTTTCTTTTACGCTCTCTCTCCCCCTCTCTTTTGCATTCTCTCTCTCTTTAGCGATCTCTCTCCCCCCCTCTTTTGCATGCTCTCTCACCCCCTCTCTTTTGCACTCTCTCTCTCCCCCTCTCTTTTGTGCTCTCTCTCTCCCCCTCTCTTTTGCGCTCTCTCTCTCCGCCTCTCTTTTGCACTCTCTCTCTCCCCCCTCTCTTTTGCGCTCTCTCTCTCCCCTCTCTCTTTCGCTCTGTCTCTCACTCCTTTTTTTTGCTCTCTCTCTCCATCCCTCTCTTTTGCTCTTTCTCTCCATCCCTCTCTTTTGATCTCTCTCTTCCCCCTCTCTTTTGCGATCTCTCTCCCCCTCTCTTTTGCGATCTCTCTCACCCCCCCCTTTTGCACCCTCTCTCTCCCCATTTCTTTTGCACTCTCTCCCCCCTCTCTTTTGTGCTCTTTCTCTCCCCCTCTCTTTTGTGCTCTCTCTCCCCCTCTCTTTTGTGCTCTCTCCCGCTCTCTTTTGTGCTCTCTCCCCCTCTCTTTTGCTCTCTCTCCCCCTCTCTTTTGCGCTCTCTCCCCCTCTCTTTTGCTCTCTCTCCCACTCTCTTTTGTGCTCTCCCCCCCTCTATTTTGCGCTCTCTCCACCTCTCTTTTGCTCTCTCTCTCCCCCCCTCTCTTTTGCTCCCTCTCTCCCCTCTCTTTTGTGCTCTCTACCCCTCTCTTTTGGGCTCTCTCCCCCTCTCTTTTGCACGCTCTCCCCCTCTCTTTTGTGCTCTCTCCCTCTCTCTTTTGCGCTCTTTCCCCCTCTCTTTTGCGCTCTCTCTCGCTCCACCTCTCTTTTGCTCTCTCTCTCCCCCTCTCTTTTGCTTTCTCCCCCCCCTCTCTTTTGCTCTCTCTCCCCCTCTCTTTTGTGCTCTCTCCCCCTCTCTTTTGCGCTCTCTCCCCTCTCTTTTGCGCTCTGTCTTGTTCCACCTCTCTTTTGCTCTCTCTCTCCCCCCTCTCTTTTGCTCCCTCTCTCCCCCTCTCTTTTGCTTTCTCTCCCCCTCTCTTTTGCTCTCTCTCCCCCTCTCTTTTGCACTCTCTCTCCCTCCCTCTCTTTTACGCTCTCTCCCCCCTCTCTTTTGCGTTCTCACTCTCTTTTGCGATTTCTCCCCCCCTCTTTTGCACGCTCTCTCTCCCCCTCTCTTTTGCACCCTCTCTCTCCCCCTCTCTTTTGCGCTCCCTCTCTCCCCTCTCTCTTTTGCACTCTCTCTCTCCTCTCTCTCTTTTGCTCTGTCTCTCACTCCTTTTTTTTGCTCTATCTCTCCATCCCTCTCTTTTGATCTCTCTCTTCCCCCTCTCTTTTGCTCTCTCTCCCCCTCTCTTTTGCACTCTCTCCCCCTCTCTTTTGCGATCTCTCCCCCCCTCTTTTGCACGCTCTCTCTCCCCCTCTCTTTTGCACTCTCTCTCTCCCCCTCTCTTTTGCGCTCCCTCTCTCCCCCTCTCTTTTGCTTTCTCCCCCCTCTCTTTTTGCTCTCTCTCCCCCTCTCTTTTGTGCTCTCTCCCTCTCTCTTTTGCGCTCTCTCCCCCTCTCTTTTGCACTCTCTCCCCCTCTCTTTTGTGCTCTCTCTCTCTTTTGTGCTCTCTCCCCCTCTCTTTTGCGCTCTCTCTCGCTCCACCTCTCTTTTGCTCTCTCTCTTCCCCCTCTCTTTTGCTCCCTCTCTCCCCTCTCTTTTGCTTTCTCACCCCCTCTCTTTTGCTCTCTCTCCCCCTCTCTTTTGTGCTCTCTCCCCCTCTGTTTTGAGCTCTCTCCCCCTCTCTTTTGCACTCTGTCTCGCTCCACCTCTCTTTTGCACTCTCTATCCCCCTCTCTTTTGCTCCCTCTCTCCCCCTCTCTTTTGCTTTCTCTCCCCCCTCTCTTTTGCGTTCTCTCTCTCTTTTGCGATCTCTCTCCCCCCCTCTTTTGCACGCTCTCTCTCCCAATCTCTCTTTCCCACTCTCTCCCCCTCTCTTTTGTGCTCCCTCTCCCCCCTCTCTTTTTGCACTGAGCTCCCCCTCTCTTTTGTGCTCTCTTTTGCGCTCTCTCCCCCTCTCTTTTGCACTCTCTCCCCCTCTCTTTTGTGCTCTCTCTTTTGCGCTCTCTCCCCCTCTCTTTTGTGCTCTCTCTCGCTCCACCTCTCTTTTGCTCTCTCTCTCCCCCCCTCTCTTTTGCTCCCTCTCTCCCCCTCTCTTTTGCTTTCTCCCCCTCTCTTTTGTGCTCTCTCCCCCTCTCCTTTGCGCTCTCTCCCCCTCTCTTTTGCGCTCTCTCTCCCCCTCTCTTTTGCGCTCTGTCTCGCTCCACCTCTCTTTTGCTCTCCTCTCCCCCTCTCTTTTGCTCCCTCTCTCCCCCTCTCTTTTGCTTTCTCTCCCCCTCTCTTTTGCTCTCTCTCCCCCTCTCTTTTGCTCTCTTTCTCCCTCCCTCTCTTTTACGCTCTCTCTCCCCCTCTCTTTTGCATTCTCTCTCTCTTTAGCAATCTCTCTCTCCCCCTCTTTTGCACGCTCTCTCACCCCCTCTCTTTTGCACTCTCTCTCTCCCCCTCTCTTTTGCGCTCTCTCTCTCCCCCTCTCTTTTGTGCTCTCTCTCCCCTCTCTTTTGCACTCTCTCTCTCCCCCTCTCTTTTGCGCTCTCTCTCTCCCCTCTCTCTTTTGCTCTGTCTCTCACTCCTTTTTTTTGCTCTCTCTCTCCATCCCTCTCTTTTGCTCTCTCTCCATCCCACTCTTTTGATCTCTCTCTTCCCCCTCTCTTTTGCTCTCTCTCTCCCCCTTTCTTTTGCACTCTCTCTCTCTCCCCCTCACTTTTGCGATCTCTCTCACCCCCTCTTTTGCACGCTCTCTCTCCCCCTCTCTTTTGCACTCTCTCCGCCTCTCTTTTGCGCTCTCTCTCTCCCCCCTCTCTTTTGTGCTCTTTCTCCCCCCTCTCTTTTGCACTCTCTCTCTCCCCTCTCTCTTTTGCTCTATCTCTCACTCCTTTTTTTTGCTTTCTCTCTCCATCCCTCTATTTTGCTCTTTCTCTCCATTCCTCTATTTTGCTCTATCTCTTCCCCCTCTCTTATGCTCTCTCTCTCCCCCTTTCTTTTGCTCTGTCTCTCTCCCCTCTCTTTTGCTCTCTCTCTCCATCCCTCTCTTTTGCTCTCTCTCTCCCCCCCCCCTTTCTTTTGCTCTCTACCCCCTTTCTTTTGCTCTCTCTCCCCCTCTCTTTTTCTCTCTCTCCCCCTCTCTATTTCTCTCTCCCCCTCTCTCTTTTGCTCTCTCTCCCCCTCTCTTTTTCTCTCTCTTCCCTCTCTTTTGCTCTTTCCCCTCTCTTTTGCTCTTTCCCCTCTATTTTGCTCTCTCCCCCTCTCTTCTGCACTTTCCCCTCTCTTCTGCTCTTTCCTATCTCTTTTTGTCTCTCCCCCTCTCTTTCTATTTCTCTCCCCTCTCTCTCGCGCAGACCGCGCCAGCCCCGTCCCACACCACCCCCGACCATGCCCGGCCAAACCCACGCTCCCATCCAGCCACGTCCACGCTCCTGTCCGGCCACGCCCACTTTTGCCGCAAACAGCATGTCAGTCAGGTAAGGCCAGGTGTGTTTGTCCTCATGCTGTCTCTACTGCGCATGACAGCTTCGGACAAACACACTTGTCCTTTTATATTATAGGATATATATTAGTAAATAGACAAAACAGGTCAGTCTAATAAGATTAATACTAATAGATGTAGTTAATACACTCATCTTTTCTAGGATTTATTATCTAGGAACAGGACAGTGTTAAATTATAATATATAGAGAAATATTTCAAACTAACTGTTTCCTAAATTTAGGACAATGATCATTGCAATTAATATTCACAATAAAGATGTAAGAGAAAAAGCAGTGCATAGTAAAAATACTGAATTGATCAGACCTTATCTTAAAGAGAAAAAAACACTTATAAAACCTCAAAGCCCAAACCACTTCTTTTGATTAACTATTTATAGTCAGCTAACAATTTCTCTATTGCACAAATGTTCTTTAAAAAAAACATAAAAAAAATAAAAATAAATAGCTTGCGATGTGAGCTACGTGTTCTTTTTATCCCTTTTATTCGTAATAGCGTTTTCATTTTTTTCATGTTTTAAACCATATTCTAATTTTAAAACAACATTTTTAAAAGTTAATAAAAAATACAATTATAATTAACATGATAGCACTGACATGGCAAACAATAAGAATAATTTATTTTTGTCTTTGTTTTTTAACCTCTTTGAGAAATCAAATGAAAGAGAGATGAGACAGAATGTGAGTTGTGTATATTTTAGCAAGGTTTAAAATTAAATATTTAAAAATGCTTACGTACTCCCTTCCATAATGTTTTGGCCTGTTCTCCACCTAGGTAAAAATGAGAGGACATACAAAGTTAATGCATTAAATAAAGGAAATGAGAAACAGTAATTATACAAGTTTACCTTAATTTTACCAAATAGTAAATGCTATTTAAATTTTTTAGTAAAACAAGAAGGGAATTCACATCATGCACAACTGACACTGCAGTATGCATATTCATTGGCTGATTACTTCCATTAATACATTAGTGGGAAGGGAAGAGTGGAGGAGGCAAAGACACCCCAGCCAAAGGCTTAAATACCTCCCCCACTCCCCTCATCCTCCAGTCATTCTGCCAAGGGAACAAGGAACAGTAGGAGAAATATCAGGGTATAAATTGTGCCAGAAGATTTAAAATTTAGGTCTGCCCATCGGAGAAATGGGTGGGTGCAATAGACTCTCCTCCCACAGATGGAAATGAAATTATCAGGAAAGCATAATTTATTTTCTCCATCTTAATGGGAGAAGAGTCCACTGCTTCATTCATTACTTGTGGAAACAAATACAAAAGCTCTAGAGGACACTGAATGAAAAAATGGGAGGGTAAAAGGAGGCGGACCCTATACTGAGGGCACCACAGCCTGCAGAACCTTTCTCCCAAAAGCTGCTTGCGCCGAAGCAAACATGTCAAATATATAACATTTTGCAAAAGTATGTAAGGAAGACCAAGTGGCTGCCTTAGAAGCATCATTCTTAAAGGCCCAAGAAGAGGCCACAGCTCTAGTCGAGTGAGCCGTAATCCTCTGAGGAGGCTTGTGTCCCGCTGTCTCATATGCCAGATGGATCATACTCCTCAACTAAAAAGATAGAGAAGTGGCAGAGGCCCTTTGCCCCCTAGGCTTCCCTGAATATACAACATATAAGGACGACGTCTGTCTGAACTCCTTCGTGGCCTGAAGATAAAGCTTCAAAGCCCGAACCACGACCACATTATGAAGTAAAATCTCCTTCGAAGAAGAAGGGTTAGGACACAAAGAAGGAAATACTATTACATGATTGATGTTACGACTCAACAGCACCTTGGGAAGGAATCCCAATCCAGTGCAGAGAACAGCCTTATCGGCATGAAAAACAAAGTAGGGAGGCTCAAATTGCAAGGCCGCCAATCCAGAGACTCTGCTTGCCGATGCAATAGCCAGTAATAATAGCACTTTCCATGAAAAAAATTAATATCAAGTGCATGCATAGGGGCCTATTTATCAAAGGTCTTGCAGACCTGATCCGACAGTGCGGATCAGGTCCGCAAGACCTCGCTAAATGCAGAGAGCAATACGCTCTCCACATTTAACATTGCAACAGCAGCTCACAAGAGCTGCTGGTGCAATGCCGCCCCCTGCTGACTCGCGGCCAATTGGCTACCAGTAGGGAGGTGTCAACCAACCTGATCGTACTCGATCGGGTTGATTTCCGGCGATTCCTGTCCGCCTCATCAGAGCAGGCAGACAGGGTTATGGAGCCGCGGCCTTTAGACCACTGCTTCATAACTAGTGTTTCTGGCGAGTCTGAAGACACGGGCCCACAAAGCTCCATTCGGAGCTTGATAAATGGGCCCCATAGGCTCAAACGGAGCCCTCTGCAAGACCTTAAGAACAAAGTTTAAGCTCCAAGGAAGAGCCGGATTCCTGAAGACAGGCCTGATCCTGACCAGAGCCTGAACAAAAGACGGAATGTCAGGAAGCTCCACAAGTTTCTTATGCAACAGTACAGATAATGCCGAGATCTGTCCTCTTAGGGAACTAGCGGCAAGACCCTTATCCAGACCATCCTGGAGAAAGGCCAAGATCCTGGATACCTTGACCTTATGCCAGGGATATCCTCGTTCCTCACACCAGGACAAGTAGGTCCTCTACACCTTGTGGTAGATGCGTCGAGTGACTGGCTTCCTGGCCTGAACAAGAGTGTCAATCACTTTTTCCGAAAATCCTCTCTTGGCTAAGACTAGTCATTCAATCTCCATGCAGTCAGCCTCAGAGAATCGAGATTTTGATGTAGAAAGGGACCTTGAACCAGCAGATCCCTGCAACAAGGTAACTTCCACGGCGGAGATGACATCATCGCCACAAGATCCGCAAACCACATCCTCTGCAGCCACGCTGGAGCAATCAGAATAAACCAAGCTTGCTCCTGCTTGATGCTGGCCACTACCCAAGGTAGAAGAGGCAACAATGGAAATATGTAAATAATGTTGAAGTCCCAGGGTACTGCCAAGGCATCTATCAGTTCTGCCTGGGGATCCCTGGATCGCAACCTGTATCTGGGTAGCTTGCAATTGAGTCTGGACGCCATGAGATCTATCTCCGGCGTCCCCCATCTGCTGCAGATCTCTGCGAACATTTTGGTATGGAGGGACCATTCCCCTGGATGAAACGTCTGTCTGCTCTGAAAATCCGCTTCCCAGTTGTCCACACCCAGAATGTGGATCACTGAGAGCGAACAATTGTGAGTCTCTGCCCATTCCAGAATCCAAGATACTTCCCTCATGGCTAGGGAGCTTCTCGCCCCCCCCTGATGGTTTATGTAAGCCACCGAGGTAATGTTGTCTGACTGGAATCTGATGAATTGGGACGACCCCAGAAGGGGCCAAGCCCTCAGAGCGTTGAATATCACTCGAAGTTCCAAAATATTTATAGGTAGACTCGACTCTTCTCGAGTCCATCTGCCCTGTGCCTTTCTGGCACTCCAAACAGCTCCCCATCCTGATAGACTTGCATCTGTGGCCACAATCTCCCAGGATGGTCTCAAAAAGGATGGTCTTTAAGACAACTGCCCCGGTCGGGTCCACCAAGATAGAAACTCCCTCACCGGTCTGTTTAGAGATATCTGTTGGGACAGATCTGAATGATTGCCGTTCCATTGTCTCAACATGCACAGTTGAAGAGGTCTGAGATGGAACCTGGTGAATGGAATGACATCTATGCTGGATACCATGAGCCCGAACACCTCCATACACCTGGCCAAAGATGTCCTGGAGGATGTCTAAAGAGCTAGACAGTTGGACGCAAGCTTGCAAAGTCTCTGACCTGTCAAAAATATCTTCATGGCTGAAGAATCTAATATCGTACCCAAGAATTCCACCCTGTTGCTGGGGACCAATGAACTCTTTCCTTCGTTTATATTCCACCCGTGGGACCGAAGGAGAAGAGCTCTTGAGTGATCCTCCACAAGACTGTAGGACGGAGCCTGGACCAGGATATCATCCAGATAAGGTGCCACTGCAATTCCTCTGGCTCTTGCTACTGCGAGTAGAGCTTCCAGAACCTTTGTGAAGACTCTTGGGGCAGTCGCCAGACCAAACGGAAGGGCCACAAACTGGAAGTGCTGGTCCAGGAATGCCAATTTTAGAAACCTGAAGTGATCCGTGTGGATTGGAACGTGAAGGTAAGCATCCTTCAGGTCTATAGTCATCATGAATTGTCCCTCTTGAACCAGGGCAAAATTGACCTGATCGTCTCCATCTTGAATGATGGAACTGACAAAAACTTGTTTAGGGCCTTTCCGTCCAAAATTGGACAAAACGTGCCCTCCTTCTTTAGGACCACAAAAAGGTTTGAATAATACCCCAGACTTCTTTCTGCTGGAGGGACTGGGACGATTACCCAGAGAGATGAGAGATCCCTCACACACCCCAGGAAGGCGTCTCTCTTTTCTGGTCTTGAACATATGTTTGACAGGAGGAATTTGCCTCTGGGCGGATAAGACTTGAAACCTATCCTGTAACCCTGGGATACAACCTCCATAACCCAAGGGTCTATATAATGTCTCTTCTCCAGGCCTCCACAAAAATAGATAGTCTGCCCCCTACATGATCCGAGGACAGACCGGGGGCCACCCCTTCATGCCGACTTTGACTCGGCGGGCTTCTTGTTCTGCTTGAACTTGTTCCAAGAGTTAGCTGGCTTCCAAGATCCCTTGGATTGCTCCGACTTTGCTGCAGGCTGCTGGTGCTGAGACTTGTCCATACAAAAGGGATGAAAAGTAGACCCCTTAGGTTTAGCCTTCTTATCCTGAGGCAAGAAGGCACCCTTGCCACCCGTGACCATAGATATCATAGAATCCAGGCCCGGGGCAAACAAAACCTTCCCCTTGAATGGGAGGGAATGCAAACAAGACTTAGAAGTCATGTCAGCAGACCACGGCTTTAGCCACAGAGCCCTGTGGGCTAAAACAGAAAAACCCTAAGTCTTAGAGTTCAGGAGGATAATCTGCATGTTAACATCACAAATAAACAAATGCACCACTCTTAAGGCCTTGATTCATTCTAGAATCTCATTGAGAGGAGTCTCCACCTCAACCATTGGTGATAGAGCGTCACACCAGTAGGTAGCCGCACCAGCCACCGCAGTGACTACCGCCCCCGGTTGAAAAACAAACCCTGTGAGTTGGAACATCTTCCGCAACATGAATTCCATCTTTTTATCCATGGGTTCCTGGATAGAGGAATAGTCATTCTCTTAGCGAGCGTGGAGATAGCACCCTCCACCTTAGGGACGGTTCCTCACACTTCAAGCTGCGCAACTGGAACGGGGAAAAGCTTTTTAAAAAGAAGAAGAGGGGGAAAAATGCAAACCAAGTTTCTCCCTTTCATTCTTAATAATGTTAGCCATCTTGACTGGAACCAGGAAGGCCTGGGGCACTACCCTGTTCTCATAAACCCTATCCAGTTTAGGGATCGAAGGTTCCTCCGGAAGTTTTGGTTCCGGAATCTCCAACCTAGCAAGCACCTCTTTCAGCAGAAAGCGTAAATGCTCCATCTTAATTTTAAAATCTAGCTACTCCATGGACGGAGGCCTAGAAGTAGCTGATTCCGACCCAGAAGCGACATCTTTCGATAAGTCAGAGGTGTCCTCCTCAGCGGATAGTCTGTCAGAGACATCCAGAGTCGTCGAAGACCCCTGAGATTGATAGCAGTGCCGTACCTTCCGCTTGCGCTTAGTAGGGCGAGGCATTGCATTATTGGCCACAGAAACCGCCGTCTGTAATTGATCGGCAAAGTCTGGAGCCAAAGGGCCCCTCCCACAGGACGATTAGTAGGGCCCTGGGGAACTGCTTGTGTAATCAGAGATGATCACAGGGAACGCACCTCACGGGGCGGAGAACCCTCAGAGGTGGACGGCTCAGTTGTACTAAATACTTTATTCTTTTTGGAAATAGCAATATTGTCAAAGCATGTGGAACAGAGTTGCGTAGGTGGATCGACTGGAATATACACAGTTAATGGGTTTAGATAAAGAGGGAGTATCCTCTAACATATCAAAGGTCCTTCATAGCTTGCACCTTTATTATGGACTTGATCAAAAATATAAAAGGCACCTTTATATCCTAATGGCCAGGGCACTCACCACCTCCTATGACCCGGACTACAAGAAACAGCTTTCGTCTCCTCCGAACGCAGGTCGAGAAAGAGGAAGTTGTAGGGGCCCCAACCGGTCACATAGAGTGCCATGCAGGACCGCCCCTGCACTCAAGAGAGACGCGCCAAAAAAGCCTGCTTCAATCTCTCTCTAATGAACTGTGTTCCACACTGACAGAGCCTCATCTCACACAAATGCAGTAAAAAACACAATAAACAATATTATGTAAAATAAAATCCCCCCTGTTCAATAACCCCCTTCCGGGGGTATTGCCCTAGATTCTATAAAGATAAAATGAGCCACACTGTGACCCTGTCTTCTTACATTATCAAATATATATATAAAGGAAACAATCTTACCAGAATCAATGCCGTGGAACAGGAACATGGCCTTTCAAGTGTGACAGGGTAGTAGCATCGTTCCTGACATGGACTTGAGAGAAGAAAAGCAAGCAGCGAAACACATCAACGCTGATTGCTAATGGAGCTGTTAAACTGAGTCGGGATGGGTTCACAGAAAGACTCTCCCTGCATTTCCGGACTCTAACATTCACCCATGCTCTCACTGAGAGGCTGACAGGCTACTTGAAATTCCCGCCCCATTTCGAAGAGTACTACACTCCATAAGAGACTACTCAGAATCTTCCGACACTTTTCTGCCAACCTCCTGTGACAAAAGGCAAATAATGATTGGGGAATGAGGGGAGTGGGGGAGATATTTAAGCCTTTGGCTGGGGTGTCTTTGCCTCCTCCTGGTGGGCAGGTTCTTAATTCCCACAAGTAATGAATGAAGCAGTGGCCTCTACTCCCATTAAGATGGAAAATATACCCCCACTGCACTTTAAATGGTTTTATTTCTGCTGAGGAAGGATTGATTCCATTAGAAACTGCTGTACTGAGCAGTATATCTAACCCTTAAGAAATGGCATTAAGGATTAAAAATCTATTTGTAGTTGTAAGTTAGAGAACTCTCTGTATCAAAGAAAAGGATAAACCCCTGTTGTGTATGTATGTATTGTATGTATGTTGTGCTTTTAAACCTCATTGGATACCACAATCACAAAGACACATGATTTAGCAAAATATAAGGATTAGCTAAACCTAATAATTTAAATGGGAAATATCTTTTATGGTCATACCAGACTCAAGTCCTCTTCTTTTCAAGACACATTCCTTAGAATGCTCTTTGAAATACTGATAATTTATTTTACCTATAGCTAGGGTTGTCAGGTGAACATTTTTTTAAAAAAGACAGTCAGTGTTTCAAATGGCTATTCAGTAAAATATATGTTAAAAAAATGAACAACAAACTGTCAGGGTCTGATATGGGAAACAATGGTTGTTTAGCAATTTTAGATACATATATTCTGAACCTTTAACTCCCTTCTATGTCCACCTGCACCACCGCCCACTACCAAATGCACTGCTCAGATTATTGCTGTTCACTTCAAACATATAATTGACACCATTAGAACAGATTTCTATACCTCACTCGCCTCAAAGCCAGCCCTCCTACCTACCCCTTCTATTAGAAAAGCCCTCTGTTACTTTTCTTCTGTAACAGAGGAAGAAGTTTCTGTACTCATATCTTCTGCTCATCTCACATCTTGCCCACTTAATCCTATTCCTTTACAACTTCTTCCCTCTCTCTCTGTTTCACTAACCCCTGGCTAACTCACCTCTTTAAAGGGACATTCTACACCCGTTTTAACATTAGCCTATACCTTAGATCGTGTTCAGATTTTCCTAGCTCACCCCCTCTACCCTAATGAGTCGGCTTTACAAACAGAGATCTCCGAAATCCAAACTTTGATTTGAGACAAACTCCACCCATTCCCTTCTCCTCCTACCTTGAACTCCCCTTCTCTTTGGATCTCATACTCATGCACGTTCAACCACCTACGTCATTAACGTGTAAACACGCATGCTCCTATATACGGAAGTGATGTAGAGGTAGTCAGTTTGTAAGAGAAAGGGACACTTTTCTATATACTTACACTATGCATTGACTGTACACTAATTAAATGGATCCGTGTGCAAATTTCAAATAGATTTTGGTTCCGTTTTTTTCTGTTCCTCAGAAGGTGCGCATGTGCGAAACAAAAAGAGCGCGATCCTGTTTTGAATCGGTGATCTAATTTTGATTGGAGCTTTTCAAGGGAGAGTCTATGATGCAGTTAATAGGCGGAGCTAGTCGGCCATTTATAATGTTTATAATCTGAATTTGGATTAGGAATAACTCCATTTTTGAAGCAGACTGGTTACGGTAGAGGGGGTGAGTTAGAACAATCAGAACTTTATCTAACATATAGGCAAATATCAATATGGGTGTAGACTGTCCCTTTAACCAGTCTTTTACCGCTGGCACATTTCTTGATAAATTCAAGCATGTGTCAATCACACCAATCCTAGAAAAGCCCTCACTTGAACCCTCCACCCCTTCTAACTATCGACCAGTCTCCTTATTTCCCTTTGCTTCCAAATTATTGGAACAACTGGTCTATAAATGCCTAACTCAATTTCTACCAACTAACTCCTTACTTGATCTACTACAATCTAGTTTCCACCCAAAACACTCAACAGAAACCCCTTTCACTTAAGTAACAAATGACCTGTTATCAGCTAAAGCAAAGGCCACTACTCCTTACTAATTCTTCTTGACCTATCCGCTGCTTTCAACACAGTTGACCATCTTCTCCTCATAAATATCCTACTTTCTTTTGGCATCCGAGACACAATGCTCTCCTGGTTTGAACTATATCTCTCAAACCGTTCGTTTTCAGTTTCCTTTAATAGCATATCTTCTGATCCTTTGCCTCTCTCAGTTAGAGAGAGTTAATCCCCCCCCCCCCACACTCTTCAAGATATCCGACACCTGACATTTCTCTGTCAGTCGGATATTCTATTCTCAACATCTCACCCCAGGGCAGCTGTCTTGACTCAGAACTCACATTCACCCCACATATACAAGCACTTAACAAATGCTGCCTTGCACATCTATGCAAAATTTATAGAATTCGTTCCTTACTCAAAAAACCTACAAAAATACTAAATTCATTGCCTCATTTTGTCACGCATTGACTATTGCCATTTAGTTCTAAATGGCCTTCCAAAATACAGCCTCTCCTCCCGTCAATCTATTATGAATGCTTAAGCTAGACTCATCCACCAAAGTCACCAATCTACATCAGCTGCTCCGCTATGCCAGTCTCTACACTGGCTCCCCATACACTCCAAAATACAATTTAAAGTATTAACCCTAACATACAAAGCGCTCAACAACCTCATTACCAACTATATTTTCTCTCTCATCTCCAAATATTCCCCGACCCATCCTCTTTGATCAACCTCTGATCTATGTCTTTCCACTCGTATTATCTTTACGTCCCACTCCTGCCTCCAAGGCTTCTCACATGCTGCTCCTGTCCTCTGGAACTTTCTACTCTGCTCCATAAGACTGTCTCCAACCTTGTATAGCTTCAGACGCTCCTTTAAAACATGCCTATTCAGAGAGGCTTACCATCTCTCCTATGTTTTTCATCCTAACCAAAATAATTCTTGACTCACTACTGCAACTACAACCCATGTGACAAGCTACTCCAAGCCTTATTTCTCTGCACCTTCAACTGGTAGACTATAAGTTCTATGGAACAGGGCCTTCTTCCTCCTGTACTAGATTTGTTTAGTCTGTTACATTTTGTATTTTATCACAATTCCTTGTCATTGTATACCTCTATCTCTGTACCCAGCTCAACTGAATTATGCGACACTATACAAATAAATTATCATAATTATATATATATATATATATATATATATATATATATATACATCTAGTTAAATTGTTATTTTAGGACTTTTTCAGCATTAAATCCCATCTGCCTAGGGTTTTTTCAGCTTTAAAAGCATAGGCACCCTAGGAAAGTGACCCCTGCTTGCTAATAGGCTCCCATGCACTAAGAAAAGCGCAACTGCTTGCCAAAACATGTCCAAGGACCCTGAGTAGGTGGCCCCTGTTCGCCAATAGGTGCCCCCTACTTGGGCCGGTGTGTACGGCTGGTAGTGGGTACTATCACTCTCCCTGTAGTTAGTGTCAAGTTTGTTCCTCCTGCATAATATATGAATGGTGCATACACTGGCAGTGCAACATTCCTTCACCCCGTTGCTGCTTCAGCTAGATCTCTGTCCTAAGGAAGCTATTTTAGTTGACTGCCAGGGAGATACTCTCTTACAGTCCAGTGAGTTATTCAAATTTATATATGTAATTGTTCTCATGATTTAAAAAAAATAATATATATATATATATATATATCATGTAGATTTTCTTCAACACAACAATAGTGTGTATATATATTTATATGCTTTATGATGCAGAAAAAAATATTCATATTTTTTTAAAACATTAAGACTGGGGGGGGCTATCATGTCCAACAGACATCGCTGAATGCTGACAGCATACGCATTCAGCATTGCACCAGCAGTTCTGGTGAACTGCTTGTGCAATGCCGCCCCCTGCAGATTCCCGGACGCTAGCAGTGGGTGTCAATCAACCTGATCGTATCTGATCGGGTTGGTTGCTGTCGTCGGCCTCAGAGCAGGCAGACAGGTTATGGAGCAGCGGTCTTTAGACCGCTGCTTCATAACTTGGTGTTTCAGGCGAGTCTGAAGGCTCGCCAGAAACTTGGGGCATCAAGCTCCATACAGAGCTTGATAAATAGGCCCCATAGTGTGTGTGTATATGTATATATAAAGAAATGTTTTATCCACGTATAGTATATCTATCCAGGTGTACTACAATGTACATCTTGTTACAGGTATATGTGTGTGTATATACAGTATCCCACAAAAGTGAGTACACCCCTAACATTTTTGTAAATATTTTATAATATCTTTTCATGTGACAACACTGAAGAAATTACACTTTGCTACATTGTAAAGTAGTGGGTGTACAGCCTGTATATCAGTGTAAATTTGCTGCCCCATCAAAATAACTCAACACACAGCAGCCATTAGTGTCTAAACCGTTTGCAACAAAAGTGAGTACACCCCTAAGTGGAAATGTCCAAATAGGCCCCAAAGTGTCAATATTTTATGTGGTCTCTATTATTTTCCAGCATTGCCTTAATCCTCTTGGGCATGGAGTTCACCAGAGCTTTAAAGGTTGTCACTGGAGTCTCCTTCCACTCCTCCATGATGACATCACATAGATGGTGAATGTTAGAGACCTTGTGCTCCCCCACCTTCCGTTTGAGGATGTCCCACAGATGCTCAATACGGTTTAGGTCTGGAGACATGCTTGGCCAGTCCATCAACTTTACCCTCAGCTTCTTTAGCAAGGCAGTGGTCGTCTTGGAGGTGTGTTTGTGGTTGTTATCATGTTGGAATACTGCCCTGTGGCCCAGTCTCTGAAGGGAGGGGATCATGCTCTTTTTCAGTATATCACAGTACATGTTGGCATGCATGGTTCCCTCAATGAGCTGTAGCACCCTAGTGCTGGCAGTACTCATGCTTGACTGTAGGCAAGACACGCTTGACACTATCTGAACCAAATAAATTTATCTTGGTCTCATCCGACCACAGGACATGGTTACAGTAATCCATGTCCTTAGTCTGCTTGTCTTCAGCAAACTGTTTGCGGGCTTTCTAGTGCATCATCTTTAGAAGAGGCTTCCTTCTGGGACGACAGCCATGTAACACTAACGAGTCACATGACACCGCGGAGGGCAAATAGCTAATTGGGGCAATTTGGACATTTCCACTTAGGGGTGTACTAACTTTTTGGTTTAGACATTAATGGCTGTGTGTTGAGTTATTTTAAAAGGATAGCAAATTTACACTGTTATACAGGCTGTACACGCACTACTTTACATTGTAGCAAAGTGTTATTTCTTCAGTGTTGTCACATGAAAAGATATAATAAAATATTTACAAAAATGTGAGGGGTGTACTCACTATTGTGGGATACTGTGTGTGTGTATATATATATATATATATATATATATATATCAATATCATATAGATTTTCTTCAACACAACAATAGTGTGTATATATATTTATATGTTTCATGATGCAGAATAAAATATTCATATTTTTTTTTTTTTAAAACACCCAGACATAGTGTGTGTGTGTATGTATATATAAATAACAAAATGTATGCTTACCTGATAAATGTATTTATTTCTTGACACAGTGAGTCCACGGTCGGAATCATTAATTACTGTTGGGAATATCACTCCTGGCCAGCAGGAGGAGGCAAAGAGCACCACAGTAAAGCTGTTAAGTATTACTTCCCTTCCCACAACCCACAGTCATTCGACCAAAGAAATAACACAAGGTGTAAAGGTGCCTGAGGTTTATATAAAAACTGTCTGAAAACAAGGGAGGGCCGTGGACTCACTGTGTCAAGAAATAAATACATTTATCAGGTAAGCATAAATTTTGTTTTCTTTCTTAAGACACACTGAGTCCACGGAATCATCAATTACTGTTGGGAATCAATACCCAATCTAGAGGACACAGATGATTAGGGAGGGATAAGACAGGAAACCTAAACAGAAGGCACCATCGCTTGAAGAACCTTTCTCCCAAAAGAAAAATGTGCAAAGAAGGCCAAGTCGTAGCCTTACAAATCTGTTCTATAGAAACCTCATTCTTGAAAGGCCCAAAAAAAGAAACAGCCCTAGTGGAATGAACTGTAATTCTCTCAGGAGGCTGCTGTCCAGCAGACTCACAAGCCAAATAAATAATACTTCTCAACCAGAGAGAAAGAGAAGTGGCAGTAGCTTTCTGATCTCTAAGTTTTCCAGAAAAGCAAACAATCCTGACGAAATTCCTTAGTAGTCTGCAATAAAATGTAAGGACCCGCACAATATCTAGGTTGTGTAACAAACGTTTTATATGAGAAGGATTAGGACAGAGAGAAGGAACAACAATTTCCTGATTAATATTTCTGTCCGAAACAACCTTAGAAAGAAACAAATTTGGAACGAAGAACTACTATCTGCATGAAATATGAGATAAGGAGAGTCATACTGCAAAGCTGAGAGTTCAGAAACCCTCTGAGCAGAGAACTAGTAGTAAGAAACAAAACCTTCCAAGATAATAACTTAATATTTATGGAATGCATAGGCTCAATCTTATCTTTTTCCTGGAGAAAAGATAAGATTCTTGGAATCATGACTCTACTATAATAATATCCTTTAGTCTCACAGCAAAAAAGACATTTATGGTAAATCTTTCTAGTGACAGGTTTACGAGCCTGAATCATGGTCTCAATGACCGATTCGGAAAATCCACGCTTAGCAAAATCAAGCGTTCCATCTCCAAGCAGTCAGCTTCAGAGAAACAAGATTTAAATGAAGAAAGGGCCCCTGAAGTAGAAGGTACTTCCTAAGAGGGAGTCTCCACTGGGGTAGAGATGGCATTTCTACTAGATCTGTATACCAGATCCTACGCAGTCACGCAGGTGCTATTAGAAACACTAAAGCTCTCTTCTGCTTGATCCGGGCAATGACTCGTGGAAGGAGAGCAAATGGAGGAAAGAGAAATGTCAACCTGAAGTTCCAAGGAACTGCCAGGGCATCTATCAGAAAGGCTTGAGTGTCTCTCGACCTCACACTGTACATTGGGAACTTGGCGTTCTGATGAAACACCATCAGATCCAATTCCAGTAACCCCCATTTGGTTGTTAACCTTGAGAACACTTCTGGATAAAGTTCCCACTCCCCGGGGTGGAAAGTCCGTCTGCTCAGGAAATCCGCTTCCCAATTGTCCACTCCTGGGATGTGGATGGCAGATAGACAGCAACTGTGAGCCTCCACCCACTGAATGATTTGTGCCACCTCCTTCATGGCTAAGGAACTCTGAGTTCCCCCCAGGAGGTTTATGCAAGCCACTGAGGTTATGCTGTCCAACTGGAACCTGATAAACCGGACTAGAGCCAGTTGAGGCCAAGGCGTTGAAGATCGCTCTCAACTCCAAAATGTTTATAGGGAAAGCTGATTCCTCCTGAGACCAAAGTCCCTGCGCCTTCAACGAATCCCAGACTGCTCCCCAACCCATCAGGCTGGCGTCCGTGGTCACAAGTACCTCAGAGGGTCTCTGAAAGCATGTCCCCTGGGACAGATGTTCTTGAGACAGCCACCACGGAAGGGAGTCTCTTGTTGGTTGATCCAGTACAATCCTCTGAGATAGATCTAAATAATCCCCATTCTATTGGGTGACCATGCATAGCTGTAGAGGTCTCAGGTGGAACTGAGCAAAAGGAACTATGTCCATTGAAGCTACCATCAAACTAATTACCTCCTTACATTGGGCCACTGATGGCCGTACCGCAGACTGTAGGGACAGGCAAGCGGAAAGAATCTTGGCCCTTCTGACCTCCATCAGAAAAATTTACATTGATAGGGAATCTATGATGGTTCCTAAGAAGATTACTCTTGTAGCCGGAACAAGAGAGCTTTTCTCCATGTTGATCAACCGTGGGAACAAAGAAAAGATAACAAGCTCTTTGTATGAGATTCTGCTAGTTGTAAAGATGGCGCCTGGACCAGAATTTCGTCCAGATAGGGCGCCACTGCAACTCCCTGGGACTGATTACTGCCAATAGAGCTCCCAGGACTTTTAAGAGAATTCTGGGAGCTGTTGTGAGGCCAAATGGAAGCGCTACAAATTGAAAGTGTTTGTCCACATAGGAAAATCTCTTTGAGATGATCCCTGTGAATGGGAACGTGTAGGTACGCATCCTTTAGGTCCATGGTCATCATGAATTGACCCTCCTGGACCAGAGGAAGGATGGTACGGATAGTCTCCATCTTGAAGGACGGCACTCTGAGAAATTTGTTAAGTAATTTTAGATCTAAAATTGGTCTGAAAATTCCCTCTTTTTTGGGAACCACAAACAGGTTGGAGTAGAACCCAATACATTGTTCCTTTATTGGGACTGGAACTATTACTCCCAAGAGGGAAAGATCCTGTACACATTTCAAGAACGAAACAACATAGAAAAGGAAGTGGGGATTTCACAATAAGAAATTCCCAAAAGTCTAGGTAAATCCAGCACAACTGTAAAATTAAATAAATACACAACAAAAGCTTGTATGTCAAAAACGGTATAAATATTTATTAACTAAATGCACAATACACACATTCACATTCATACAGTGGATCCCACACAAAACAGTGTTAAAAAGTACTGGCCAAAAAGTTATTATCTGGTGCACCAGGGGAAATAGACCAAAAACAGTCCGTTTAAGACTTGCAGATATTTGTAATCCAATAGGTGCAGCGTTAATGCAAAAAATGGATGCAGTTATACAGTCCCCGGTGTATAGAGACCAGTTACTTCAGACTTGAACCCCAATTGTTACTGAGTCAAATAGTGCTTTAAAGGCATAGCATAGGAGGAGCAATAGAAACACGCGTCTTTATTCACAGGTGCTGTTTTCTTTTAAGACGGTAGTATTCGGTGTACAGATGCGTATAACATATTCTACCTGTATTTGTTCACGCGGTCGCCCCTCCTAGCTGCCTCGTTCTTAGAGCGTCCAAACATCAGGGGTAAGTCAGGATGAGCAGGGGATCTGCTGTAAGGGCTGCCAAGCACGATGAGTCCAAACGCTCGTTTCGCTCCTTCAGTCAGTGCAGCATGGAGCTTCTTCCAGGTGCTAACGACACCTTGATTACCAGCCTTTTTATTGGATGCCGGTTTCCAGAATCTTTTTCATTTGATGAAATTCGTGTCAATCACAGTTAGCCGCTGTTACAATGTCTTTGCAATTGTTACTTTTAAGTACAGCTAAATGCAGGGCTTCTCAAGTGACCAAGGTGAAGTATTCCATAGCAGAAATTGATTGGATACACTTCAATGTTTCAGATACTCACTCACACACACATCCGCAACAGTTCATATATACAAAATATACTAAAAAACAATTTTATTTTAATACACCATTGTGCAATATTTAAAAAGACAATACTTGATTATAATGTTATGTGTGTCAAATTACTCTAACAACAGATATGTGCGATTTAGCTCATCATAATAGTATGTATTTACAATTTTGATTTATTTTGATCTTATTACTTTTGAGATCCCATATTCTATACATATATAGAAATAAATGGAGATGTGCAGACAAAGTAAGGTATAAGGAATTAGCCTAAAAAGGAAGCAAATTCCAATTTTTCATTTAAGCCATTGGGAGATAGGGTGTTCAGTTTGTACATCCATCTTGTTTCTTTTTGTAAAAGAATTCTATCAATGTCCCCCCCACGCATGCTCAGTTTAACTGATTCTATTCCAATAAAACGAAGTTAATCAATTTTTGATTTGTGAAATTGAGCAAAATGTCTCGCCACTGGGCTATCAATATTGAAGTCCTTTATATCGTCTCTATGTTCTGTAATGCGGGAGCGTAATTCTCTAAAAGTTTTACCCACATAAAAACATTTACACGAGCAATAGAGAAGATATATGACTCCTTTTGTGGAACAATTAATGAATGAATTGATTTTATATGTGACTCCTGTATTCGTGCTAAAGGTCTTAGTTTTTTGCACGAATTGACAGCAGACACAGTGATTACAGGGGGAACTGCCGACTATTTTTTGGGCATTACGTTCTAACCAGTTACATGTAGGCACTTTGTTAAATTCGCTCTTGACAAGGAGATCTTTCAAATTGTTAGGTCTCCTTGCTGTCATAAGGGGATAATCCCCCACATGTTGGTGTAATGTAGAATCATTAGTCAGCAAATGCCAGTTGTTGTTTAAAATACTTTTAACTTTACTCCAATGGGCATTATATTTAGTAATAAATCTGATTTTAGTGTCTTCCACATTCTCACTTTTGGTTTTCTTTTTATACAGCAGATCTTTTCTTTGATGCTGAGATGCTCTATAGAGTGCTCTTTTTACGCATCTTTTTGAATAGCCTCTCTCCAAAAAACGAGTCGCCATATCTTTTGCCTGTTGTTTAAAAGTTTGGTCTCTAGAGCAAATTCTGCGTAACCGCAGAAATTGCCCATAGGGGATACCCCTCTTAAGATTTTCAGGATGGTGACTCATTCCCAAGAGAAGGCTATTAGTTGCAGTCGGCTTTCGGAAAACTTCTATTTCAATTTTACCTTCGTTCTTACTAATTTTTAAGTCCAAAAAATTAATAGTACTAGAATCATAACTACACGTTAAGAAGATATTTAGATTATTCTTATTCAGGAGGGAAACAAATTTAAGTAGATCCTCCTCACTGCCGTCCCATAGCAGGAGGATATCATCCACATATCTGATCCAGAGGGCTACATGCGCCTCAACTATGTCAGAATGCTCACCAAAGACAATTTGATCTTCCCATCCACCAAGATGTAAACAAGCATAAGTTGACACATCATTTGAGAAATTAAATAAAGAGACACAAAAACTTATAGAAAAATTGCAAGGGGAACTAAAAACACGCAAGAGGAGGAAATTAATAAGGGATCAAGAAGACTACAGGAGAAATAAAATCTATATATATAGGAATAGAATCAATACAAGAAATTATTATGATTCAGGTACAGATAATTCTGATATGGATTCTGATGGTGAAAATAAAAATAGTGACTCAAATAACCAACGTATGCACCCTTTAGGGGTAGGACTAGACGAGGTGGGAGGAGGAGGCACGGGAGGGCAATCCCAAGAGAGGAGAGAAGGAAGAGGGAGGGGGAACAGACGACATCAGGGCCAATATATGATGACCAGAAATCGCATGAGATACAACTAGAAGAGGAAAGTGATTCACTTTTGGGCCCTCAGCCCCCCTCTCACAAAATGGGTATTGTCAACCTTTCCTCATTCCCCCTAAATCGCGAACATATAAAAGTACTGGAAAAGGGACTTAGTTTTTGCCCTTCTAATAGTCTAGATTTATTCGAAGTCACCAAGGATTTACATCTTTTTGCAAGAAAACTCGCTTTAAAAAAGATAATGACGCCAAAAATACAAGTAGATCTGGCCTGTAGAAAAGAGAGGGATACTTTGGATTGTCTAGAGACTCTTCTCTATGAACAGAGTAATGAAATTACAGATATCCTTCCAAAAACAGATTTAAAGAAAAAATCCACTTACATACCCTCTTTTTCCTCCATTCCAAATATTTCGGTTTTTGTTCAAAATGTCTCTCAGGAGCTGACACAAGTCCAAACTACAAAGATTGTCAATGATAATCTTACTAAATCTGAACGAAGAGCCCTTAAAGAAATGATTAATCATCAGGAATTGGTCATAAAACCGGCCGACAAGGGGGGTAATGTTGTCATTCTTACTCAAGAATACTACATTAAAGAAGCAATGCGGCAATTACTTGATGAAACTCAATATGCCAAATCTTCTTTTGAGGAATTTCATAGATCTCACAATGAACTTCTTTTTCTATTAAATGAAGCACGTAGAAATAATTTGATTACAAGCCAAGAGTTTGGTTTCTTGTATAATCATAAACCAAAAACACCAGTCTTCTACTGGATACCAAAGTTACATAAATCCATTAAAAATCCACCAGGACGCCCCATCATTTCTGGGATGGGGGGCCCCACTGAAGGAATAAGTAACTATATTGATAGGTTTTTACAGCCATTTGTAAATGACTTACGTACCTTCGTCCAAGATTCAACAGATGTGATTAAAAAACTCGATGGGATCAATGTCTCTGACAAGACCATTTTGGTCTCGTTGGATGTTGAATCCTTATATTCTTCAATTCCCCACTCTATTGGAATTGCAACTTGTGAAAAATTTCTCAACACAAGAGGAGTGGGCTATAGTAAACATTCTAAATTTGTAAGTGAACTTTTGAAATTTGTTCTGGAAAACAATATTTTCATATTTGATGGCAAATATTATAAACAGAAACAAGGGACAGCAATGGGGGCTACATGCGCCCCAACTTATGCTTGTTTACATCTTGGTGGATGGGAAGATCAAATTGTCTTTGGTGAGCATTCTGACATAGTTGAGGCGCATGTAGCCCTCTGGATCAGATATGTGGATGATATCCTCCTGCTATGGGACGGCAGTGAGGAGGATCTACTTAAATTTGTTTCCCTCCTGAATAAGAATAATCTAAATATCTTCTTAACGTGTAGTTATGATTCTAGTACTATTAATTTTTTGGACTTAAAAATTAGTAAGAACGAAGGTAAAATTGAAACAGAAGTGTTCCGAAAGCCGACTGCAACTAATAGCCTTCTCTTGGGAACGAGTCACCATCCTGAAAATCTTAAGAGGGGTATCCCCTATGGGCAATTTCTGCGGTTACGCAGAATTTGCTCTAGAGACCAAACTTTTAAACAACAGGCAAAAGATATGGCGACTCCAACAGGCAAAAGATATGGCGACTCGTTTTTTGGAGAGAGGCTATTCAAAAAGATGCGTAAAAAGAGCACTCTATAGAGCATCTCAGCATCAAAGAAAAGATCTGCTGTATAAAAAGAAAACCAAAAGTGAGAATGTGGAAGACACTAAAATCAGATTTATTACTAAATATAATGCCCATTGGAGTAAAGTTAAAAGTATTTTAAACAACAACTGGCATTTGCTGACTAATGATTCTACATTACACCAACATGTGGGGGATTATCCCCTAATGACAGCAAGGAGACCTAACAATTTGAAAGATCTCCTTGTCAAGAGCGAATTTAACAAAGTGCCTACATGTAACTGGTTAGAACGTAATGCCCAAAAAATAGTCGGCAGTTCCCCCTGTAATCACTGTGTCTGCTGTCAATTCGTGCAAAAAACTATGACCTTTAGCACGAATACAGGAGTCACATATAAAATCAATTCATTCATTAATTGTTCCACAAAAGGAGTCATATATCTTCTCTATTGCTCGTGTAAATGTTTTTATGTGGGTAAAACTTTTAGAGAATTACGCTCCCGCATTACAGAACATAGAGACGATATAAAGGACTTCAATATTGATAGCCCAGTGGCGAGACATTTTGCTCAATTTCACAAATCAAAAATTGATGAACTTCGTTTTATTGGAATAGAATAAGTTAAACTGAGCATGCGTGGGGGGGACATTAATAGAATTCTTTTACAAAAAGAAACAAGATGGATGTACAAACTGAAACCCTATCTCCCAATGGCTTAAATAAAAAATTGGAATTTGCTTCCTTTTTAGGCTAATTCCTTATACCTTACTTTGTCTGCACATCTCCATTTATTTCTATATATGTATAGAATATGGGATCTCAAAAGTAATAAGATCAAAATAAATCAAAATTGTAAATACATACTATTATGATGAGCTAAATCGCACATATCTGTTGTTAGAGTAATTTGACACACATAACATTATAATCAAGTATTGTCTTTTTAAATATTGCACAATGGTGTATTAAAATAAAATAGTTTTTTAGTATATTTTGTATATATGAACTGTTGCGGATGTGTGTGTGAGTGAGTATCTGAAACATTGAAGTGTATCCAATCAATTTCTGCTATGGAATACTTCACCTTGGTCACTTGAGAAGCCCTGCATTTAGCTGTACTTAAAAGTAACAATTGCAAAGACATTGTAACAGCGGCTAACTGTGATTGACATGAATTTCATCAAATGAAAAAGATTCTGGAAACCGGCATCCAATAAAAAGGCTGGTAATCAAGGTGTCGTTAGCACCTGGAAGAAGCTCCATGCTGCACTGACTGAAGGAGTGAAACGAGCGTTTGGACTCGTCGTGCTTGGCAGCCCTTACAGCAGATCCCCTGCTCATCCTGACTTACCCCTGATGTTTGGACGCTCTAAGAACGAGGCAGCTAGGAGGGGCGACCGCGTGAACAAATACAGGTAGAATATGTTATACGCATCTGTACACCGAATACTACTGTCTTAAAAGAAAACAGCACCTGTGAATAAAGACGCGTGTTTCTATTGCTCCTCCTATGCTATGCCTTTAAAGCACTATTTGACTCAGTAACAATTGGGGTTCAAGTCTGAAGTAACTGGTCTCTATACACCGGGGACTGTATAACTGCATCCATTTTTTGCATTAACGCTGCACCTATTGGATTACAAATATCTGCAAGTCTTAAACGGACTGTTTTTGGTCTATTTCCCCTGGTGCACCAGATAATAACTTTTTGGCCAGTACTTTTTAACACTGTTTTGTGTGGGATCCACTGTATGAATGTGAATGTGTGTATTGTGCATTTAGTTAATAAATATTTATACCGTTTTTGACATACAAGCTTTTGTTGTGTATTTATTTAATTTTACAGTTGTGCTGGATTTACCTAGACTTTTGGGAATTTCTTATTGTGAAATCCCCACTTCCTTTTCTATGTTGTTTCATATGTATTTTTCTAGGAAGCACCTGTTCTCTAGTGAATTAACTTATTAGTGTGCAACTCTTTTCTTGTGTCTTTTTTGTCTACATTTCAAGAACGCCTCTCTTTTTATTTGGTTTCCAGATAATCTTGAGAGGTGGAACCTGCCCCTGGGAGGAAAAGTCTTGGACTCTTAACTTGTAACCCTGGGAAACTATGTCCACTGGTCTGGGACATCTAGTTTTCAAGCTTGTGAAAACTGAGCGAGTCTGCCCCCTACCTGATCCGAATCCAGATCAGGGACAGACCCTTCATGCTGACTTAGAATCAGCATCGGGTTTCTTGAATTGTTTCCCCTTGTTTAGAGATTTAGTTTAGAGATTTAGGGGCATATCTATCAAGCTCCATACTAAGCTTGAAGCCTCGTGTTTCTGGACCGCTGCTCCATAACCTGTCCACCTGCTCTGAGGAGGCGGACAGGGATAGCCACAATTCAACCCGATCGAGTACGATCGGGTTGATTGACATCCCCTGCTGGTGGCCGATTGGCCACAAATCTGCAGGGGGTGGCGTTGCACCAGCAGTTAAAAAGAGCTGCTGGTGCAATGCTGAATACGGAGAGCATATTGCTCTCCGCATTCAGCGAGGTCTGTCGGACCTGATCCGCACTGTCGGATCAGGTCCGACAGACCTTTGATAAATATCCCCCTTAGAGTCAGCTGTGGGTTTTTCCCACCCGTAGTATCAGAAACAATTTCTGTCAGATCAGGTTAGTCTTATAATGAATCGCTAGAAGCTTAGACTTAGAGGAAACATCGGCTGACCAAGATTTCAGCCACAATGCTCTGCGCGCTAACACAGCAAAGCCCAATATTTTGGCACCCAATTTAATGCCCTGCAAGGGAGCGTCAGTAGTAAAGGAATTGGCCAACTTAAGAGCTGTAATCCTATCTTGGATTCCCTCTAAAGGAGTTTCTACCAGAAGAGACTCAGACAAGGCGCCAAAACCATTAGGCTGCAGCACAGTGGCGATACACACTGCAGGTTGCCATCGGTGAACCCGATGAACATACATTTTCTTCAGATAAGCCCCCGGCTTTTCTTAAAGGAGCAGCTATCCTCAATAGGAATAGAAGTTGAAGAATGGCCCCTTCTACATTAGGCCCCGATTGCCACAATTCCTTAATGGAGTCAGCAATAGGAAACGTCTTCTTAAAGACTGGGGACGGGGGAACGGAATCCCAGGCCACTCCCATTCCTATGCTATAATCTACGTGGCATGGTCTGGCACAGTAAAGACCTCCACAGTGGAAGGAAATCAAAGAATTTATTAAGCTTGTCAGATTTTCTAGGGATGACAACAGTAGGTGTATGTGAGTCAACAAGAGTAACCAAAAACCTCCTTAAACAGTACACAGAGGTGTTCAAGTTTACATCTGAAGGATACAACTTCAGTATCAGATGAAGGAATTATACTGTCCGAATCTGAGATTTCACCCTCAGAGGCTACCGATTTATCTTCCCCATCAGACTTATGAGAAAGGATAACTCGGGTAACAGAAGTCGGATCAGAAACCCTAATGAATCTTTCATTTTCCTCTTGTGTTTACCCTGTAGCATGGGAATGACAGCTAATTCCGCAGATACCACAGAGAATACCTGGGCAGCAATCTCTGCTTGCAAAAAAACTCCTCCAGGAGATTAAGATGAACTGCAGGGCACTGCATGTGACACCAATACGGCTTGGGACATTTGAGGAGAATGCTGTGGCATAGCTTGAACAGCATCAACCTGGGAGACTGATGGTTCAGAAACAAGGAGTCTATCTTTATGAGTAACAGTCTCAAAAAATAATAAAATATGCAAGTATACTGTACCTTTAAATTTTAACATGAACTGTACTGTACCTTTAAGGATAATTAAATAAACTGTGCCTAAAATAATTAAACTTAGTAGTCCCCCAAAGGACTACCTGTGTCCTTTAAGCAATCTTACAAAAACCTTATGTCCTGTACCTTTAAGGATAATTAAATAAACTGTGCCTTTAAATTAAACATAGTAGTCCCCAAAGGACTATCTGTGTTCCTAAGGTAATCTTACAAAATATGCTAAACATTTGGCGTGAGAAGACAATTTCCACATTAGGGACAATTTGACACTCTGATTTAGATGCCTACCTGTCCCCTCGCCAACCGGACAGCAATTGCGATGCCACAGAGCAGCCTTTAGACAGATCGTCATAACAACCCCTTCTCCATCAAAAGCAGGTCTCCTAACACTGCGCAACAGCTTCAGACTGTATTGCGAAGCACATCACATGACAGATAGAGACGCTGCACTGCAGAGAAAGCGAGCGCTTCAGTCAGAGGAGAAATCCCGCCTCAGCAAAATACCAAATTTACAAAGATACAGTATATCCAATAATTGTAAAAGTGTAACCCTATCTGAAATTTTGGTTTGCAGGTATTGTTATCTGATTGTAACACTTAACGTATGATGTGCACGGTAAACTAAAACTTTTTTGCTCCAAGTGTCATATCACAATAATTTTATGGTTTTATATTATACCTATTATTATAGGTTATTTTACAAACAAGGGAGACGTCCCATCTTTTATATCTCATTGAAACCGTTTATAATAAAATGATTTTTATATCTAGAAAGTGTCGATATCTTTAGCCCTAGGTGCCCTCTCTATTACTCATTTTGCCTTCTTTTTCTGTAAGTTAATGCTTAAAATGATGTTTTCCCTTGACGGGCGGGAGTGCATGTTGTGGAATGCAGCACCTTGACGCTCCTAAATGCTGCATAGTGATTGGTTAATATGTGCAGGAGTTCATTTATAGATTTTCTAATAAAATAACAGTTATACATTTTTTCATGCAGATCCTTTGCAATAAAGTGAATCATTTCTGATACCTTTAATGTCCTTTCAGAAGAAACATTCCCAATATATCAAACCCAGACCAGCCTTCTTTTTTTTTAAGGAGAATTGTATATTTGACCTGGTTAGGGGTTTGTGATTGTTTCTGCTTACAGGGATATGAAAGCCAAAAAAAATATTTTGTGATACAGACAGAGCAAACCATTAAAGTTTCCACTTTACAACTTTTATCACATTTGCTTTGTTCCCATGATATTCTTTGTTGAAGAGATACCTAGGTAGGCATCTGGAGCACTATATGGCAGGAAATAGCGCTGCCCTCTAGTGCTCTTGCAAATGGATAACATTCTTGCAAAACCGCTGCCATATAGTGCTCCAGACACGTGCTCGCTCCTGAGCTTATGTCTTTGATTTTCAGCAAAAGATACCAAAAAACGAAGAAAAAATGAAAATAAAATAAATTAGAAAATTGTTTGAAATTGCATAATCTATCTGAATCATGAAAGAAAAATTTTTAACGGGGCTTTTGGACTTATGCACATGCTCTGAGATTTCATGTTCTGGACTTAAAGGGACAGTCTACACTTTAGTCATCTTAAAGGGGCATGAAACCCACATTTTTTCTTTTCATGATTTAGAAAGAACATGCATTTTTAAACAACTTTCTAATTTACTTCTATTATCTAATGTGTTTTATTCTCTTGATATTCTTTGCTGAAAAGCATATCTAGATAGTTTCAGTAGCTGCTGATTGGTTCCTGCACATAGAAGCCTGGGATGATTGGCTCACCCATGTGCATTGCTTTTTCTTCAACTAAGAATGTCTATAAAATGAAGCAAAATAAATAATAGAAGTACATTGTAATGTTGTTTAACTTTGTATTCTCGATCTGAATAATGAAAGAAAATGTTAGGGTTTAGTGTCCCTTTAAAGTCTGATAACATCACGATCTGGGCTGCATCTAGGCATTATCTGATAATGACAGTTCTGTGTTTTTTTGTGTAAATTCTCACCAAACTCTTGTTTTAAGAGACATTTTACATTTCAGTCTAGTCACAAGTCTTTCTAATAGCCAACTGGTATAATTGGAAGGTCTGACTGAACTTTTACATATACACATTTTGATTATTTCTGTTGTACCTTTTTCTTTCTCAGTATACAACCTTTTCATTGGTTAGTAATCATTTGTTTCATATTTCAAGTTATATTGTTATGTCAGTGACACAACCTATCTGTTGTATTTTAGGGCTGGTTTGGGAGGACTGGGGTGGGGCATATAATGGGCATGGCATACAGGGGTGGGGCTTATGGGGGTGGGAAATAAGGGGGCTGGGGGCCACGCAAATTTGTCTTTCCCAGGGCCCCACAAATGCTAAGGGTGGCCCTGTTCCTATATATATCTGAAACTGTTCATAGAGAATACATTTCTATACCTATATAGGAATAGATATGCAGGTAGAGGTATATACACATACAGTATATACGAAAATATGTATTTAAGAATAAAAATAACATTATCCTGTAAGTGAAGAACATTAGAATGTGAAATATGTACAGTAAATACACAGTAAAACATATACAGTAAATACATCTGTTTTTTGTGCAAGTTTTTTGTCTCGCATAACAGTTAATCATAGATCAGAAGTTGTGCTAACCCGGCACACGCTCAATTGAACCTGTTTACTTTTAACTTGTAATATGTTCATTACTTCCAACTCGCGATAAACCCCTTATCACTCTCGCACAACAGTTAGCGCTCCACTGGTAATCTACCCCTTTGTTGGATGATGCAACAGGACTTGCCTTTATTGTGTTCTGAAGAAAAGAGGAAGACTTATGAAAGTTGAAAGTAGACCTTAAACAAAGTAAGGGGGAAATCCAAAACGCAACAACCAATATGTGCAAAACACAGTTAAACTGACACTTTCACTAAGATATTATGGTGGTTAGAAAATAATATTGAATAGTAACAAACAGCAGTTAACATACAGGAAGCTCATATTGATGGTTTCCAATCAAACCACAGATATTATGAGAGGCAATACCACCTCTAACCTGAGAGTATGAGGCAATGATTCTGTACACAAAGGTTCACTAAAGACTTTAAATTGTTACTTTTCAGCTCTTTTATAACAGTCCCTAATTATCCTCAGCAGGGGAGATCAGAGAAGAAAAACAAGCAATAACTTTGTAACAACATGGCAGCAGCCGTTACTAAAATGAAAGTAAAACTTTACACTTATTTTTTTTAAAATATGTATGCAAAAATATAATTAAACAAAACCTGTATATTATTTGCAGGCTAATCTTTGCTTTAAATATGCCATTATTTCTAACATTTTAGGGGTTAGTGTCCCTTTAAAGGGAGCTTTCTGACAAAAACACTTCAGGCTATATTATGACTGTTGCACGCAAGTGAAAAGGGGTTTATCGCCACTCTTTGTGTGCGTCAGATATAGCCCGCATATTACAAGTTGAAAATAAACACGTTCGCTTGAAAGAAATTTAATTTATTGCACGTCAGGATAGCGCAACTTCAGAGCTCTGGTTAACTGTTACACTTGACTAAAAAGTTGCAGAAAAAAACAACAAAAATACATTTAAATGTACAGTTACACTCATAATAATATTTATTTATTTAAAAAACAATTGCAATAAAAAGTTAAACGGCTCAAAGATATGAGGTCTCAGATGTTAGAAAAAGGACTGCAAAGGGCTGTAACATAGAGATACGTACATATACATGTCTAAATATGTTTATGTACATATGTGTATATATGTATCTACTGACATATATACACATAGAAACACATACATACATATGTATACATATATATATATATAAATGCAATGGAGCCCTTTTCAATCACGTAGAGGAAAACATGTAAAAGCATATGTATGCAATATTCATATTTAATAAAGGTTTTAACTATGTATTTACTGTAAATATTTCACATTCCAATGTTCTTCACATAGGGAAATATGTTCTAAGTATTTATATATATATATATATATATATATAGAGAGAGAGAGAGATCTATACCTATATGTAATTATATATATATATATATATATATATATATATATATATATATATATATTGAAATATTAATATTTCATATTGGGTTAGTGCACTTGAGAAAATGCGATCGGGATTCTGCGAGAAAGGGTGTTAGGGTTTCCCCCCCACACACTTTTCAAGCTCTGTTGAAGTCTATAGGGGAATATGTTAATGCAGTAGAAATGTTTGAACTTTGGCCATTTTGCGTGCATCGCCAAAGTTAACGCAGGCGTGCAATCTCCCACTACACTCTTAATCTAACCCTTAGAATGTAAAGTGCAGTCATTTAATTTGGAACGACATGTAAAGCAGCCTGTTGGGATATACTGTGTTGTCTTTGTTGTGATACTTTCTTCATATTGGTTATTTTCATCCTGTCTCTCTATGGGTCGATCACAATCCTTTCAGAAAAATGTATCAACTTATTTATCTACAAAAATCCCCATAGACTTTAATGATGTTTTTCTGTTAAAGGGTCAGAAAACCCCAACATTTTCTTTCATGGTTTGGATAGAACATACAATTTTAAACACCTTTCCAATCTACTTCCATTATCAAATGTTTTTCATTCTCTTGTTATCCTTTGCTGAAGGAACAGCATTGTACTACTGGCAGCTGGCTGAACACATCTAGTTAGCCGATCACCAGAGACAAATTTGGGCAGACGCCAATCAGAAGCTAGCTAGGATATGTGCGTATTCTATTTCAACAAGGGATACAAAAAGAACAAAGCACATTTGAAAATAGAATTGAATTTAAAAGTGCCTTAAAATGACATGCTCTATCTGAATCATGTAAGTTTAATTTTTACTTTCCTATCCCTTTAAGATAAGTTTTGCTAAAGGATTATGATTGGAACTGGAACTCTTTCCAAGTTTCAGCAGTACTTTATGTGCAATTATTATACAAGAATGACAACTTCTGACCAGCAAAATAATAAAGGGCTCATTTTGTTTTTTAATTTAGTAAAATCAAATCTACAGGAATAACCAACAGACAAATATGATCCGTACATTGTGATATAAAGATTTATAAAATAGCTAATCAGATGCAGCAATGCCATTACTGCATTAACTCTTGAATCATACTTCCACCCATATACCCACCACTCACAATGCAGGATCCCCCACTATGATTAACCCGTAAGTGTCCCAAAACACCCAATAACAGTCAATTTCCCTAACGTCCCAAAAAATCCATTAATTTTACATTTCCATCCAAGAACCCTTTAGCTCCCAAGGGACCTTCACTTCATGACCCCCCAGCACAAGCAACCATGGAAACCTCAAGTACAATAGCTGCCCAACAATAAAACGCTTTATACCTGAATTCATGAATTAGCTATATCCTCAATGTTGACTGACAGCAATATTATAAATCATATGCAATTTTGGCAATAGTAATCCAGTGGGAATAAGATATTCTATAAATATCTTCTATGTCTTCTGAGGCTAATGAAAAAATTAGCTAAATTTGATTTATTTTTTAATTTTTAATCAATCAATTAAAGGGACAGTCTATTTAAAATTAAACTGTCTTGATTCAAATACGGCATGCAATTTTAAGCAACTTTTCAATTTACTTTTATCATCAAATTTGCTTTGTTCTTTTGGTATTCTTTGTTGAAAGCTAAACCTAGGAAGACTCATATGCTAATGTCTAAGCCCTTGAAGGCTTCCTCTTATCTAATTGCATTTTGGCAGTTTTCACAGCTAGACAGTGCTAGTTCATGTGTGCCATACAGATAACATTGTGCTCACTCCCGTGGAGTTATTTATGAATCAGCACTGATTGGCTAAAATGCAAGTCTGTCAAAAGAACTGAGATAAGGGGCAATCTGCAGAGGCTTAGAAACTAACACCTAGATTTAGAGTTCTGCGTTAGCCGTCAAAACCAGCGTTAGGGGGTCCTAACGCTGGTTTTGGCCGCCCGCTGGTATTTAGAGTCAGTCAGGAAATGGTCTAACGCTCACTTTCCAGCCGCGACTTTTCCATACCGCAGATCCCCTTACATCAATTGCGTATCCTATCTTTTCAATGGGATCTTTCTAACGCCGGTATTTAGAGTCTTGGCTGAAGTGAGCGTTAGAAATCTAACAACAAAACTCCAGCCGCAGAGAAAAGCCAGGAGTTAAGGGTTTTCTGGGCTAACGCCGGTTCATAAAGCTCTTAACTACTGTGCTCTAAAGTACACTAACACCCATAAACTACCTATGCACCCCTAAACCGAGGTCCCCCCACATCGCCGCCACTCTATTAAATTTTTTTAACCCCTAATCTGCCGACCGCCGCCACCTACATTATCCCTATGTACCCCTAATCTGCTGCCCCTAACACCACCAACACCTACATTATATTTATTAACCCCTAATCTGCCCCCCCCAACGTCGCCCATACCTACCTACACTTATTAACCCCTAATCTGCCGACCGGACCTCACCGCTACTATAATAAATTTATTAACCCCTAATCTGCCTCACTCCCACCTCGCAAACCCTATAATAAATAGTATTAACCCCTAATCTGCCCTCCCTAACCTCGCCGACACCTAACTTCAAGTATTAACCCCTAATCTGCCGACCGGACCTCACCGCTACTATAATAAATGTATTAACCCCTAAAGCTAAGTCTAAGCCTAACCCTAACACCCCCCTAAATTAAATATAATATTTATCTAACAAAATAAAATAAATCTTATTAAATAAATTATTTCTATTTAAAGCTAAATACTTACCTGTAAAATAAACCCTAATATAGCTACAATATAAATAATAATTATATTGTAGCTATTTTAGGATTAATATTTATTTTACAGGCAACTTTGTATTTATTTTAACCAGGTACAATAGCTATTAAATAGTTAATAACTATTTAATAGCTACCTAGCTAAAAGAAATACAAAATTACCTGTAAAATAAATCCTAACCTAAGTTACAATTAAACCTAACACTACACTATCAATAAATTAAATACAAATACCTACAAATAAATACAAATAAATACACTAAAGTACAAAAAATAAAAAAAGAACTAAGTTACAAAAAATAAAAAAATAATTTACAAACATTATAAAAATATTACAACAATTTTAATTATACCTACTCTAAGTCCCCTAATAAAATAAGAAAGCCCCCCAAAATAAAAAAATGCCCTACCCTATTCTACAATAAAAATTGTAAAGCTCTTTTACCTTACCAGCCCTTAAAAGGACCTTTTGCGGGGCATGCCCCAAAGAATTCTGCTCTTTTGCCTGTAAAAAAAAACATACAATACCCCCCAACATTACAACCCACCACCCACATACCCCTAATCTAACCGAAATCCCCCTTAAATAAACCCTAATAAACACTAAGCCCCTGAAGATCTCCCTACCTTGTCTTCACCACACCGGGTATCACCGATCCGTCCAGAAGAGGGTCCGAAGTCTTCATCCTATCCGGGCGATGTCTTCATCCAAGCGGAGGCTGAAGAGGTCCATCATCCGGCTGAAGTCTTCATCCAAGCGGGGGCTGAAGAGGTCCATCATCCGGCTGAAGTCTTCTATCAAGCGGCATCTTCAATCTTCTTTCTTCCGGCTCCATCTTCATCCCGCCGACGCGGAACATCCTTCCTCCACGACGAACTCCCGACGAATGAAGGTTCCTTTAAGGGACGTCATCCAAGATGGCGTCCCTCGAATTCCGATTGGCTGATAGGATTCTATCAGCCAATCGGAATTAAGGTAGGAATAATCTGATTGGCTGATGGAATCAGCCAATCAGATTCAAATCAGCCAATCAGATTCAATCCTATCAGCCAATCGGAATTCGAGGGACGCCATCTTGGATGACGTCCCTTAAAGGAACCTTCATTCGTCGGGAGTTCATCGTGGAGGAAGGATGTTCCGCGTCGGCGGGATGAAGCCAGAAGAAAGAAGATTTAAGATGCCGCTTGATAGAAGACTTAAGCCGGATGATGGACCTCTTCAGCCCCCGCTTGGATGAAGACTTCAGCCGGATGATGGACCTCTTCAGCCCCCGCTTGGATGAAGACTTCAGCCGGATGATGGACCTCTTCAACCCCCGCTTGGATGAAGACATCGTCCGGATTGGATGAAGACTTCGGACCCTCTTCTGGACGGATCGGTGATACCCGGCGTGGTGAAGACAAGGTAGGGAGATCTTCAGGGGCTTAGTGTTAGGTTTATTTAAGGGGGGTTTGGGTTAGATTAGGGGTATGTGGGTGGTGGGTTGTAATGTTGGGGGGGGTATTGTATGTTTTTTTTTAAAGGCAAAAGAGCAGAATTCTTTGGGGCATGCCCCGCAAAAGGCCCTTTTAAGGGCTGGTAAGGTAATAGAGCTGTTACCTTTTTTTTTTTCGATTAGGGTAGGGCATTTTTTTATTTTGGGGGGCTTTGTTATTTTTTTAGGGGGCTTAGAGTAGGTGTAATTAGTTTAAAATTCTTGTAATATTTTTTTTTTTGTAATTTAGTGTTTGTTTTTGTAATTTAGTGTTTGTTTGTTTTTTGTAATTTAGTTGATTTAATTGTAGATAATTGTAGGTAGTTTATTTAATTAATTTATTGATAGTGTAGTGTTAGGTTTAATTGTAACTTAGGTTAGGATTTATTTTACAGGTTACAAGTTATGAACTATTTAATAGCTATTGTACCTAGTTAAAATAAATACAAAGTTGCCTGTAAAATAAATATTAATCCTAAAATAGCTACAATATAATTATTTGTTATATTGTAGCTATATTAGGGTTTATTTTACAGGTAAGTATTTAGCTTTAAATAGGAATAATTTATTTAATAAGATTTATTTTATTTCGTTAGATAAAAATTATATTTAACTTAGGGTTAGGGTTAGACTTAGCTTTAGGGGTTAATACATTTATTAGAGTAGCGGTGAGGTCCGGTCGGCAGATTAGGGGTTAATAAGTGTAGGTAGGTAGCGGCGATGTTGGGGGCGGCAGATTAAGGGTTAATAAATAAAATATAGGGGTCGGCAGGGGTTAGGGGCAGCAGATTAGGGGTTCATAGGGATAACGTAGGTTGCGGCGGTGTACGGAGCGGCAGATTAGGGGTTAATAATAATATGCAGGGGTCAGCGATAGCGGGGGCGGCAGATTAGGGGTTAATAAGTGTAAGGTTAGGGGTGTTTAGACTCGGGGTGCATGTTAGGTGCAGACATAGGAAGTGTTTCCCCATAGGAAACAATGGGGCTGCGTTAGGAGCTGAACGCTGCTTTTTTGCAGGTGTTAGGTTTTTTTCAGCTCAAACTGGAAACCCATTGTTTCCTATGGGGGAATCGTGCACGAGCACGTTTATGAAGCTGGCCGCGTCCGTAAGCACCGCTGGTATTGAGAGTTGCAGTGGCGGTAAATTATGCTCTACGCTCCCTTTTTGGAGCCTAACGCAGCCCTTCTGTGAACTCTAAATACCAGTGGTATTTAAAAGGTGCGGGGGGAAAAATACACACGTAGCTAACGCACCCCTTTGGCCATAGAACTCTAAATCTAGCCGAAAGTAATTGCAGAGGTAAAATGTCTATTAATATAATCGTGTTGGTTAGGCAAAACTGGGAAATGGGTAATAAAGGGATTATCTATCTTTTTAAACAAAAATTCTGTAGTAGACTGTCCCTTTAAAGGACAATTACAGTTGTATTGCATAACTAACAAGTACATAATAAAAAAGACAAAGCAATAACATTTACTCTAAAAGGAGTAGATTTTTCTGACAAATGTATTGTTCCCCCTGTATCATGTGACAGCCATCAGCCAATCACTATACATATACAATGTGAAATTGAGCACAAGCTTAATAGGATTTGGTGCCTCAGAAGGCGTGCATATAAAAAAATGCAAAATTTGATAATGGAAGTAAATTGGTCTTAAAACTGCATGTTCTATCTGAATCGTGAAGGTTTAATGTTGACTTTAGTGTCCATTTAAGCTTCACAATCTGAGAAAGTGCAAAGATCTATATACAGCAGATTACTGTACGAGAACCTTTAAGACCTGAGGAGACTTAAGATAGAGGATGTGGGCTTCAATCAATAGTAACGGAAACACTAGTTGATACATTAAGGAAGTTAACCTTGGAGATCTTTACCCTGTGGTAGTCACATGGGGTGTCTTGTGTTGATGCTTTTAGGAAGTGGTTAATGCTTTGGGTGGTTAGAGTTTAATTATTGAGGGAATAACAGGAAAGTCGGACACACCTCCTCCTGTATTAAATTGTTTTGTTTATCTTTTTTATGCTTCTGTATTTCTTATTTACAAAGAGTCAGTGTTATTATGTAACCCTTAGTCATGTACCCAGAGCTATGGAATTCAGCAGGGCTTTACAAAAAAATGAATGAATAAATAAATACTGATAAATTATTATAGGCTTTTTTTTTTTTACCGCACTAGGGTTTGATGATCATTCCTCTCTTGGTGGTCAGAACTACAGTCAAGAGGGAATTATACATTTTACCACCTGCTCAACCACTGGCTGAATGAAATGTACTTACAAGATTCTGATTGATGTGGTTTTTGAAAAAAGGTCACAGACCTCTAAATCAGGCCATGGGTCTTACTCCCAAAATATTTTGCTGAAACAAAATGTGTACACTGTTTCTGCAAGTGTGGAAAAACAAAATGTATGGATACCTAATAAATTGTTTTCTTTCATGGGGATGACAGCCCACAAGCCAAAAAACAAAACAAAACAAGCAGCATCTACAAACTCTGCCTCTGGATCCCTGAATTTAGCAAATAACTGGAAAGTTTATTGTTCAAATGAGAATCCATCAGGCCATTTATCTCTGGTAAACCCCAATGATCCACAATTTGATTGAAAACTTCAAGGAGTAGAGAACCTTGCCCATAAGGAGGCAATCTGCAACTGAAATAACCTATATCCCAGATGATTACACTAAGAATATACAATGTAGAAATGTACAGAGATTGATCTCTGCCAAAGTTACAATTCAAGAAACCTCCTTCATTGCTAGAGAACTGTTCCCACTTGACAGTTGATATAGGTTACTGCTGAGACATTGAATTATTATAAAACCAGAGAAGTCTCTTCTTTCAAAAGAGGCCAGCTCTGAAGTGCCTTGAACATGACACAAAGTTTCAACATATTGATTGTAAAACACACATCCAGAGAATACCAAACTACTTATGTTCTTCTGGACCTCCAGACTACACCGCAACCGGAGAAAGTAAGAACTATCATGGCTATTATCCAAGTTGGATGGACAAAGGATGCCCCAAGAGAAATGGACTAGTGATCTATCCACCATGATAGAAATGGCTTAGATGTGGAATCCAAACTGATCCTTTGAGAGAGAAGAGAGAAGACCCTGCACTATACACTAGAATGCAGAGTTGAAGAGGTCTTAAGTGAAACCATGTACATGGAATGACATCTGATGATGCAATCATCAGACATAACACTTTGTGCATAGGGCTAATGAAGTCTTACATATGTTGTCTATAAATTTGATTTCCCTTGATCTGTTAAAGCCTCAATGATATTGAGCCTAGAATGACTACTAGGCAAGAGACTCTTATTACAGACAAAAGTTCCCAAAACCTCATAAAAAAAGATTCTGTAAGCAGAAGCCAGACCAAATGGAAGAGCGACAAACTAAAAATGTTAGTCCTGGTAAGCAAATCTCAGGAGCTAGCAGGGACATGCAGTCAGGAGAGGCAGGGATTGAAGAGCCTCACCTGTCATGAAACGAGAAAAGAAAATAATGTTAAAGTAAAAAAAAAATCCTTAATACATTTTCTCACGTTAGCTGCAAATATATGGAGAGAGGCAGTGACCAGCTCAGCCTCCCTCGATTGTGCAACAACTTAAAAGGTGCTGTATGGAGCGCCCGCCCACTGTATGTCAGGTCAGGAGTCACAATTTTTTAATTAAAAAAGGAAAAATCCCCAAGTAAGGCAGCTCTCATATCTGCCGTTTAGGGTGGGACGTGATATGTTAGTGTAAAAGAACCACTGACAATCTGTACTGTGGGCGGGAACTTATAGAAGAGGGAAATCTGGGCGAGGAAATATAGTGCAGCAACTGCCTTTTTACTTAAAATTGTGCACAGCCATTTTTGTTTTGAGCGCAATGTCTGCAGCATCAACAAAAGGAGAGGTAATTATTTTAGTGCCTCTCTTTCCATTCTTCACTGCGTGTCTTGTGTGGGCGGGGTTGGGTTCCATTTATACAATTCACCATGTTAAGGGCTGCTGGAGCATGCAATGCCGGGAAGCAGCAGTCCTTGGTCTATTTTGGTTGCTGGTTGCTTGGCTGTGCTTTTTTACAAACTTCTGCAAGCAGCAAACAGCACCAGTGGCTTTAAGAGGGCCGAGCTGTCAGCCCTTGTTTCTGTTGCAGATCCTGCCACTACAGCAGTAAGATTAAGGATTTTGTCTCTAGTCAGACTGGTGAAGTTTTTAAAATTAAGAACTCAATTAAATGCACGGGTAAGGGAGTAATATACATAATAGAGTGCAGTTGTAAGAAGCAATATATAGTGGAAACCTCTAGCACCCTACGTTATATAATTGTAAGTATATTTATTAAATTGGAATTAATTTTAACATATTACTGATTTCTTTCTTTTATTTTACACATTACCAATTACTTTCTTTGTCTTATCCACTCCATCTTAAAGCGCCAGTATATTCACTTAACCATTTGTATATTACTTATCTGTAGATCCCTGGAGAGGGATCTTAGTAAACCAGGCAGTGAGTGAGGGGTAAGCGCAGGATATTGTTCTTTTTTCTTAATGTATTTATTATGCCATAACGTTATATCAAATGTAAAATAAACATTCAAATGTACTATTCAAACACAGGGCAACTGTTGCCTACATTCACTCAATGAACATCTGTCTACAATTCTCAAAACAGAATTTTGACTCCATAAAATATGATGTTTGATATAGTTAATATATAGCTTTAATACTGTACAATATTGGCTGAAGTTGCAAGCATGAATCTGGTTTTGCAGAAATATACCTTTTGTTTGATCTTGTAGTGCTTATTAGAAATTTGACAACCCACCTGATAAATTGTCATGTGTTTCAGACATGTTCTTAGCAAAGTTCACTATTGGTTACCTTAATAAATTCTACAAAGATAAAAAAAATAAAAAACTAACCTCCCGAGGTGATACAATTCTCCTGGGGCGAGGAGCTTCCTGTTGTAACTGATATACTGACAAGGATAAAACAAAACAAAAAAAATCAGTTAGTATAAATTAGCACAATATTCAGTTAATGTAAATGCTATATCTATATAACTACAACATTGATTTATTTTGTATATATTAAGCTCAGTCTTATGAAGAATTTTACCTTGACCTGAATTCAGTTAACTAGCGCAGAAAAAGGTGACATTCACCGCATACAAATGAGTTTTATGTACTTTTTTGTTTCATTTTAAATATTAATATATAGAAAACAAGACTGGTCTAGTACTCTGAAATGTAATCTTGTTTTTCAGCAGTCTGCATTATTCTTCCTTGTACAGGAAATAAATAAAAAGTTGTTCCTATCTTACAGAAATGTATGAACTTATAGGGATAGTAAACACATTGGTCCAGATTAGGAGGGGAGCGCAAACTTTGCACCCGATCGATAAGGGGTTTATTGCGGTGTTTGCGTTTGTCGGGCTTGCTGCTCGTATTACAAGTTGAAAGTAAACGCAATCCCTTGAGTGCAAATTTGGAGCTCTAATTAACTGTTTTGCGAAACAATAAAGTGTCGCAAAACACATCTAAAATACATTACAAGGTACAGTTACACTCATAATAACACCATCTAATAAACATTATTCACAAAAAATACTGCACACAAACGTTATAAAGACACAAAGTTATGAGATGTCACGTGTTAGAAAAAAAAGGCAGACAAAGGGCGATACATACAAATATATCTTAAAAAATGTATATGTATATACGTATGTATGTATCTGTTCATATATGTGTACAAATGTGTTTATTTATATGTGTATATATGAATTTACAGCCATATATACACATAAAGCACTTAAATACATATGTACCCATATAAAGACATATATAGAAGTGCATTGGAGCCCTTTGCAGTTAATCATATTTATGCAATATTCATTTTTAATAACGTATTATACTGTGTATTTACTGTAAATATTTCACATTCTAATGTTCTGCACATAGCAGAATATGTTCTAAGTATTTATAAATAGATATTCCTATATATATCTGTATATATCTATACCTATTTGTAATCAGCTACATATAGGTAGGTTTAGATTTATATTAACCATCAGCTATATATAGAAATATGTATTTCTGAATAAATAGAACATATTGAAACATTGAAATGTGAAATATTCATATTTTCATGTCGAGTTAGCGCACATGAGAATATGCGATCGGGTTTGCGCAAGAGTAAGGTGTTTTTCCACTTTTTTTCTCCATTGACTTCTATGGGGGAATTTGTGAACACACACGATATTCTATGTTCAGCTTTTTGCACTCATCGGGTTAGCGCACGAGTGAAAACAGTTTACTTTCCACTCATAATACGAGTTCAACCCAACGAGCGCAAAAATCTTACTTCTGGCACAAATAACGCTCGAGCGGGAGAATTAAATAAAGCGCCACTTGTAATCTGGATCATTGTAATTACAAGAAATTTCTGTTGTGCTGCTATAGAATAACATATCAGCCAAGTGTTAATGTTTTTAACACAAATTAACACCCTTTTGACTGCAGTTATTTTTCAATAGCCAAACTCTACCCACAATTTCCCTTATTTGGGCTTTAGTCTGCAGACAACAAGGTTAGCTACTGTCATAAACTTAGTATACAGTGCTTTGTTTTGCAGCTGTTATCAGATAAAGTAAATTAGGGGAAATATGTAGCAGGGTTAGCTATGAGAAGTCAACAGGGTGCATTTCAATTTCTGAAAATTGGAAATTGCTAGATTTTAACTTTAAATTACCTGAAAAGGGGGAACAATAAATACCGAAAATGTAATGCATAGTTGTTTCATTATGCACAACTAAAGATTAAGGGCTAGATTACAAAGAGGCACACTGTTGTGCTTGTCCACTAGCTGTGCTAAAGGTAAAAAATTAGTGTGGTCGGTTTAGCACGGGTATTACAAGTTGAAAGTAAAAAGTTAACGTGCAAGTGAAAGACTCAGGCCTGCTAACTTCAGGACTTTGGATATCACAACAATAACTCCCTTTCCCCATAGACTTATATGGGGCGCACTAAAGAATATTTATAACGCACTAATCTGACACTGCAGTAGATTGACTGCGCTAAAGCCGAAGGTGCGTGTTTTATGTTCTTACTTAGGAGAAATTATTCTTTTTATTTTTAAATATATATTTCTATATATAGCTGCATATTTTTTGTAAACTATATATCTACACCTATATATCTATATAAATATATATATATATATATATATATATATATATAGACATATAGGTATATATTATATACAGATATATATAGAAATAAATATTTAAAAATAAAAAGAACATTTTCCTAAGTGAAGAACATAAAAAAAATCACATTTTTGCAATTCAAAACACATTAAAACATAAATAAAATTGACTAAAAATGATATTGCATTTGACCGGGAAAGGCTAAAAAGTGTATATATATATATATATATATATATATATATATATATATATATATATATATATATATGAGCCCTTTCCAGTCAAATACCTTGCCATGTACAATATCCATTTCAACCCTTTTTACTGCAGATATAAGACAAAAAGTAAAAGAAAAAGCAAAGTGGTACAATTATTGAGTCATTGAAAACACTACTTTTATACTAATTAAAACAAAATTAACTAACCAAGCAACAAAAGAGTCAAGTGAGTTTATCCTGACCTTATAATATAAAATATAAGTAATAAGATGGTAAATTGAACATTTATTGTATAGTATACACTCTTAAAGATGACATGTCAGTGTCCATGGCTGCTTACACAAAAAAAAATATTTAGCAAACATTATAATAGAATATGCTAAATCATCTGATAATTGTTGATAGTTATCAATAACCTTGAGAACTTCTATGAGATATAGGAATCCCACAGGAAAAGAATATCATCATAAACGTCTTTACGTTTATTCCTAAAAAATGATATTTCTTCAATTTGAAAAATTCTGTACAGGCGTCTATACAGGTGGGGATAGTAGAAACTTCTGTTGATATCCATCTCTTGACTAATGAATATTTTGCAGCATCACAGAGAATATTAAACAATTTCTTTTGCGGAGTGTAAAGTGAGGTTGGGTGTTTATTAACTAACCATACATTTAGTTTGATTGGTATTACTTTTGCTAAAGACCATTGATGCTCCAGTCACTATAGCCTTTTTAAAAAGGAGCTAACTTCTGACAGCTCCACCATATGTAGGTCATATTTCCAGTATCTGCTCCACATCGCCAGCAAGAAATCCTATATGAGGGATACATTTTCTTAAGGTGAGTAGGGATTAAGTACTAGCGGTGTAGAAATGTGTGATTCTTTTCTAATAGTTTGCATGATACTGAAGAGCACATCATATCTCAAAATAAAATTAACAAAACTAAATTACTAAAATCTAATTTTAATTCCTTGCTTAAGGTTTCCATTAGTGTGGGATATACCCAGGGTTAGGTTGTTGCAATATATAATAAATTAGTGAGAGAGCCTGTGACTATGGCTTTGAACCAAAACACATCAGGCACCGCCCATCTGGGGGTGGGGTGGGTTTCATGTCAGCGTACCTGTAGTGGATATGTGTTCGTTTTTTTAACCTTGGTGATAATAAAATGAAATTTTAACTTTAACTTGATTGTTTTACATTATTGATTGCTAGTGAGAGAGTATGTCTCAATTGAGTAGCTTGTAAAAAAGTTTTAAAAAATATTAAAATTATATTTTTTATTAAAAAGGATATATATGAGTCTTCTGGTGGGCGGGCTCTGAGTAAGCAGTTCATCTTTAGAGCTCTGTGAGACTCTTGTAATTTACCATACAATTGAGGAGCTAAACTTGGCCCAAGCATATTGGTCCTTGACAGGGTTTGTGTCTGGACACTACTGATGCTGGAAACTAACATCTATCCCCCACCGAAGAGCTATTAGCAAGAGAAAGTGCGGAGCAGTACCCTACCTACAGTGGATACATTGGTCTCTACGTTGAGCGACAGTGCACCGACCTCTCTTTACAAAGCCTACAGTCGCGGAAAGAAGAAGAACTTAAGACTGTGAATTATAATGGCCAGTTTAAATATCATAGTTCAGGAGTTATCAATGTTGCTGACTCCCGCATTGGATAATCTTATTAATAAATGTGAACTGCTGTGAGTGAAAGTGGAGAGGGAGGTAACACCATGCACTATGGAAGTCACCGCGGGAACAAAGCCTCCTCCTATTGCTTCCTTAACGCTTGCTTTTGTACCTGATTGTACTAACGAAATGTCAGCTTCCCTTTCATTACCCAACGCCCACTGCACCACTCACCCTAGCTTATGGGACAATGAAGGGAAATCATTAAAGCTGAAGCCTTTGGCACAGGCTACACTTGATTGTTGGAACCACCATCTATTACAGTTAGGGCTGAACAGTCATGCGATGAGTACTCAACTCCCTTTGCAGAGCGCCAACTCATTAGGATACATTAGTTCTATTCACATCTGGAACTGGCACCCAAAAAAGAGGTATCGGCTAATAACCTTTGCATATATTCTTTACGGGTTAACTGTCTTGGAGTCAAAATAAATGACAGAGGGATCCCTATGCACCACTCCATGTGTCAAAGACTTTGCTTCTTATTATACCCATTAGTGCATTGCTGCTCCTTCAACAAAGCATACCAAGAGAATGAAACAAATTAGATAATAGAAGTAAATTATAAATTTGTTTAAAATTGTATTCTCTATCTGAATGTCCCTTTAACTTGCTGCAACGTAGCATTGCTGATTTATAAAGTGTGGAAACAATTCCTTTTTATTGGTACTACTAAATGATCAGAAAATAGTAACAGGAACCCACACCAGCTACGCCTTGCCACATTATCTTTCTGTATTAATGTATGGGAACAGATATAATGAAACTTGTATAGGGTTACAGCTTCCTCTTATTTAATCATCAAGTTAAACTATTTTCTCTGCCTCTCTGAGATGGTTTTAATTGTTTGAGTTGGTATTCTTGACAGTGATCTAGTAGTGAATTTGTGAAATGTCAGCCAGTGACACCTTCCTTAGGATTTATTTTTTACTTATCAATTAATCAATAGTCAATTTTATTAAACACATTAATATACAACTTTGGCTTTTCCCCTAAGAGTAAAACCTGCCTCATTTCTATAAAACAGCCAACAGCATCTCAGAGAATCATACTTTGAACATGTTTGTATTCTGTTTGTTTTATTATATGTTGTTTTGTTTGTTTGATGTTTTAAAAATGAGACACATTGGCTCTTGCCCCCTGGCCTAGAAACTACTTATTATACCTAATCCTGTGGTTGTATAGATAGAATTTCTTTATGTGGATACAGGCTTAGGAGAACATCTTGTATTGCTATGCTTTCACAGATGAAATGTCTGCTTCTTTTTGTCATCTAGTTTTTTTGACTTTGCCCTTGTAATCTGCGAATCACATCACTATTTTATAGACCTCTATGGGGGAACTAATTGTATAACTATATACTGTATTTATTTCTTGTCTCTCAATAAAAAGAAATTAAAAAATTAAAAAAAAGGATATATATACTGTAAGTGTAATACTTTATTTCAATATGTGCTTGATGTGTTTTGTGATTTTCTTTTTAACCCTTACACTTTACTTCAGGTCTCAAGTTCCGCTAAATATTCTGCCGCAATTTCGGCCTTTCGTTTGAGTGCAACCTATAACTTTAAACTTATAATATCAGCACTATTTAGCACGATCACTATATCTATTGAAAGTATAGGGTGAACTAGAGTGACGTCAGCTGCGCAAACCCTTCTCTGGTAAATCTAATTTACCATGGACTAATGTTTGAGTGATCCAATGATATTTGTCCCGCACCACTTGTAATCTAGGCCTTTATATACAAATCTGTCCCTTTAATTAAGCATTTAGTAATACTTTGCATTGGTCTAGTATTCTATAAAAACAGAAAACAACATTTTCTGAATGAGAAATCAGCGACTTATTTTGACAAACTATACTCTCTAATGGTTTTAAGGATATTTTCATGGATTACAGGGACAGTCAAGTCCAAAATAAACTTTGATGATTCAAATAGGGCATGTCATTTTAAACAACTTTCTAATTTACTTTTATCACCAATTTTGCTTTGTTCTCTTGGTATTCTTAGTTGAAAGCAAAACCTAGGTAGGCAGTGGCTCATATGCTAATTTCTTATCCCTGGAAGGCCGCCTCTAATCTGAATGCATTTTGACAGTTTTTCAACACTAGAGGGTGTTAGTTCATGTGTGTCAAATAGATAATATGGAGTTCACGCATGTGAAGTTACCTAGGAGTCAGCACTGATTAGCTAAAATGCAAGTCTGTCAAAAGAACTGAAATAAGGGGTCAGTTTGCAGAGGCTTAGATAAAAGGTAATTACAGAGGTAAAACGTGTATTGTTACAACTGTGTTGGTTATGCAAAACTGGGTAATGGGTAATAAAGGGATTATCTATCTTTTTAAATAACAAAAATTCTGGTGTTGACTTTCCCTTTAAATACTTTGTTGCATTGCTTCCCATCAGATTTATTGAAGCAGAATTTCCCTCTACCAAAAAAAATAAATAATATATATATATATATTATTATTATTAATGGTTATTTGTAGAGCACCAACAGATTCCGCAGCGCTAATATTGCTAATTGTTCTCACTTTTACAGACCCAGAACTTTATATACCACTTGTAGTAGAATTATTAAGTAGAATTATTAAGAATATTTGCTATATTAAATGACAATAAAGACACAAGCAACGAGTACAGGAAACAAATCTTGAACTCAGATACTAGCAGCTCTATTTAAAGGAACAGTAAACACATTGTACTTACAACACATTTTTGTTGTACTGCTATAGAATAACATATCAGCCAAGTCTTAACATTTTTTAAATAAAATTAACATAATTTACTGCAGTTATTTTTCAATAGCCAAACTACACCTACCATTTGCCTAATATGGAGGTGAAAATCTGGGCGTTAGTCCACAGACAACAAGGCTAGCCATGGTTTAAATAAATTGCTTGGCAGTTGCTATCTGCTAAAGCCATCAAGGGACAGATATGTAGCAGGCTTAGCTTTGAGAAGTCAGCAGGGTGTTTTTCAAGATCCAAGAATTAAAAATTGCTACATTTTTAGAACTAAATCACATGAAAATGAGGTAAAATAAAATGAAAAACATAACATAAATTATGACTTACCAGATAATTTCCTTTCCTTCTGTATGGGAAGAGTCCACACCTTACTTGTGGGAAAAACTGAACCTGGCTACCAGGAGGAGGCAAAGACACCCAGCCAAAGGCTTAAATACCTCCCCCAATTCCTCATAACCCCAGTCATTCTGCCGAGGGAACAACGAACAGTAGGAGAAACATCAGGGTGAAAAAGGTGCCAGAAGAATAAATTAAAATTTAAGGCCGCCAATCGGAGAACACGGGCGGGAGCTGTGGACTCTTTACATACAGAAGGAAATTATCTGGTAAGTCATAATTTATGTTTTCCTTCTTTATACGGGAAGAGTCCACAGCTGCATTCCTTACTTATGGAAAACATATACCCAAGCTAGAGTACACAGAATGCTAACAGGAGGGAAAAAAGAGAGGTGGACCCTAATCTGATGGCACCACAGCCTGCAAATCCTTTCTCCCGAAGGCTGCTTCAGCAGAAGCAAAAACATCAATATGTAAAATTTGGAAAAAGTATGTAAGGAGAACCAGAAAAGGAACCTACCAAGACAACAATTTATTGTCTACTTCATGCATAGGCTCCAACAGAGCCCGTTGCAAAACTTTAATAACAAGATTTAAACTCCAAAGAGGAGCATTAGATCTAAACACAGGTCTGATCCTAGCAGAGCCTTAAAATAACTCTCTCAGAAAACCCTCTGTTGGCTAGGACTAAACGGTCAATCTCCCCACAGTCAGCCTCAGATAATCTAGACATTGATAAACAAAAAGATCTTGGTCAGCAGATCCCTGCAACAAGGTAACTTCCACGGAGGAGACAATGACATCCCCACTAGATCCGCGAACCATATCCTTCGCGACCAATACGGAGCAATCAGAATCACTGCTGCCTGCTAAATTCGAGCCACTACACTAGGAAGTAGTGGTAATGGCTGGAAAGATAAATTAGATTGAACCTCCAAGGCACTGCTAACGCATCTGTACCTCAACCCATATCTGGGTAGCTTGGTATTGAGACTTCATAAGATCCTCTTCTTGCAAATCTCCGCAAACATCCAGGATGGAGAGACCATTCCCCCGGATGAAAAGATTGTCAGCTGAGGAAAACCGCTTCCCAGTTGTCCACACCCAGAATGTGGATCGCTGACAGAGAACAAACGTGGGTTTCAGCAAACTTCAAGATCCAAGATACTTCCCTCATAGCTAGGGAGTTTCTCTCCCCCCCCCCCTGATGGTAGATGTAAGCCACCAAGGTTATATTGTCTGATTGGAATCTGATAAACTGGGACAAACCCAGCAGAGGCCAAGCCTTCAGAGCATTGTATATAGCCTGAAGATCCAAAATGAGATCTGGAGGGAGCTTTCCTCCTGAGTCCAAAGACCCTGTGCCTCCCAGGTACCCCAAACAGCTCCCCATCCTGACAGACTCGCAACCGTAGTCACAATCACCAAGGATGGTCTTAAGACGGACGTCCCTCAGGACAAGTTATCCAGACAAAAAAAAAAACAAGAGAACGGTTCTTTCGATCGGATGTCCAGAGAAATCTGTTGAGATAGATCCGATGATTGCCATTTCACTGCTTCAGAATGTGCAGTTGCAACAGTCTGAGGTGAAAACTGGCAAAGGAATGATGTCCATGCAGGACACCATGAGACCAATCTCCTCCATACACCGAGCCACAGATGGCCTTAAGGAGGTCCAGAAAGCAAGACATGTTGAAGCTAGCATGCAATGTCTCTGGTCCGTTATATATTCCCATTCTAATATAGTACCCATGAATTCTATCCTGGTACTTGATACATGAAAACTCTCTCTATTTATCTTCCATCCATGGGATCGAAGAAGGCAGAGGAGAGATTCCGAATGGTCCATTCTTCGAAAAATTTCTTGGAGCCATAGCTAGACCAAACGGAAGGCAATAAACTGTAAGTGCTGGTCCAGGAACGAAAACCTTAGGAACTGGAAGTGGTCCTTGAGGATTGGTACATGAAGGGAGCATCCTTCAGATCTATCGTGGTCATGAACTGCCCTTTTTGAACGAGGGGAAGAATGGACCTATTGTCTCCATCTTAAACGAGGGGACATTTAAAAACTTGTTTAAGCACTTTAGGTCCAGAATCAGACAGAAAGTTCCCTCCTTCTTCAGGACCACAAAAAGGTTTGAATAGTTTCCCAAACCTCTCACTGCGATAGGCACCGGGACAATAACTCCTAAGAGGACAGATCCCGTACGCACCCCAGAAAGGCTTTCTGGTCAGAAAACAGGAGAGAGAGAGAGGAGGAGGAATCTGCCCTTGGGTGGCTGAGACTTGAAACCAATCTTGTAACCCTGAGCTATGACCTTCAGGACCCATGGATCCTGCACATTCCTGAACCAAGCAACTAAAAAGAGCAACAAACTGCCCCCTACATGATCCAGAAGAGGCCCGAGGACCGCCCATTCATGCTGACTTAGACTCTGCAGGCTTCTTGCTCTGCTTGGATTTATTCCAGGACTGAGCTGGCTTCCAAGAGCTCTTGTTTTGCTCTGGCCTAGCAGAGGACTGCTGACATAGGCTTTATCAGAATGAAAAGAATGAAAATTGTCCCTTAGACTAGATCATATTCTCCTGCGGTAGGAGGGCACCCTTGCTCCCTGACCTTAGAGATAATTGAGTCCAGGCCTGGACCAAACAAAATCATTCCCTGAAAGGTTAGGGAAAGAAGACTAGACATAGAAATCATATCCGCAGACCATGGCTTCAGCCAGAGCCAGATGGGCCTAAACAGAAAAAGCTGAAGCCGTAGCATTCAGATGAATAATCTGCATATTAGCATCATAGATAAAAGAATTAGCAACCTCAAGGCCTTAATTGTTTCCTGAAGAATGTTGAAGGGACCCTCCCCCTTGATCAAATCCCGTGAGCAGACACACCAATACGCAACTGCTCCAGCAACCGTGGCAACAGCCTCCGCCGGTTGAAAAACAAATATCCTGTATGTTGAAACATCTTTCTTAACAGGGTTTCCATCTTTTATCCATGGGCTCCTAAAACGAAGAGCTACCCTCAAGCGGGATAGTAGTACATTTAGCAAGGGCGAAGATAGCGCCATCCCTTTTAGGGACAGAACCTCACAACTCCATAGAGAGTCCAGGACCAGGAACAATTTGTTAAAGGGAGAAGAGGGGAAAAAGGAATCCAATCCTGTCCCATTCATTCTTAATAATGTTCGCCATCTAACAGGAGCAGGGAAGTATAAGGTACCACCCTGTCCTCAAACTCTATCCAATTTAGGAATCAAAGGTTCATCAGGCAACTTGGCCTCTGGAACCTCTGAATTCGCCAAAAACTTCCTTTAGAAGAAAGCGCATATTCCTAAACCTAGTCTGGTTACTCCACAGCCGGAGGTTTATAGGCAGCAGACTCTGACCCAGAATGTTCATACTCTGAAGTCCCAGAAAGAACTTCATCCTCAGGTAACCGTAACAGTTAAATCCATAAATTATCTGATGTACTCTGGGAAGGAGTGCAATATGTAACGTTTTGCTTGCAGTTGGCAGGGCGAGGTAAAGCATTAAAGGCCGCAGACACCGCCGTCTGAACTGCGCAGTAACGTCTGGTGAAAAAAGGCGCCCCTCCAGATGGTGGATCGGCAATGCTACTGGAAACTGCTGGTGTAGAGAGAGAAGAATGTAGGGTACGCACCTCACTGAACGACAACTCCTCAGAGGTGGACGGCCCAGTGGTATCAAACATGTTTGATATTATCACATTATCAAGGAATATGGAACATAACTGAGAGGGCAGATCTAAGGCCTCCTCCCAATATAAACAGGAATTACTCTTTAGGAATAGAGGGAGTACCCTCTAAAGTAACAGAATCCTCCGTCGTTAGTGCAATAAGCGGAGAACTATAGAAAATAAAACAATCTTATTTTATTCACAAAAATGGTATCCTTATACCCCAATGACTGGGGAATTCCCCACCTCCTATGACCCAGACAGTACAGAGATGTATGACTCCTCTAGGATAAATACCCGGTCAGGAAAGAGGGAATGAAAACTGTACAATGCAGGACCATCTCTACTATGAGAAAAAGCGCGCCAAACTTGTAAGCTGCACAGCTCTCAAAGTGAAAGTGAAACCTGTATATTCCATAACAGCCTATGAGTCCATAACATCTCACACATAAAAGCAGCATAAAATCAAATAAACATATAAGATTATTCCCCACTGTTCAATAATCCCCCTCAGGATATTAACCCTTGATTCTATACAGATAAAATGAGTCATACTGTGACCCTGTCTTCTTGCCTTATCATACATGTATAAAAAATGAAATGATCTTACCAGAATCTATGCCGTGGAACAGGAACACGGCCTTTCAAGTGTGACAGGTTAATAGCATCGCTCCTGACATGGACTTGAGAGAAGAAAGCAGGCAGCAAAACTCGTCAACGCTGATTGCTTATGGAGCTGTTAATAAAAGATGGGTTGGTTTCGCAGAAAGACTCTCCCTGCATCTCCGGACTCTAACTTTCATCCATGCTCTCACTGAGAGGCTGACAGGACTACTTATAACTCCAGTCCCATCTCGAAGAGTACTACCCTCCATAAGAGACTACTCCGAAATCTTCTGACACTTCCCTGCCAACCTCCTGTGATGAAAGGCAAAACATTACTGAGGTTATGAGGAAGTGGAGGAGGTATTTAAGCCTTTGGCTGGGTGTCTTTGCTTCCTCCTGGTGGCCAGGTTCAGTATTTCCCACAAGTAAGGAATGCAGCTTTGGACTCTGGCCATATTAAGAAGGAAATATATTGCAAAGTTGCTTCATTATGTATAACTAAACATTTTATATAAAAATCTTGACGCGTGTACTGTCCCTTTAACCCCTTAATGACCAGCACCGTACCATGTACGACGCTGGCCGTTATGCCCTTAAGGATTAATGATATACCCTGTACGTCGCTGCAGTCCTGGGCTTCTCTCTGCCACGATCTCGCTCAAAATAGAGAGATTGCGCTATTTCTGCATGCCCCATGAATGGGGCACTGCAGAAATAAATTTGCAAAGTTGTCGATGCAGAGGGCCACTCTGTGGCCCTCTCTGCATCACACAGTGGTGGCACCGATCATTGCTGGGTGGGAGTGTAATGAAGGAGGTGGGTGGGCGGCCCATCGCTGGAGGAGGCGGGAAAAGGGCGGGGGAGGGTGGGACCGCTCGGCCACACTACAGGGAAGCCCAAAATAAATAAAAAAAACTACGTCATTGAGAGCGAAGGAGGGAGTAGGGGCAATGAGGGGGATCCCATGTGGGATCCGTTAAAAGAAAGGGATCTGGGAGGGGGGGGGTAGTGTATTGAGGGGGGCAGCTACACTACAGAAAAAATAGGACTTTTTTTTTTTAAATTGACAATTATGCAGCAAACTGGATTCTCCCAGACAGCTGCCAGTACCTAAGATGGTAGCAAATAGGTAGAGGGGGGAGGGTTAGAGAGCTTTTTTTGGGGGGATCAGGGAGGTTGGGGGGTTAGGGGGGACCTTCATTGCAGCAAACATATTTAAAAAAAAATATTTAAAAAAAAAAGACTTTTATTTTCATACTGGCAGACTTTCTGACAGTACTTAAAGGGACAGTATACTATAAATAATGTTTTCGCTTAATGTGTTTCCAAATTACTTTTTTTACCAGCTGCATAGTATAAAATGTATTAGATTTGCTTTTTTAAGGCTTATTTGTGCATATGAATTAGCTGATTTTGTGTTTTGAAGCCACAAACTAATAAAATGGGTTGAACTTGTAGGTATAATCAAATATCATTACTTTATCACATTGTGTACATATACCTGCTTCTTTATCTTATATCTGTCCATAAACCAATTACCAATACTTAGAGAGAACAATGGAAAATTAACATTGTATTACCTTATCTCTTCTATAACCCACTGGGAGTGTAATTTCTTCTACTGGCTGTGTTAATACAGCTTGGCCTGGAGGCCAAAAACTTTCAGGATGGGTGGGGATACCACAGGCTAAATAAACTATTTTAAATGCCAATATAAAGGTAATGGAGCTACTAGTAAACAATTGAATACACTCCAGCAGGTAAAGTGGATCATTGGGAACAAATTAAAGGGGAGACATTTTTGAGTATACTGTCACTTTAAGATGGCGGTGACAATTGTAAGGTGAGGGAGGGAATAGAGCTGTTTGAGGGGGGTCAAGGAGGGATCAGGAGTTGGGATATGTCAGGTGGGAGGCTGATCTCTACACTAAAGCTAAAATTAACCCTAAAAGCTACCTAATTAACCCCTGCACTGCTGGGCATAATACAATTGTGGTGTGCAGTGGCACTTAGCGGCCTTCTAATTACCAAAAAGCAATCACTGCAGTCCTGGGCTTCTCTCTTCCGCGATCTCACTCAAAATAGCGAGATTGCGCTATTTCTGCATGCCCCACGAGTGGGGCACTGCAGAAATAAATTTGCAGAGTTGTCGATGCAGAGAGGGCCACTCTGCTGATCGTTGGTGGGTGGGAGTGTAATGAGGGAGGTGGGTGGGTGGCCCATTGCTGGAGGAGGCAGACGGGAGAGGGTGGGACCGCTCGACCACGCTACAGGAAAGCCCAAAATAATTTAAAAAAACAGCGTCATTGAGGGTCAAAGAGGGAGTAGGGGCAATGAGGGGGATCCCATGTGGAATCCGTTAACAGAAAGGGGTCTGGAAGTGGGGTAGAGTATTGAGGGGGGGGAAGCTACACTGCAGAAAAAATGGGACTTTTATTATTTATTTATTTTAAATTGACAATTTTGCAGCAAACTGAGTACTGGCAGACAGCTGCCAGTACCTAAGATGGTGGCAAATAGGTAAAGGGGGGAGGGTTAGAGAGCTTTTTTGGGGGGATGATCAGGGAGGTTGGGGGGTTAGGGGGGTACCTACATTGCAGCAAAAATATATATATTTTTTAATTATTTAAAAAAAAAGACTTATTTTCATACTGGCAGACTTTCTTCCAGTACTTAAGATGGGGGTGACAATTGTAAGGCGGGGGCGGGAAAAGAGCTGCTTGAGGGGGGTCAGGGAGGGATCAGAGGGTGGTATGTGTCAGGTGGGAGACTAATCTCTACAATAAAGCTAAAATTAACCCTACTAGCTACCTAATAAACCCCTTCACTGCTGGGCAAAATACAAGTGTGGTGCGCAGTGGCATTTAGTAGCCTACTAATTACCAAAAAGCAATGCCAAAGCCATATATATCTGCTATTTCTGAACAAAGGGGATCCCAGAGAAGCATTTACAACCATTTGTGCCATAATTTCATAAGCTGTTTGTAAATAATTTCAGTGAGAAACCTAAAATTGTGAAAAAATTTACTTTTATTTTATTTAGTCGCATTTGGCGGTGAAATGGTGGCAGGAAATATACCAAAATGGTCAGGATTAATACTTTGGGTTGTCTGCTAAAAATATATATATATATAGTTTTGATAGGTAAATATAAAAAACAGAATTTATGCTTACCTGATAAATTACTTTCTCTTACGGTGTATTCAGTCCACGGATTCATCCTTACTTGTGGGATATTCTCAATCCCTACAGGAAGTGGCAAAGAGAGCACACAGCAAAGCTCCCCTCAGGCTCCGCCCCCCCAGTCATTCGACCGACGGTTAGGAGAAAAAGGAGAACCATAGGGTGCAGTGGTGACTGTAGTTATTTTAAATTAAATTTGAACCTGACTTAAATGTCAGGGCGGGCCGTGGACTGAATACACCGTAAGAGAAAGTAATTTATCAGGTAAGCATAAATTCTGTTTTCTCTTACTTGGTGTATTCAGTCCACGGATTCATCCTTACTTGTGGGATACCAATACCAAAGCTTTTAGGACACGGATGAAGGGAGGGAACAAGTCAGGTCACCTAAACGGAAGGCACCACTGCTTGCAAAACCTTTCTCCCAAAAATAGCCTCCGAAGAAGCAAAAGTATAGAATTTGTAAAATTTGGCATATGTATGCAGTGAAGACCAAGTCGCTGCCTTACAAATCTGTTCAACAGAAGCCTCATTCTTGAAAGCCCATGTGGAAGCCACAGCTCTGGTGGAATGAGCTGTAATTCGTTCAGGAGACTGCTGTCCAGCAGTCTCATAAGCCAGTCGGATGATGCTTTTCAGCCAAAAGGAAAGAGAGGTAGCAGTCGCTTTCTGACCTGTCCTCTTACCAGAATAGACGACAAACAAGGATGATGTTTGTCTGAAATCTTTAGTTGCTTTTAAATAGAATTTTAAAGCACGAACCACGTCAAGATTGTGTAAAAGTCGTTCCTTCCTAGAAACTGGATTAGGACACAGAGAAGGAACAATAATTTCCTGGTTAATATTCTTATTAGAAACCACTTTTGGAAGAAAACCAGGTTTGGTACGCAAAACAACCTTATCTGCATGGAACACCAGATAGGGTGAATCACACTGCAAAGCAGACAATTCAGAAACTCTTTGAGCAGAAGAAATGGCTACTAAAAACAAAACTTTCCAAGATAATAACTTAATATCTATGGAATGTAAAGGTTCAAACGGAACCCCTTGAAGAACTGAAAGAACTAAATTTAGACTCCAAGGAGGAGCCACAGGCTTGTAAACAGGCTTGATTCTAACTAGGGCCTGTGCAAACGCCTGAACGTCTGGTACAGCTGTCAGGCGCTTATGTAACAGAATAGACAGAGCAGATATCTGTCCCTTTAAGGAACTAGCTGACAGACCTTTCTCCAATCCTTCTTGGAGAAAAGCCAGTATCCTTGGAATCCTAACCTTACTCCACGAGTAACCCTTGGATTCACACCAACCAAGATATTTCCGCCATATCTTATGGTAAATTTTCCTGGTGACAGGCTTTCTGGCCTGTATCAGAGTGTCTATAACTGATTCAGAGAAACCACGCTTAGCTAGGATTAAGCGTTCAATCTCCAAGCAGTCAGTTGCAGAGAAACTAGATTTGGATGCTTGAAAGGACCTTTAATTAGAAGATCCTGCCTCGATGGCAGTTTCCATGGTGGGACCGATGACATGTCCACTAGGTCTGCATACCAAGTCCTGCGTGGCCACGCAGGCGCTATCAGAATTACCGAAGCCTTCTCCTGTTTGATTCTGGCTATTAGCCAAGGGAGAAGAGGAAACGGTGGAAAGACATAAACTAGACTGAATGACCAAGGCGCTATTAAAGCATCTATCAATGCTGCCTTGGGATCCCTGGATCTGGATCCGTAAAGGGGAAGTTTGGTGTTCTGACGGGACTCCATCAGATCCAATTCTGGAATGCCCCATAGCTGGGTCAGCTGAACAAAAACCTCCGGGTGGAGTTCCCACTCCCCCAGATGAAAAGTCTGACGACTTAGAAAATCCGCCTCCCAGTTGTCTACCCCTGGGATGTGAATTGCAGATAGATGGCAGGAGTGATCCTCCGCCCATTTGATGATCTTGGATACTTCCTTCATCGCTAGGGAACTCTTTGTTCCTCCCTGATGATTGATGTACGCTACAGTTGTGATGTTGTCCGACTGAAATCTGATGAATTTGGCCTCCGCTAGTTGAGGCCATGCTTGGAGCGTGTTGAATATCGCTCTCAGCTCCAAAATGTTTATCGGGAGAAGAGATTCTTCCCGAGACCATAGACCCTGAGCCTTCAGGGAGTTCCAGACCGCACCCCAGCCTAACAGCAAAAATGTCAAATACATAAAGCATACCTAGGTAATCTCAGGAGTAACAATGCACTAGTGGGAGCTAGCTAAACACACCAGGTATGACAAGAGGTAAATGTGTGTGTGTAACCACCAATCACCAGCTAGCTTCCAGCATTCCATTGATGCTATTGAGATTAACAAGATATGTTTTCAACAAATGAAACCTAAAGAACAAAGTACATTTGATAACATAAGTAAATTGGAAAGTCTCTTAAAATGATATGTTATTTAAATGTTTATTTTTTGTTACCAACAAATTATGCAGAAAATTATTTCATGGGTCCAGATGAAGCCTACACACCTATGTGGTTCTGTTACTTATAGGGGAAATCATTTTTTACACTAAAGTCAAAATTAAATTTCATGATTCTGAGAGAGCACACAGTTTTAAAGGGACATTAAACACTAAATAAATGCTATATAGAATGATGCATTCAAAGAAAAGATTAGTCTGAAAATAACATGTATTTTTTAAAGTTTTATTAGCTGTTTAAATATTGACAAAATAAGTGGAAAGTTTTAGGGTCTGTAAAACAATGGGAGCTGCCATGTTGTAACCTATGTTACCTTCTCTGCTGTGGCCAATTAGGGACCGTTATAAATAGGTCACTAGAGTGTGCAGCCAATGGCTGTGTGGTGTATAACAGAGTTCTGCACTTCCATTTCTAACAGGATCTGAAAAGTTCACAGTTTTAGAATGGAATTGCCGGAAAAGGGGACAAAATAAACAATGAAAGTATATTGTAGAGTTTATGGATGATTTATCATTTTTTATTACCATCTCAAAGTGTTGATGTATCTTTAAGATACTTTCCATCTCCTACTGAGCATGTGCAACAGTTCAGAGTGTATAAGAATGTGAGTCTCTGATCACTGTCACATGATACAGGGGATCGGCAAATTGAAAAAAAAAAAATATATATAAAAAAATCTACTGCATATTTAAAATTCAGAGTAAGTGCTATTGCATTGTCTTGTTGATTATGCAATTGAATAATCCCACTGCATTAAATGGTCCTTTAAAATAAAGATTATACTTCTGTATATATTAAAATTCATCTTGCTTCTTATTTTGGTAGTTGAAATATTAAATGCTTATATCTCCCCTAATATGATTATAGATATACCATGTCTTAAAGGTATATGAAACCCAAAATTGTTATTTTATGACTCAGATAAAGCACACGCTTTTAAACAACTTTCTAATTTACTTCTATTATAATTGTTTATTTTTTTTCTTTGGTATCTTTTGTTGAAAAGCAGGGACTTAAGCTTAGGAGCCTGCCCATTTCTAGAGCACTATATGACAGCAGTTTTGCAAGAGCAATATATGGCAGCACTATATCCTACCATGTAGTTCTCCAAATGCCTACCTAGGTATTTCTTGAACACAGAACACCAGGGGAACGAAGCAAATTTGATGTTAGAAGAAAATTGAAAACTTTTTAAAAATGGTATGCTCTGTCTGAATCACAAAAGAACATGTTTTGAGTTTCATATCCCTTTAACATAAGGAACACATGTCCTGTGTAAAGATATGGCTCACCTAATTATCACTAGATTCATTTTTATATTCTAAAATGCTACAATGTATCTTACGTAGTTTAGTCTTGTAATGATTATTATAGATTAGGCTGCTGAATGTTATTCAAACTACAGAATACATCTCCACTAACATATATCTCTAAATTGTTGGCTTAAAATAAAACTAGATACATTGTGGCATATTTATCAAGCTCCGTATGAAGCTTGATGCCCCTTGTTTCCGGCGAGCCTTCAGGATCGCCGGAAACAGAACTTATGAAGCAGCGGTCTAAAGATCGGGTTGATTGACACCCCCTGCTAGCGGCCGATTGGCCGCGAATCTGCAGGGGGCAGCATTGCACCAGCAGTTCACAAGAACTGCTGGTGCAATGATAAATGCAGACAGCGTATCATTTCCGCTCGCACTATGATAAATATACCCCATTGTCTATAATGTGTATTTTGAACTGTAATAATAATGTAGATCCATTTTATAAAGGGACCGAGAATATACAGCTAATGTCTATTCGAGGACACCAATTAGTAGGTATGCAGCATTCACAGTGCAAATAACATATCCAGCAATCAGTGTAAGCTTGGAGAACAGCACCCAACACATGCACATGGTGTCATTTCTAGTATTGATAAAGGTTACATGATAGTATGCTATAAAGTCTAAGGATAATAGTACCCTTGTATATCTCATTATAGGGACAGTAAAGTCAAAATAAAATGGTCATGATTCAGATAGAGAATGCAATTTTAAACAACTTCCAATTTATTTCTATTATCAAATTTGCTCTGTTCTCTTTTACCTGTGTTTCCTTTAAGGCCACATTTAGTGAGCGGCCCAGTGAAAGTTAATTAGGGAACCACACCATGCAGTTAGCAAACACAACATAAAAGCAGAATGAAAGGTATGGTTCTCTTAAGACTTATGGTTTCACTACTGATCTGCTTACAAAATGTGACCCTAGAGGGAACACTGCTTGGTACCCTTGGTTGAAAAGCATACCTAGGCAGGATTAGGAGCAGCAATGCACTTCTGGGAGCTAGCTGCTGGTTGGTAGCTGCACATATATGCCTCTTGTCATTGGCTCACCTAATGTGCCCGGATAGCTCCCAGTGGTGCATTGCTGCTCCTTCTACAAAGAGAATGAAGTAAATTTTGTAATATAAGTAAATTGGAACTTTTGGAGTTTCATGTCCTTTTAAATGAATAAATGTTTTGTGTATTTTCACACAAATCCATATTATTACTTCATGAGCTTACATGGAGGGTGATATTGATTTATTCATAATGTAGGCGGATAAACAGAATAATGCACAATTATTTAAACAATTAAAATGTATTGTTTTCATTCTCCCTTCGAGATGCAAATGTTCTCTACATGAATCACACGGAAAAGGGGCACTAAACAGTGCTGTCATTGCCTCTCTTATAACTAACATTAGTTTGTTTTTTTGGGCAATTCTAAGAATAGAATTTCATCAGTGTGTAATAAACAATAAACAGGTGTGTTTTTGAGAAAATAAAGTTAAACTTCTTGGGATATCATGTTTACTTATGTGCTGCTGCATAAATAAGATCCAAATCTCTTTTTATTATTTTATTACTATTATTATTATTATTATTATTATCAGGTATTTGTAGAGCACCAACAGATTCTGCAGTGCTTTAAACATAGGCGGTATACAAGATATAATTTATAGGGATCAAATAGGTAGAGGGCCCTGCCAAGAGCTGCACTTTTGTACTCGGCTCTTATGAAGGCGATCTACAAAAAGCTGGGCTCATAAGCTTACATTCTAAGGGGTCCAAGGGGAAAGCAATGGAGTGAGGAAAGGTTAGTGTAGGTTGTGAGCATCCCTGAACAGTAGAGTCTTTAGGGAATGCTTGAAGCTTTTAAAACTAGGGGAGAGTCTTGCGGAGCGAGGCAGAGAGTTCCAAAAGATGGGAGCCGGTCTGGATAAAGTCCTGTAAACAGGAATGTGAGGAGGTAACAAGAGAGGAGAAGAGTAGGAGATTGTAAGCAGAGTGAATGGGACGGGAGGGAGAGCATGTCAGAGTGAGAATTTTGTGTTTAATCCTGGAAAGAGAAAGCCAGTAAAAGGATTGGCAGAGAGGTGCTGCAGATGAAGAGCGACGTGTAAGGAAGATGAGCCTGGCAAAGGCATTCATTATGGATTGTAAAGGAGCTAGGTGGCAGCTAGGGAGACCAGAGAGGATGGAGGTGCAGTAGTCGAGGCAGGAAAGTATGAGAGAGTGGATTAAAATCTTAGTTGTGTCTTGTGTAAGGAAATGTCTAATTTAGAGATGTTTTTAAGGTGGAAGCAGCAGGCTTTAGCCAAGGTCTGAATGTGAGGAGTGAAAGAGATATCTGAGTCAAGTGTGACCCCAAGACATTGGGCATGCAGGGTAAGGGTAATGATAGAGTTATCAACAGTTATAAAGAAATGAGGGTGGAGATTTTGGAAGAAGGGGGGAAAATAAGGAGCTCAGTTTTGGAGAGATTTAGCTTAAGGTAATGAGAGGACATCCAAGATGAGATATGAGAAAGACAGTTAGGGACACAGGTTAGCAAGAAAGGAGATAGGTCTGGTGCAGATGGGTAGATTTGGGAGTAATCGGCATACAAATTATATTAAATCTTATGGGACTTTATTAAAGGGACACTGAACCCAAATTTTTTATTTCATGATTCAGATAGAGCATGCCATTTTAAGCAACTTTCTAATTTACTCCTATTATGAATTTTTCTTTGTTCACTTGCTATCTTTATTTGAAAAAGAAGGCATCTAAGATTCTTTTTTGGTTCATACTCTGGACAGCACTTTTTTATTGGTGGATGAACTTATCCACCAATCAGCGAGAACAACCCAGGTTGTTCACCAAAAATGGTCCGGCATCTAAATTTACATTCTTGCATTTCAAATAAAGATACCAAGAGAATGAAGAACGTTTGATAATAGGAGTAAATTAGAAAGTTGCCTAAAAAAATTGGGTTCAGTATCCCTTTAAGGAACCTAATGATGACGTGTAGATTGAAAAGAGAAGGGGACCAAGGACAGAGCCTTGAGGTACCCCAACAGAAAGTGGTAACGGGGCAAAGGATGCCCCAGAGTAGGCTATGCTAAAGGTACAATTAGATAGATAGGAAGAGAACCACGAGAGAGCTGTGTCGCAAATGCCAAAGGATTGGAGGGTTTGGAGCAAAAGAGGGTGGTCGACAGTGTCAAAGGTCTTAGACAGATCAAGGAGGATAAGCAGAGAGATGTGGCCTTTGGATTTTGCTGTAAGTAGGTTGTTGGTAACCTTAACAATTGTTGTCTCTGTGGAGTGATGGGGACAAAGTCCAGATTGCAGTGGGTCAAGGAAGGAGTTTACTGTAAGGAAATGGGATAGACATGTATATACTAGCTTTCAAGAAGCTTTGAGGTAAGAGGGAGTAGGGAAATAGGGCGGTAGTTGGAAGGGTAGGTTGGATCGAGAGAAGGTTTTTGGAGGATAGGTGTAACCAGTGCATGTTTTAGAGATGAGGGAAATATACCAGTGCAGAGAGAGAGGTTGAAGATGTGTGTGAGTATAGGGGTAAGGGTAGAAGAGAGGGAGGGGAGTAGCTGTGAGGGGATGGGGTCGAGGGGACAGGTAGTGAGATGAGAGGACAGTATAAGGGCAGAAACTTCTTCCTCGGTAACAGGGGCAACAGAGACAAATTTATGGCTATTTGGGTTTTGGATGATTGTAAGCTTTTGAGGGGGTGGGAGATTGGTACTATGTTGAGAGCTGATTTAATTTTTGATGCAGTCAATTTTGTTATTGAAGTGGCTGGCAAAATCTTGAGCTGAGAGAGTTGTATTAGGAGGTGGGGGTGGGCGGAGAAGAGTATTGCACGTGGAGAACAGATGTTTTGGGTTTGAGGAAAGAGTAGAGAAGTAATGTTGCTTATAAAGATTAAGGGCAGAATAGTAGGAGTTCAAGATGAACTTGTAGTGACGAAAGTCAGCAGGACTCCGATTTTTCCAGTGTCGCTCAGCAGTACAGGAACATCTGCACAGGTACCGTGTCAGAGGAGTATGCCAGGGCTGAGGATGAGAGTGTGGTTTCCGAGCTATGGTAGGAGGGGCCAGATTGTCAAGGATCGATGTAAGGGTAGAATTATAGTGGCAGATAGATTGGTTAGGGCAGGAAAAGGAGGGAATCGAAGAGAGGAGAGGTTAGAGAGAGCTAGCAAGCTGTTGCTGATCTAATGACTAAATGCTTCTCGGAAGTTTGGTGGGAGTGGTAGAAGGAGGGAGAGTTGTAGGGAGGGATGTGATGTTGCAAGTGAGGAGATGATGGTCAGAAAGAGGAAAAGGGGAGTTTGTGAAATTTGAGTGCATAGACAGCTGAAAATCAGATCAAGGGAGTGACCATCTTTGTGAGTAGGACAGTCAGTCCATGGTGACAGGCTGAAAAAGGAAGTGAACTGCAGAAGTTGTTTTGCAGAGGAGGCAGTGGAATTGTCAAGAGGGATGTTGAAGTCGCCAAGAATGAGGGCAGGTGTGTCTGAGGAAAGGAAATAAGTTAGCCAGGCAGCAAAGTAATCTAGAAATTGAGTTGAGGAGCCGGGGGGGGGGGGGGAGGGTATATGACTGCAACATGTATATAGAGAGGGGAGAGAATAAGCAAATCATGTGTGTGAGGGAAGAGAAGGGCTGTATTGTGGAAAGGTGCAACAAGAAGAAAGTAAAATACCAACACCACCTCCTTGTATATTATCAGTTCTAGGAGTGTGGCTGAAGTGGAGACCCCCATTTGACAGTGCAGCAGTAGATGCTGTGTCTGAAGCAGACAGCCAGGTTTATGTGAGAGCCAGAAGGTTGAGAGAGTGGGAGATAAAGAGGTCATGGATAGAAGTCAACTTGTTGCAAACAGAGCGAGAGTTCCAGGGTGCACAAGTGAAGGGGGTGTGGCTTTAGATGCAAGAGGAATGAGATTAAGGTTACCAGAGTTTAGTCTTTGAAGTCTATTGAAAGGCACACATGGATGTGCAAGGTTAGGAAGTTGTGGGGGACCAGGATTAGGGATATGTCACCAGCAGCTAGTATGAGCAAGTGGGAGAGTGACATGAGATGGGATGCATATTTGCAGTAATGAGACTGTTTTGGGGATGAGGTGCAAGGGGAAGAGAGAGCGTTTAGGAATGTGTAAAGTTCATGAATACAAAAGTAAGGTGAGGTTAAGAGAGATGGGCTAGTGAACAGTGCAGATAGTGAGAGAGAAGGAGTAATTGAATAAAGTAGTTTGTTATAGAGACAAAAGGTAGTAAAAACGAATATAAAGATATTGAGCATTGTAATAAAAGAGGGAAACAGTGGCGAAAACACAGTATTACAAATAACTTGCCTTTCACTTGTCCAATCCTTGTTGTAATTCTTGTATAATTATTTTGCCCAATTGTTAATGCCTCACTTATAAATGCTCACTTAAGAAATGTGAAAAGATGATGTTACAATACTGCTATCTAAACCTGCAATACTATACCCCAGCAATGCTACCCCATAGAAGTGTTAGATTTATAGGACAGAGCATTAAGCTTATTCCAATAACTTAGTTAATGACATGGTCAAAGACAGTCAATAAAAAAACCTTAGTAAAAAATCCTAATCTAACCATTACCCCGAAAAGAGCATTTGTATAGGCATTCAGCTCTTTTTCAGCCCCCCAAAAATAAACAAATTTGATAATCTAAAAAAAATAATAATAAAAAAAAATAAAAAATAACATCTTCATCTATCAGCGGAGCATCTTCTCCAATCTTCATCCATCCCGTGGTTCATCTTCTATCTTCATCCCGTTGGCGACAGCGAAGTCCTCCGGCTATGTCATCTGCGACGTCGGTCCTCCTCTACAAACCAGCGACAAGGAGCTCCTCTTCATGAGGTCCCTAGCCGCACACTGAAGACTAAATGCATGGTACCCCGTTTATATGGGGGTTCCCTTGCATTCCTAATTGCTAACAAATTCAAATTAGCCAATAGGATGAAAGCTGCTTACATCCTATTGATTGATTTGTCTTTGAAGAATCAAATTCAAATCAGCCAATAGGATGTAAGCAGCTTTCATCCTATTGGCTGAATTAAATTTGTCAGCAAATAGGAATGCAAGGAAACCCCATCTAAAGGTGTACCTTGCATTCAATCTTCAGTGTGCAGCTAGGGACAACATGGAGAAGAGCTATGTGTCACTGGTTTGAAGAGGAGAACCAACGTCGTAGATGATATCGCTGGAGGACTTTGCCGTCGCCAACGGGATAAAGATAGAAGATGGACCGCGGGATGGATGAAGATTGGAGAAGGTGAGTATCAATTTGGGGATTAGTGTTAGTTTTTTTTATTTGTTTTTTTTTTGTTGTGTTTTTTTTAAGATCAGGGAATTTTTTAATTTTGGGGAGGCTAAAAAAGAGCTGAATGCCCTTTTAAGGGCAATACCCATCCAAATGCCCTTTTCGGGGCAATGGTTAGATTATTATTTTTTTTACTTAGGTTTTTTTTTATTTTGGGAGGTTGAGGTTGTAATATTAGGGAGTAATTTGTTTATTTTATTTGCAAAAGAGCTGTTTACTTTAGGGCAATACCCTGCAAAAGGCCCTTTTAAGGGCTATTGATAGTTTATTTCTAGATTAGGATTTTTTTTATTTTGGGGTGGGTATTTTTTTAACGGGGCTATTAGAATAGGAATACTTTATATTATTTTGGATATTTGTGTAGGTTATTTTTTCGTAATGGTAGTTTTTTTTGGTAACGTAGTTTTTTTTATTTTTGGTATAATTTATTTTTGTAAATAAAGTAATCTAGTTTTTTTTTAGTTTTTTTTCTATATTTTAAGGTAGTTAGTAAAATGTAACTTCAATTAAGTGTATTTTAATTTTGTTAAAGTTAGGGGGTGTTAGGTTTAGGTGTTGAATTTAGGTAGTTGCAATGTGGGGAGACGGTGGTTTAGGGGTTAATAGGTTTATTTAGTGTTGGTGATGTGGGGGGACGGCGGTTTAGAGGTTAATAGGTTTATTTAGTGTTGGCGATGTGGGGGGACGGCGGTTTAGAGATTAATAGGTTTATTTATTGTTGGCGATGTGGGGGGCGGAGGTTTAGAGGTTAATAGGTTTATTTAGTGTTGGTGATGTGGGGGGATGGAAGTTTAGAGGTTAATAGGTTTATTTAATGTTGGCAATGTGGGGGGACGATGGTTTAGGGGTTAATAGATTTATGGGGGGAATTTGCGGTTTAGGGATTAATAGGTTTATTTAGTGTTGGCGATGTGGGAGTATGGCGGTTTAGGGGGTTAATAGGTTTATTTAGTGTTGGCGATGTGGGAGTACGGCGGTTTAGGGGTTAATAGGTTTATTTAGAGTTGGCGATGTGGGGGTTATTAGACTAGGTGCTTATGTTTGGGTGTTAGATTTTTTAATAACTTTCTTTGCTCCATAGACTTCAATGGGGAATGCGAAAATGCAATGCAGATTTTTTTCTCCATTGATCTCTATGGGGGAATAAGTGCACAAGAAAGTTTTATTGTAACTTGTAATGGCGGCGCAATGGAAATTGTAGTACAGTCACATTGCATATGGTGTGTACGCAATGGACTTACCACGTAACTTGTAATTCGGGCCTATGTGTGTTAAAAACATAACTTTTATTACAAAAATTAATAACATCACATCAAAATTGTTACATATTATTTAGCAGCCAATATTACTATTGCAGATGTGTGCCCTGCTGTTTGTTTTTTTTAAAAACACTTTACTCTGTTTATTTTACATAAAGGGACAATAAAGCAAAAATCAATCCTTTAGGATTCAAACTGAGCATGCAAAACTTTTCATTTTACTTCTATTAGTTAATTTGCTTTGTTCTCTTGGTATCATTTGTTAAGGCTCAGAAGCAATGTATGACTGGTAGCCACCAATCACCAGTTAGCTCCCAGCAGTGCATTGCTAATCCTGAGCCTACCTAGGTATGCTCTTCAATAAAGAATGCCTATAGAACAAAGCAAAGAGAAGTAAATTGGAAAGTTGTTAAATTTGTTGATTCATAAAGCTTAATTTTGACTTTACTGTTCCTTTAAACAAAAAAAAAAAAAAAGCTTATACTGAATGACCTTCGTTTGCCTTTACATTTAATTAATCTCAATTAATTATTCACCATCATATTTTTAGGTGCTAAAACATGTGACCCAACAAGGCTGGATAATGCTTGGCACGTGTTTGTAGAATATTTAACCCCTTAATGTCAGAGTAAAAGGAACAAGTAGCAGATAAGAGTTTATTGTCCTTAAAGATGGTGCAGGAACATCCTTTAAAAAAGGCTGGACTCTCCCACACTCTACTAGGAAATTGATTTCTTCTGATGCTTCTTGTTTAAATAGCTTTTCTGTAGCCATTTCAACAATTAAGGTGAAGGAGTTATTTGTAAACAATTTAATACACTTCAGCAGGTAAAATGGATCATTTGGAACACATTGCAAAAGAGACAATTTTATAGTCCCTTTAATGTAAGGAAGGTTGACCCCTGGTATTTGTTAACTCTTAGGGGTAGATTTAACAAGCAGCGAATGCTGCAATCTACCCCTGAAGTTAAGAAGCACCTCTAAGGTGGCGGACAGAAATCATCCTGATCAGATATGATGGGGTTGATTGACACCCCCTGCTAGTGGCCGATTGACCGCAAGTGTGCGGGGGGCGGCATTGCACAGGCATTTCACAAAAAATGCTTGTGCAATGATAAATGCCGAAAACGTATGCTGTTGGCATTTATCGATGTCGGGCAGACATGATCCGCTACAGCGAATAATCACCGCCCGCAAGTTGATAAATCGGCCCCTAAATTTGATTTGAATATTCCGACTCATTGTAGCTTTTATTTTTACGTCATAAGATAGCTACAGATTTGTTGAGCTTGCAAATATTTTCTTTTGCAGCGGCCAAGTTCCTTTTGTAACCACATTTTACCTATAATGTCCTTGCAAATTAAAAATGTAAATATATCCAGGCATTAAATAAGACATATTGCTTTCAATCGGCTATTAAATGGGCATTATTTCTATTATTATAGATGTCTGAATCAGTAGGTCATAATTAATGCATAAGTTGCAGGAGTAAAAGCATTTATTGGTGCAGTGAAATATCCTTCATACGTGAGGTATTTGAAATCCCAGAGGTGTCTTCTTCAGATGCTAAGGAATGACTGGAGTTACAGACACTACTGTACAAACTGAGCATTTAGATTCTGAAGATCACAAAAATCTTTCTTATTTCTGTTTTAAAATGTTGAAAATATTAAAGTCTTAGGGCTTAAAGAGTTATTCACAATGATCTATGTTACAGTAAAATTACTGTCAAGTTAGTTTCCTGTGAACATATTTAGCGAGCTATACAGGCAACACTGCCCATGTATGCACTGAAGAGGCATCTTTCTTCACCACTAATTATCGACTAGATTACAATCTATTGGCGCTCTACAAATAACCGATAATAATAAAGTGTCGAGGTACGGCTTTTAACGCTAAGAAAATGGCCATTCCAGCGTAATGGCCAGGAACGCATATTACGAGTCGTGTCGGTATAGCTGTAACGCAAGCATTTTAGCCTGTAATACAACGTTCATTCCGCACTCAAAAAAATTACATACCGCTGGTATTACAGGTTGTGTGGTCCGGCTAAAAAGCTTGCGTTACAGCCTATACTGACACGATCCATACCACCATCTGAGAGCAGTAGTAATAGATTTTGCGAAACAAAAAAGTTTCACAAATCTCACAACTATACTGTTACAAAGTACACTAACACCCATAAACTACCTATTAACCCCTAAACCACCACCCTCCTGCATCACAAACACTATGTAAAATGTATTAACCCCTAATCTTCCGACATCGCCGCCACTATAATAAAGTTATTAACCCCTAAACCTCTGGCCTCCCACATTGCCGTCACTATAATAAAGTTATTAACCCCTAAACCTCCGGCCTCCCACATCGCTGCCACTATAATAAAGTTATTAACCCCTAAACCTCCGGCCCCCCACATCAACACTACTAAATAAACCTATTAACCCCTAAACCTCCAGGCCCCCATATCGTTGCTACTAAATAAACCTATTAACCCCTAAACCTCTGGTCCCCCACATCGCCGTAAATAAAAACTTACCTGTGAAATAAAAATAAACCTAACATTAAACTATAAATTAACCTAACATAACTATTGTAATAAAATAAAAAAATACTACCAATTAAAAAACCTAAATTACAAATTTAAAAAAACCTAACACTACGAAAAAAAAAATTAAAAATCTAAAATTAGAAAAAATAAAAAACACTAAGCTTACAAAAAAATTAACAAAAATAAAAACAATTACACCTAATCTAATAGTCCTAAAACAATTAAAAAAGCCCGCCCAATAAAAACACCCCCTAGCCTACAGTAAACTACCAATAGCCCTTAAAAGGGCATTTTGTAGGGCATTGTCCTAAGTTGAACAGCTCTTTTATCTGTAAAAAAACAAAGTCCCTCCAACAGTAAAACCCACCACCCAACCAACCCCACAAAATAAAAAAAACAAACTCTAAAAAATCCTAAACTACTCATTGCCCCTTAAGGGGCATTTGTATGGGCATTGTCCTTAAAAAGGCAATCAGCTCTTTAGTCTTCAATCTTCATCCCGGTGTCACTGAGCCATCTTCTTTCTTCATCCTGGTGGTGTGGAGCAAAGGCGGTGCGGAGCTAAGCAGGATCGGCGGCTGCACAGACATGTCCTATTCATGTGATCATCCGCCGCACACTGAAGAGTGAATGCAAGGTACCCCTTTTATATTGGGGTATCTTACATTCCTATTGGCTGAAAATTTCAGATCAGCCGATAGGATGAGAGCTGCTTAAATCCTATTGACTGTTCAGTTCAACCAATTGGATTTAAGCAGCTCTCATTCTTTTAGGGGCAATGGGTAGATTAGATGTTTTTTAGAGTTAGGTCTTTTTTATTTTGGGGGGTTGGGTGGATGGGGATTTTTTAATGTTAGGGGTTAATTTGTATTTTTTTGTGTAAAATAGCTGATTTCTTTAGGGCAATGCCCTACAAAAGACCCTTTTAAGGGCTATTGGTAGTTTAGTCTTAGCTTAGGGGGTGTTTTTATTTTGGGGTGGCTTTTTTGTTTTTATAGGGGTATTCGATTAGGTTTAAAAAAAATTGGATACATTTTTTTTTCTGTAATCTTAGATTTTTTTAATTTTTGTAATCTTAGATTTTTTTATTTTAATTTAATCTTAGTTTTTTTTATGTAAACAGTTTTTTTTTCCATGTAAAGATATGGGGCCCGATCCGATATGCAGCATTGCCCGCAAAAGCCGGCGATGCCGGATTTTGGGCGTTTTTTGTATCCTATATAAAGCGCCGCATCTAAATGCGGCACGTATATTTCACCCGTCGCTCGCAATTTTTACTCCCAGGCCTTACGTGGCGAAAATGGAGAAATCTTACTCCATTTTCACCTTGCCATAAAATGCAGCCGTAGCAGGCCTTGTGCTGAGTATGGGAGCACCGTAACTCCCTAAAATGCCTGCAAAAAAAAAACTAACACCTAACGCATGCGCAATGTCTATTTACCTGTCAACCGCAATGCCCCATCGCAATAACTAATAAAGTGCATTAACCCCTAAACTGCCATAGCCCACACCACAATAAACCTATCCTAGTATTAACCCCTAAACCGCCATAGCCCACACCACAATAAACCTATTATATTATTAACCCCTAAACCGCCATAGCCCACACCGCAATAAACCTAATCTATTATTAACCCCTAAACCGCCATAGCCCACATAGCCTATTAAATCTATTAACCCATAATCTGCCACCACCAACGTCTCCACCACTATAATAAAGTTATTAACCCCTAAACCTAAGTCTAACCCTAACACCCCCCTAACTTAATTATAATTTAAATAAATCTAAATAATATTACTATTATTAACTAAAGTATTCTTATTTAAAACTAAATACTTACCTATAAAATAAACCCTAAGATAGCTACAATATAATTAATAATTACATTGTAGCTATTTTAGGATTTATTTTTATTTTACAGGCAACTTTGTATTTATTTTGACTAAGTACAATAGCTATTAAACCTACCTAGTTAAAATAATTACAAAATTACCTGTAAAATAAATCCTAACCTAAGTTACAAATACACCTTACACTACACTATCATTAAATAAATTAAATTAATTAACTACAATTAGCTAAAATTAAATACAATTAACTAAATTAAACTAAAGTACAAAAAACCCCCCACTAAATTACAGAAAATAAAAAAATTTTTACAAGAAGTTTAAACTAATTACACCTAATCTAAGCCCCCTAATAAAATAAAAAGCCCCCCAAAATAATAAAATGCCCTACCCTATACTAAATTACAAATAGCCCTTAAAAGGGCCTTTTGCGGGGCATCGCCCCAAAGTAATCAGCTCTTTTACCTGTAAAAAAAAATGCCAAAACACCCCCAACATTATAACCCACCACCCACACACCCCTACTCTAAAACCCACCCAATCGGAAAAGAAGGATGTTCCGCGTCGGCGGGATGAAGATTCAAGACCTGGCTTGGAAGATGACATCGCCCGGATAGAAGACTTCTTCAGCGCCTCTTGGAAGATGACATTGCCCGGATGGAAGACTTTTTCAGCGCCGCTTGGAGGATCACTTCATCGGATGGAAGATTTCTTCAGCGCCGCTTGGAGGATCACTTCTGCCGGTCCGGGTCTCCTCTTCAGTTCCATTGGTGGCTCGGCTGAATGAAGACAAGGTAGGATGATCTTCAGGGATTAGTGTTAGGTTATTTTAAGGGGGGTTTGGGTTAGATTAAGGGTATGTGGGTGGTGGGTTTTAATGTTGGGGGGGTGTATTTTTCTTTTACAGGCAAAAGAGCTGAATTCTTTGGGGCATGCCCCCACAAATGGCCCTTTTAAGGGCTGGTAAGGTAAAAGAGCTTTGAACTTTTTTTTATTTAATCAGCCAATCGGATTGAAGTTCAATCCGATTGGCTGATTGGATCAGCCAATAGAATTGACCTCGCATTCTATTGGCTGATCCAATCAGCCAATCGGATTGAACTTCAATCCGATTGGCTAATTAAATCAACCAATCGGGGGGGCGGAGCCGGATGTTGAGCTGAGCAGACGCAGGTACTTGGAGCTCCTGCTCAAATAACTCAACAAAAGCCGTTTTATAATATTGAAATAATATTCTAGATGTTAAAAAAGAGCCAAGACGCATTTGGGGACTTGATTGACTATACTTGGAGGTAACTGGTGGAAAGGCAAGACGATATTCATAGAGCTAACGGAGGCAAAGATACAGCGGTCGCTCTAAACAAGAAAGGCCAGCCTCCTCTGCATCGGAGTTCTCAATCCTCAGTCTCTAAGGTTCCTTGCTCCTGAACTTTCCACCTGACCCTGCATGATTCCCGTGAGAATGGATTCTCTAATTCTACAGTACAGGCTCTAGTGAAGCTGAGGCACTGCATGGACATACAGTTTAATATCCTCTCCCAAGAATTAGCTATCAACCGGGAGGATTCCTTTGACACACCGGAGGAGGATCTTAATACTTCACCCCCCCCGGTTACCTACCCCCTCCGAAGTGACAAGATGGCAGACGAGAACAATCGGAACCTCTCCACACTGCCTCAACACTTTAACGTCAATCCCGACACCACCACTACTTACTCGGCCCCTGGCCTGAAGCGGCCGGTCGGGACGGGAGCCGAGGTTGACATGCCTTTGCTTCACTCACCTAAGGTTAGCCCATCGGATTTACCGCCCTCAGCAGCCACGCATCCTTCTCCTCCTGCTTGGAGGTCTCATGAGATTTGGATGGTCCGGTGCCTAGATCGCGGAGGGAGGCCTTATCTCTGGCCCACGATACAGCTCAGCAGTCTACGGGATACGCTCCAGATAGAGCAACTATCAGGCAACAAGCAAACTCCATGTCAGGGCAGGTCAGCTTTGAAAAGCGGTATCGGCTAAACAATACTTCTCTACAGGAGAGCCGAGTCTGCCAAGTGCGAGGTCTATCCTTGTCTGGACTTGCTACTCCCCTCCATAAGTAAAAGTATTAGTATTCCCTTTATTTAGACTGTATTGACTCGGTTCTGTTATAAACAAATGTTATATCTGGGTCCAGCAGGAGTGGATGCTTTATTTTGTATGACTCTGTGATATACAACTGTTTAACCCACGATATCATCCTAGGCTGTTTGACCTAAGATCCCTATGAGGAATAATATGTTTTTACTGTTAATAGATCCAAATGTTAAACTGTTTTGTGAATTTTGCTATAGCACTTTTTCATACTTTACTGTTTATCTGCTGGGACATTCTGGAAGATTATAAACTGTGATAGAAGAGACTTACTGTATAAAATATACCCTTTGTTCACTGGGAGCTAATTAAGTTTGCACCCATGTGGTCATACTTCCTTGTTATTTCTAGAACAAGATAAAAAGTGCTGTTGAGGCCCCTAGCTACGTCATGAAGACTATTTTTGTAAATTGCAGGCAGGACTGTATACAAAGCACATTGCTATCTACATAACACACATATTTGGCGGACTCTCTAACTACAATAACTCCCCCTTCTAGATGTGCTTATCTTGACTTCTATAGATAGGGACAGACTGCTTGAGTAACCCTACAAATATAGCCCCTAGATAAGAAGCACTCTACAATCCCCTAACTTTAGTTAACATGAATTTATTGGGGGCCTGCAGACCCACACATCCCAGCGACCTACCCCCTTTATGACAAAGCCCCTGAAGACAAGTAAAATGTTAAGGAGTGCCATCTATCCATGCACTTTGCATTGCACCAATTTAGACATTCTATTATGACTTGTCTCTCTCGCTATCCACACAAACCTCAGTCAAGCCATAGTAGATAATCCCCCCCCCCACTAATTACTCCTTACTATATAGGACACTGTTATGTACATCGCCTGGTGTTACATATGTAGTAGAACAAGCAGAATATACATATGGGGAATGCCCTCCATAAAATGCATAGTATGTGTTCATGACTTCTGGACCTGTATACTGAGCCGATGATTATAACTTAGCTACCCTCCACTTTCAAGTCCCCCAGGGGGTATGACATAGCATAGGTATCCATTCATTAAGGCTGGCCTTTTAATACCACTACTGTTATATTTATCCTTGCAAGCCCAAACATTAACTCACTCTGATGTTGGGAACAGTTACCCCACTATTAGCCGCATAGATAACTTACATGTTACAATATTGTGTCTCATTCTTGAATATTAACTTTGTAATTGGGCAAACTTTGCATTTTGTATTGTTTTGTTTTCCTTTTTGAAACTTCAATAAAACATTGTTAAAAAAAAATAAAAAAATCAACCAATCGGATTTTTCCTACCTTAATTCCGATTGGCTGATAGAATCCTATCAGCCAATCGGAATTAGAGGGACGCCATCTTGGATGAATGTCATTTAAAGGAACCGTCATTCGTCGTTAGTCCGTCATGCTGGAAGGATGCTCCGCTCCGGATGTCTTCAAGATGGAGTCGCTCCTCGTCGGATGGAAGAAGATAGAAGATGCCGCTTGGATGAAGCCTTCTGCCGGTCTGGATGTCCTCTTCTGCCAGGATAGGATGAAGACTTCTGTCGGTCTGGATGTCCTCTTCTGCCCCATCGGATGAAGACTTCTGCCCGGATCGGATGACCACTTGTGCCCGGCTGGGTGAAGACGGCTCAAGGTAGGGTGATCTTCAATGGGGTAGTGTTAGGTTTTTTTAAGGGGGGATTGGGTGGGTTTTAGAGTAGGGGTGTGTGGGTGGTGGGTTGTAATGTTGGGGGGGGTATTGTAATTTTTTTTTACAGGTAAAGAGCTGATTACTTTGGGACAATGCCCCTCAAATGGCCCTTTTAAGGGCTATTTGTAATTTAGTATATGGTAGGGCATTTTATTATTTTGGGGGGCTTTTAATTTTATTAGGGGGCTTAGATTAGGTGTAATTAGTTTAAACTTCTTGTAATTTTTTTATTTTCTGTAATTTAGTGTTTTTTTTTTGTACTTTAGTTTATTTTAGTTAATTGTATTTAATTTTAGCTAATTGTAGTTAATTAATTTAATTTATTTAATGATAGTGTAGTGTAAGGTGTATTTGTAACTTAGGTTAGGATTTATTTTACAGGTAATTTTGTAATTATTTTAACTAGGTAGCTATTAAATAGTTATTAACCATTTAATAGCTATTGTACCTAGTTAAAATAAATACAAAATTGCCTGTAAAATAAAAATAAATCCTAAAATAGCTACAATGTAATTATTAATTATATTGTAGCTATCTTAGGGTTTATTTTATAGGTAAGTATTTAGTGTTAGGGTTAGACTTAGATTTAGGGGTTAATAACTTTATTATAGTGGCGGCGGCGACGTTGGCGGCGGCAGATTAGGGGTTAATAGATTTAATAGGCTATGTGGGCTATGGCGGTTTAGGGGTTAATAATAGAATAGGTTTATTGCGGTGTGGGCTATGGCAGTTTAGGGGTTAATAATAGAATAGGCTTATTGCAGTGTGGGCTATGGCGGTTTAGGGGTTAATACATTTATTATTAGGAGTGAGAGGGGGGATTGCGGATATAGGGGTATACGTGTCGGGCTTATTTTTGGGAGGTGTGTTAGACAGTTACGGGAGATTTCAAATTTTAGTTAGGCGCTGGCAGTTTCTAAAGTGCCGTAAGTCACTGGCGACTCCAGAAATTTGGAGTTACGCTCATTTTTGGATATCGCTAGTTTATCCGACTTACGGCACTTTAGGAACTGCCGGCGGGGTATATGTAATACACTGATGTGCAAGGTGAAATTATGGGCAGCGCGGGTTCCCTCGTTTGCGGCGAAACCTACACTGTATATCGCCGTATATCGGACTGCGCCCGGGATTTTTTATTTTTGGTAATTTTTATTCATTTTTAAAGTGAGTCTTTTTATTTTATGTAATTGTAGTTAATTGGGGTTAATTTAGGGGGTGTTAGGTTAGGGGGCTTAGTGATTAGATTGATACTTTGCATTGTGGGGGGTTGGTGGTTTAGGGGTTAATGGGTTAATTAAGTAGGTTGCATTGTGGAGGGTTGGCGGTTTAGGGGTTAAAAGTTTTAAAAGGTAGATTGCGTTGTGGGGGTGGCAGATTAGGGGTTAATACATTTATTAGGTACTTTGCGTTGTGGAGGGTTGGCAGTTTAGGGGTTAATTAGGTACTTTGTGTTGTGGGGGGATGGCAGATTAGGGGTTTAATAGGTTAATTAGGTACTTTGCGTTGTTGGGGGATGGCGGACTAGGGGTTAATAGGTTAATTAGGTAATTTGCATTGTGGGGAGATGGCGGATTAGGGGTTAATAAGTTAATTAGGTACTTTGCGTTGTGGGGGGTGGCAGATTAGGGGTTAATAGATTAATTAGGTACTTTGCGTTGTGGGGGGGTTGGGAGATAAGTGGTTAATAGTGTAATTAGATATTTTGCATTGTGGGTGGGTGGCGGATTAGGGGTTAATCATCTTTTTAGATACTTTGCAATGTGGGGGTTGGAGGATTAGGGGTTAATACATTTATTAGTTATGGCAGTGGAGGAATGTCGGTTGAGAGGTACATTATGTGCATGCGTTAGGTGTTTGTTAGGGCTTCTAGGGAGTTATGGTGCTCATATACTCAGCACAAGGCTTGCTGCGTCTGCCTTTGTGTAGTGAGGTGACAATGGAGTAAAATGTATACATTTTCGGCACATAAGTCCTTGCACTGAATATATGATACCCACTTGCGACGCTGGTTCTATGTTAGTTTATGGGGGTAATAACAGCGAGCAATGGGTAAAATATAAGCGCCCCACTTGTATGCGGCGCCATATATGTGATTGAGTCCCATAGTGTAAGGTCAGGTTACCATAGCAATTAATTCATTCTCAAGAAATCTGACATCGGATGGAAGCATTAACACAACATTAACTTATATATACACGAAAAGAGTGACTGCACGCAATCCGCAAAATATTTCAATGGAAACCTGGTACTAAAATTACTTTTAGCTGCCGGCAACTTTGGTAACTTACGGCTCCATTTTTAACGGCTCAATAGAAACAAGCTCAAAGTCAGTAATACAATGGCATATGTTAATCTTGTGCACACAACCAATAGTACATATTTTCCTTTAGTAAACCCAGGGCTGTCTCTATAATCAGTTCCAGTGGAACCATGTGACCTAGGTAGCACTTAACAGGGCAGCACATGGACAAAGCATGGCTTCCTTAAAGGGACACTGAACCCAAAATTTTTCTTTCGTGATTCAGATTGAGCATGAAATTTTAAGCAACTTTCTAATTTACTCCTATTATCAATTTTTCTTCGTTCTCTTGCTATCATTATTTGAAAAAGAAGGCATCTAAGCATTTTTTTGGTTTTAGTACTCTGGACAGCACGTTTTTATTGGTGGATGAATTTATCCACCAATCAACAAGGACAACCCAGGTTGTTCACCAAAAATGGGCCGGCATTTAAACTTATATTCTTGCATTTCAAATAAAGATACCAAGAGAATGGAGACAATTTGATAATAGGAGTAAATTAGAAAGTTGCTTAAAATTTCATGCTCAGTCTGAATCACGAAAGAAATTTTTTGGGTACAGTGTCCCTTTAACATGTTTTTTAATGGGGATTTTGTTCTTGATAGCGTGGTTCTAAAAAAAGAAAACAGGTTATAAGGGAGGCGCTAAAAGCCAAAGGTATCAACACTTAAAAGATTTTATATATCTGAATTTAATAAAACACATATAAAGTTAAACAACACATATAAAAGGGACGTCTCCCCAAAAAATTATAAAAACATATAATATGCACTGCTTAATGCTAAAATCCTATGCTGGTAAAAATCTGAATATATAATTCATATAGCATCCACAGGTCTAAGAGCTCTATTGTAAACCACTTTGTATGTAAAACAGTGGCGGCTGGTGACTTTTGAAGATGGGGGAGCACTAGCCCCGCCCCTCAGATGGCTCCGCCCATTTTATATATATATATATATATATATATATACTGGGTACAAGAGTCCTGTCACTGGGGCAGCCGCAGTATAAGGATATATATATATATATATATATATATATATATATATATATATATAAACACTAAGCACTAAGATTTTGCAGCACAACATATTCCTTATATCAGATATTTGTTTATTTATTTTTCTAAACATTTATTACAGTAGTTGCATTCAATAAGTATCTAGGTGATGTAATCTTCAGTACCAATAAAGTTAAAGGTTTATAGCCAATAAAGATTTAAAAAAACAAAAAAATTATATATATATGTTTTCTTTATTTTTATATATATATATTGCTTAAAGGTAAAAGTGCTATAGGACACTGTTATTGCTTAGTAGATTATTATACTCATTTTCCCTAAACACTAAATTAGACACACAAAAAAATATTTAGATTTCTTGTATGTTTTGTTGTATATCTTATTATAGTACAAAGCTTTCAGTAAATCTGTACACAGGTCTGGATTTTCCTGATGTTATTGATCTTCCAGAGGCTGAGCTCTCTAATTCCCAGTACAAAGTTCTTATCAGAATTTCTGGTCCGTGAAATAAATGGTATAATACACAGAAGGCTGAATATCAACCTAGGCATGTGAACTGACTGGAAAGTAATACACCATCTCAGATTCTCAGACATAGGTGAGCAATAAATTACACTCTGATTAGGAGGATTTTCTTTCTGAACTGTTCGGTTTACTGGAGATTGGCCATGTACACAAACTGACATTCGCGATGAGTTGCACAGATACCGCAATGTTTATCCTATCACAAAGCAACAAACAAAGCAGCAACAGAAAAACATACACATGATAGATCAGAACATCAATGGTGGCCTCTAAGCCTTAGCCACCCCACCGACATTCCTTTTATCTCTGAGTCCCACATTCTTACCTTAAACTGTCACGGGTGGTGGGCATAACGCGCTAGAGACACAGCCTTCCTCCACTTCTTGCTCCCTCCTGACATTTTGCGCCGTTGACCTGGGAGGAGCTTGTCGAGCGTCATCACATGACTGTGAGTGATGACGCGGCTCTTCTCTGACACTGGCTGCTGATGGCCTGCTGCCTGTCTCTCTCTAACACCTCCCACCCCTCGCACAGGCTGAAGTGTGCAAACAGCTAAGTATGGGGATGGGGAGGCTGGGAGCTGCGCAGCAGGCAATTTTAGATTGCGCAAAGAACAGTGCCATAGCTTAGGCTATCGCACGTGCGGTAGGGCTTTGATAGATATATTAAAATTTACTACAGGGGCCAGGCAGGCAGGCTGTGTATCTTGTAAGCTAAGTAATAATACTGTATTTGTGTATTTGTGTAACATTATGGCCCTTTTAATTAAATAATTGAAAAAAAAAAAAAATAAGATTTTTTTCTGGGGGGTAAAAAAAATATATAATTTTTTCAATAGGGGGCTATTGGAAAAATTATATATTTTTTTCTTTTTTCTTCAGGGATGCTGAGGGGGGAACGTGCGAATGTGCTCAAATGGAGGAGCCTCCACTGATGTAAAACACTAGTAAGCATATGTAACAATTAGTGACAGATAATCAAGTCTCTATTCCATATAATAACGTAAGGATAAAAGTCAGTCTTAACGATAGTACATCTTCCGTTTATGTGAAGATAAATAAATAACCACCAAGCTGCCAACCAGAAACAGTTGTTATACACTTTTTCTTATTTCTTTCTGAGGATTTGTATTCCAAAAAGTTCTTACAGAAACATGGACGCCTAGATTTAGAATTTTGCGGTAGCCGTCAAAACCAGCGTTAGAGGCTCCTAACGCTGGTTTTTACCGCCCGCTGGTATTTGGAGTCAGTCATTAAAGGGTCTAACGCTCACTTTGCAGCCACGACTTTTCCATACCGCAGATCCCCCTACGCCATTTGCGTATCCTATCTTTTCAATAGGATCTTTCTAACGCCGGTATTTAGAGTCTTGGCTGAAGTGAGCGTTAGAAATCTAACGACAAAACTCCAGCCGCAGAAAAAAACCAGGAGTTAAGAGCTTTTTGGGCTAACGCCGGTTCATAAAGCTCTTAACTACTGTGCTCTACAGTACACTAACACCCATAAACTACCTATGTACCCCCACATCGCCGCCACTCGATTAAATTTTTTTAACCCCTAATCTGCCGGCCGCACACCGCCGCCACCTACGTTATACTTATGTACCCCTAATCTGCTGCCCCTAACACCGCCGACCCCTATATTATATTTATTAACCCCTAATCTGCCCCCCACAACGTCGCTGCCAGCTACCTACAATAATTAACCCCTAATCTGCCGACCAGACCTCAACGCTACTATAATAAAGTTATTAACCCCTAATCCGCCTCACTCCCGCCTCAATAACCCTATAAGAAATAGTATTAACCCCTAATCTGCCCTCCCTAACATCGCCGACACCAAACTTCAATTATTAACCCCTAATCTGCCGACCGGACCTCACCACTACTCTAATAAATGTATTAACCCCTAAAGCTAAGTCTAACCCTAACACTAACACCCCCCTAAGTTAAATATAATTTAAATCTAACGAAAAAAATTAACTCTTATTAAATAAATTATTCCTATTTAAAGCTAAATACTTACCTGTAAAATAAACCCTAATATAGCTACAATATAACAAATAATTATATTGTAGCTATTTTAGGATTAATATTTATTTTACAGGCAAGTTTGTAATTATTTTAACCAGGTACAATAGCTATTAAATAGTTAATAACTATTTAATAGCTACCTAGTTAAAATAATTACAAAATTACCTGGAAAATAAATCCTAACCTAAGTTACAATTAAACCTAACACTACACTATCAATAAATTAATTAAATACAATACCTACAAATAAATACAATTAAATAAACTAAGTAAAGTACAAAAAATAAAAAAGAACTAAGTTACAAAAAATAAAAAAATATTTACAAACATTAGAAAAATATTACAACAATTTTAAACTAATTACACCTACTCTAAGCCCCCTAATAAAATAACAAAGCCCCCCAAAATAAAAAAATGCCCTACCCTATTCTAAAATTAAAATAGAAAAGATCTTTTACCTTACCAGCCCTTAAAAGGGCCATTTGCGGGGCATGCCCCAAAGAATTCAGCTCTTTTGCCTGTAAAAAAAAACATACAATACCCCCCCAACATTACAACCCACCACCCACATACCCCTAATCTAACCCAAACCCCCCTTAAATAAACCTAACACTAAGCCTCTGAAGATCTCCCTACCTTGTCTTAACCACACCGGGTTCACCGATCGGTCCAGAAGAGCCTCCGAAGTCTTCATCCAAGCCCAAGCGGGGGCTGAAGAGTGACGTCCATCCTCCGGCTGAAGTCTTGATCCAAGCGGCGAATGAAGAAGTCCATCTTCGGCAGAAATCTTCATCCTATCCGGGCAGAAGAGGACATCCGGACCGGCAAACATCTTCATACAGGCGGCATCTTCTATGTTCTTCCATCCGATGACGAGCGGCTGATCTTGAAGACCTCCGGCGCGGATCCATCCTCTTCTTCCGACGACTAGACGACGAATGAAGGTTCCTTTAAGGGACGTCATCCAAGATGGCGTCCCTCGAATTCCGATTGGCTGATAGGATTTTATCGCCAATCGGAATTAAGGTAGGAAAATTCTGATTGGCTGATGGAATCAGCCAATCAGATTCAAGTTCAATCCGATTGGCTGATCCAATAAGCCAATCAGATTGAGCTTGCATTCTATTGGCTGTTCCGATCAGCCAATAGAATGTGAGCTCAATCTGATTGGCTGATCCAATCAGCCAATCGGATTGAACTTGAATCTGATTGGCTGATTCCATCAGCCAATCAGAATTTTCCTACCTTAATTACGATTGGCTGATAGAATCCTATCAGCCAATCGGAATTCGAGGGACACCATCTTGGATGGCGTCCCTTAAAGGAACCTTCATTCTGTTTTAGGACGTCGGAAGAAGAGGATGGATCCGCGCTGGAGGTCTTGAAGATGGAGCCGCTCGTCATCGGATGGAAGAACATAGAAGATGCGGCTTGGATGAAGATGTTTGCCGGTCCGGATCTACTCTTCTGCCCGGATAGGATGAAGACTTCTGCCTGAAGATGGAATTCTTCAGCCGCCGCTTGGATCAAGACTTCAGCCGGAGGATGGACGTCACTCTTCAGCCCCCGCTTGGGCTTGGATGAAGACTTCGGAGGCTCTTCTGGACCGATCGGTGAACCCGGTGTGGTGAAGACAAGGTAGGGAGATCTTCAGGGGCTTAGTGTTAGGTTTATTTAAAGGGGGCTTGGGTTAGATTAGGGGTATGTGGGTGGTGGGTTGTAATGTTGGGGGGGGGTATTGTATGTTTTTTTTTTACAGGCAAAAGAGCTGAATTCTTTGGGGCATGCCCCGCAAATGGCCCTTTTAAGGGCTGGTAAGGTAAAAGAGCTTTTCTATTTTAATTTTAGAATAGGGTAGGGCATTTTTTTTATTTTGGGGGGCTTTGTTATTTTATTAGGGGGCTTAGAGTAGGTGTAATTAGTTTAAAATTGTTGTAATATTTTTCTAATGTTTGTAAATATTTTTTTATTTTTTGTAACTTAGTTCTTTTTTATTTTTTGTACTTTACTTAGTTTATTTAATTGTATTTATTTGTAGGTATTGTATTTAATTAATTTATTGATAGTGTAGTGTTAGGTTTAATTGTAACTTAGGTTAGGAATTATTTTACAGGTCATTTTGTAATTATTTTAACTATTTTAGCTATTAAATAGTTATTAACTATTTAATAGCTATTGTACCTGGTTAAAATAAATACAAAGTTGCCTGTAAAATAAATATTAATCCTAAAATAGCTACAATGTAATTATTATTTAGTATTTAGCTTTAAATAGGAATAATTTATTTAATAAGAATTATTTTATTTCGTTAGAATAAAATTATATTTAATTTAGGGGGGTGTTAGGGTTAGGGTTAGACTAAGCTTTAGGGGTTAATACATTTATAAGAGTAGCTGTGAGGTCCGGACGGCAGATTAGGGGTTAATAATTTAAGTTAGGTGTCAGCGATGTTAGGGAGGGCAGATTAGGGGTTAATACTATTTATTATAGGGTTATTGAGGCGGGAGTGTGGCGGATTAGGGGTTAATAACTTTATTATAGTATCTGTGAAGTCCGGTCGGCAGATTAGGGGTTAATTATTGTAGGTAGCTGGCGGCGACGTTGTGGGGGGCAGATTTGGGGTTAATAAATATAATATAGGGGTTGGCGGGGGTTAGGGGCAGCAGATTAGGGGTACATAGCTATAACGTAGGTTGCGGCATTGTACGGAGCGGCAGATTAGGGGTTAAAAAAAATATGCAGGTGTCAGCGATGGCGGCGGCGGCAGAATAGGGGTTTATAAGAGTAAGGTTAGGGGTGTTTAGACTCGGGGTACATGTTAGGGTGTTAGGTGCAGACTTAGGAAGTGTTTCCCCATAGGAATCAATGGGGCTGCGTTAGGAGCTGAACGCTGCTTTTTTGCAGGTGTTAGGTTTTTTTTCAGCTCAAACTGTCCCATTGTTTCCTATGGGGGAATCGTGCACGAGCACGTTTTTGAAGCTGGCTGCGTCCGTAAGCACCACTGGTATTGAGAGTTGCAGTGGCGGTAAATTATGCTCTACGCTCCTTTTTTGGAGCCTAAAGCAGCCCTTCAGAGAACTCTAAATACCAGCGGTATTTAAAAGGTGCGGCCAAAAAAAAGCACGTGTAGCTAACGCACCCCTTCTAATGCAAAACTCCAAATCTAGGCCGGAGTGTTATTTAGCAAACTTTTACTGCCATATACTTTACCAAAACCTTCTTAGTGGGGTGAAATTTTCCTCCCTCGGTTCTCACCACCAGCGGCAAAACTGCACTATAACTGTAGGAGGGGACGAGACTTTTGCTATTATGGGCAAAAAAAACTTAAGGGTCAACGACATACAGGGTACGTAGTGGTCGTTAAGGGGTTAAATAATATAAAAGTGCCCAGTTACTTGTATATAATGATGTATCTCTTTTGCCTTTATGATAATGGTAATCAAGTAGTGCTATGGTTGGGTTCACACTGTAGTGCAGTGGTCTGAAAGTAACAGCCCCAGGGCCAAATGCGGCCCTCAAGATAGTTTAATCTGGCCCTCCCTTGTTTAAAAGGTAAACCATTAATTTGGGCTGTCAATTTTTTTTAGGGTTCTAAGAGATGTAACTAGTTGATGTTCTAAATAGGTGCTCACAAGACAAATATACAGTTCCAAGTTGATTACTTAACTGGGCACTCACAAGATAAATATAGACAACTGTGTTTGTCTGATGTGGGCTACAACTCCCACCATACACTACTACTTGGCTAAATGTCACTTTCATTTCCTAGTACAGGGAGTGCAGAATTATTAGGCAAGTTGTATTTTTGAGGATTAATTTTATTATTGAACAACAACCATGTTCTCAATGAACCCAAAAAACTCATTAATATAAAAGCTGAATATTTTTGGAAGTAGTTTTTAGTTTGTTTTTAGTTTTAGCTATTTTAGGGGGATATATGTGTGTGCAGGTGACTATTACTGTGCATAATTATTAGGCAACTTAACAAAAAACAAATATATACCCATTTCAATTATTTATTTTTACCAGTGAAACCAATATAACATCTCAACATTCACAAATATACATTTCTGACATTCAAAAACAAAACAAAAACAAATCAGTGACCAATATAGCCACCTTTCTTTGCAAGGACACTCAAAAGCCTGCCATCCATGGATTCTGTCAGTGTTTTGATCTGTTCACCATCAACATTGCGTGCAGCAGCAACCACAGCCTCCCAGACACTGTTCAGAGAGGTGTACTGTTTTCCCTCCTTGTAAATCTCACATTTGATGATGGACCACAGGTTCTCAATGGGGTTCAGATCAGGTGAACAAGGAGGCCATGTCATTAGATTTTCTTCTTTTATACCCTTTCTTGCCAGCCACGCTGTGGAGTACTTGGACGCGTGTGATGGAGCATTGTCCTGCATGAAAATCATGTTTTTCTTGAAGGATGCAGACTTCTTCCTGTACCACTGCTTGAAGAAGGTGTCTTCCAGAAACTGGCAGTAGGACTGGGAGTTGATCTTGACTCCATCCTCAACCCGAAAAGGCCCCACAAGCTCATCTTTGATGATACCAGCCCAAACCAGTACTCCACCTCCACCTTGCTGGCGTCTGAGTCGGACTGGAGCTCTCTGCCCTTTACCAATCCAGCCACGGGCCCATCCATCTGGACCATCAAGACTCACTCTCATTTCATCAGTCCATAAAACCTTAGAAAAATCAGTCTTGAGATATTTCTTGGCCCAGTCTTGACGTTTCAGCTTGTGTGTCTTGTTCAGTGGTTGTCGTCTTTCAGCCTTTCTTACCTTGACCATGTCTCTGAGTATTGCACACCTTGTGCTTTTGGGCACTCCAGTGATGTTGCAGCTCTCAAATATGGCCAAACTTGTGGCAAGTGGCATCTTGGCAGCTGCACGCTTGACTTTTCTCAGTTCATGGGCAGTTATTTTGCGCCTTGGTTTTTCCACACGCTTCTTGCGACCCTGTTGACTATTTTGAATGAAACGCTTGATTGTTCGATGATCACGCTTCAGAAGCTTTGCAATTTTAAGAGTGCTGCATCCCTCTGCAAGATATCTCACTATTTTTGACTTTTCTGAGCCTGTCAAGTCCTTCTTTTGACCCATTTTGCCAAAGGAAAGGAAGTTGCCTAATAATTATGCACACCTGATATAGGGTGTTGATGTCATTAGACCACACCCCTTCTCATTACAGAGATGCACATCACCTAATATGCTTAATTGGTAGTAGGCTTTCGAGCCTATACAGCTTGGAGTAAGACAACATGCATAAAGAGGATGATGTGGTCAAAATACTCATTTGCCTAATAATTCTGCACTCCCTGTATATCCCGTTTCGGAGCACTTAGTTCAAGCGGCTTCCATGGGTGAACACTTGGACAGTGGCCCCCAGATACTTTGAGTTTGATACCCCTGCTGTAGTGGAAAGAGAGTTGGAGAATCATTTTATTCTCAAACCCAGGCAGCAAATACCTTGAGCCAGGCTTAGTAAAACAGGAAACGGATTAAGCATAAGCAACATATATTATTATGCACATTTATGCATCGTTTCCAATTTTCCACTGCAATGTGTATTTAGCCTGAAAATACATTTTGTTTGCTCTCTGCATTAGATAATAATTTGATGTAAATGAGCTTAAAGGGTCCCAAAGCTATGATTAATATGTTTTTTTTTCTGGGCACAAAGTCATTTGAAAAGAATGGCTTTATAGAGCTTATTTGAATAATGTTGTTCCTGCTATTTCCTACTTTACCAAACATTTATTACATTTGACATTGCTAGATGTCTGCTATTCATCTCAAGCATGAATGCACCTACTAAGGGCTAGATTACAAGTGGTGTGCTAATGTTAGTGCGTGTCGTGATAAGCAATATCATGGCCATGCTAACTAGTTCACATTTTACAAGTTGAAAGTAAATGTTTGCTCTGCCAAATTTGCGCTCAACGGAATAGCGTATCTGAAGACCTAACGTAAACTGTAAGGATTAAAAAAGCATTGCACAAAACACATCACAAACACATTAAAATATTATACATACATTTATAAACCTTCTGATACAAAATCATAAAGGGAAGGGTTATTATATATGTGTGTGTGTGTCTAAATATGTGTGTATATATACTGTATGTATATATATATACAGGTAACCCTCAGTTTACGCCGGGGTTAGGTTCCAGAAGGAATGGTTGTAAATCGAAACCGTTGTAAGTTGAAACCCAGTTTATAATGTAAGTCAATTGGAAGTGAGGGAGATAGGTTCCAGGCCTCTCTCAAAATTGTCATAAGTAACACCTAATACATTATTTTTAAAGCTTTGAATGCTAAACAGCATTATAAACCTAATAAAATAATCACACAACACAGAATATAAAATTAAACTAAGTTAAATGAACAAAAACATTTGCTAAACAGCATTATAAACCTAATAAAATAATCACACAACACAGACTTCACTTGCATTTTTCTGCAAACAGTTATTTCTATGCATTCCAATCTGGATTGATTTATAGACAGGAAAATCTTGTTCCTTTGAAATCTGCTCGATAGCTCAGGTCTGGTTAAACTGATTAATTTCAGCTTGCTTGGCTTTGCTGCAACACAAGTGGACAGCTCCACCTACTGGCTATTTTAATAAATGCACTGCTTCTCAATGCTTTTCAATAGCAGTCACATGACTGAAAAAAAAGGTTATTATTCTGAAACGGTGTAAATTGAACCGTTGTAAAACGAGTGCCACCTGTGTATATATATATATATATATATATATATATATATATATATATATATATATATATATATATATATATATATATATACACACACACATATATATGTATATACATGTGTATTAATGTGTTTATATGTAAATATATGCATATACACATGTACAAACACATACATACACATGTGCACATATACACATATACACATACATAGACATAAATATAAGCCCTTTCCAGTTAAATACCTTGAAACATGAAATATAATTTTTTATTTTAATATGCCTTTTTCTGTTTTGAATAGAAATACTTTACATTGAAATGTTCTTCACTTAAAAGAACATTTTCTTATTATTTTTAAATATTTATTTCTACTTTTATCTGTATATATATCTGTACCTTTATATATTCATATAGATGTATAGGCATAGATATATTTCTTTCATACAGGTGGTGAGAGTCCACAATCCATTTCTCCTTTGAAATACTCTTCCCGACCACTAGGAGGAGGCAAAGATTCCAAAAACCCAGGAACTATATAAAACCCCTCCCACCTCACTGGCAACTCAGTCTCGTCTTTGCCTCCGCTAATGAGGTTTAATGAAGATGTTCATTTGATTCTTCAGTGAGAGAGGTTCTCAGACTGAGTTGATACCCATTTCCCCTCAGAGTACAGTGATTGCTGGAGGATTTCACCTATTGGGATTTAGTCACAAGCGTTTCCACGGCACGTCTGCTGTTATGTTTCAGCACTGGTTTTGGCTTACTACTGGTTTCCTCTAGTAGCAGAGTGACTATTGCTAAGCTTTATATTTGGCACTCTATAAACCTGTTATTTTTGACCATGGGCCAGTTATTATTTTTTAGGTAATTCGTCTTTTTGGCAGCATACATTTCTCTATGCTTAACATTTTTTACGTGCATATATTTTTAAGCACACGCTGGTATACTTTTTTTTTAAGCACGTAGGTTGAGGCATGTCGGCTTCCGGACCTGCGTGCGTCAGCGTGATGGCATATGTTTTGGCTCTCTTTTTTACTTTATATAATGCCAGTATACTACAGCATCTTTGCTTTGATAATTCTTGAATTTATAAATGTTTTAGTTCTTTTCAGAACAGGTGTTTCCCTTTCTTTAATGCTTATTTGTCATGGGGATATTACCATTTAGGTGTATGCTTGTTTTTTTCTGCACTTAACTTCAGTACAAGTTCCTTGCAGTTATAGGCATCTACTTATCAAGCCGTCAACCGCAAATATGCTGGAATTCCGCAGCGTATTTGTGGCGAGCCTGATTGCCCTTAGTTATCAAACCCTACAGACCGGCAAAAGTAGAATTTTGTGACGTAACATACGATCCGCCGGACTCAGTCCGACACACATCGATGCTTACGTCATTACAGATGTTCTGAATGCAAATACTACTTTTGCTAGTTATTAAATTTCTACCAGGTACGCTCGCCACTATTCAGGCCCAGCGTACCCGGTTTTCAATCCGCTGCCCTGGAGGCGGCGGATGCCATAGGAATTAATGGGAGTCTGAAAGCAGCAAAAGCTTATGTTCGCTGCTGCCCGATATCCCATTGATTCCTATGGTAACGTTTACACCTAACACCCTAACAGGTACCCCGAGTCTAAACACCCCTAATCTGCCCCCCCTACACCGCCGCCACCTAAATTATACTTAATAACCCCTAATCTGCCGCCCCCTACATTATACTTATTAACCCCTAATCTGCCCCCCCTACATCGACGCCACCTACCTACATTTATTAACCCATAATCTGCCGTCCCCAATGTCGCCGCCACTATATTAAATTTATTAACCCCTAAACCTAAGTCTAACCCTAACACCCCCTAACTTAAATATAATTTAAATAAATCTAAATAAATATTCCTATAATTAAATAAATTATTCCTATTTAAAACTAAATACCTATAAAATAAACCCTAAGCTAATAGTTACATTGTATCTATCTTAGGGTTTATTTTTATTTTACAGCCAAGTTTGTATTTACTTTAACTAGGTAGAATAGTTACTAAATAGTTATTAACTATTTACTAACTACCTAGTTAAAATAAATTCAAATTTACCTGTAAAATAAAACCTAACCTAAGTTACAATTACACCTAACACTACACTATAATTAAATTAAATCCCTAAATTAAATACAATTAAATTAAATTAAATAAAATTATCTAAAGTACAAAACCCCCCCCACTAAATTACAGAAAATAATAAACAAATTACAAGATTTTTAAACTAATTACACCTAATCTAATCCCTCTAACAAAATAAAAAAGCCCCCCCAAAATAAAAAAAACCCTACCCTACACTAAATTACAAATAGCCCTTAAAAGGCATTGCCCCAAAGTAATCAGCTCTTTTACCTGTAAAAAAAAGTACAACCCCCCCAACATTAAAACCCACCACCTACACAACCAACCCTACTCTAAGACCCACCCAATACCCCCTTAAAAAAACACTAACTCCTTGAAGATCACCTTACCGGGAGAAGTCTTCACCCAACCGGGCCGAAGTCCTCAACGAAGCCGGCAGAAATGGTCCTCCAGATGGGCAGAAGTGGTCCTCCAGACGGGCAGAAGTCTTCATCCAGACGGCATCTTCTATCTTCATCCATCCGGTGCGGAGCGGCTCCATCTTCTAGACATCCGACGTGGAGCATCCTCTTCATCCGACGTCTTCTTGAACAATGATGGTTCCTTTAAGTGATGTCATCCAAGATGGCCTCCCTTCAATTCCGATTGGCTGATAGAATTCTATCAGCCAATCAGAATTAAGGTAGGAAAAATCCTATTGGCTGATGCAATCAGCCAATACGATTGAACTTCAATCCTATTGGCTGATCCAATCAGCCAATAAGATTGAGCTCGCATTCTATTGACTGATTGGAACAGCCAATAGAATGCAAGCTCAATCCTATTGGCTGATTGCATCTACTTAAAGGAACCGTCATTGTTCAAGAACACGTCGGATGAAGAGGATGCTCCGCGTCGGATGTCTAGAAGATGGAGCCACTCCGCGCCGGATGGATGAAGATAGAAGATGTCATCTGGATGAAGACTTCTGCCCATCTGGAGGACCACTTCTGCCCGTTTGGAGGACCACTTCTGCTGGCTTTGTTGAGGACTTCGGCCCGGTTGGGTGAAGACTTCTCCCGGTAAGGTGATCTTCAAGGGGTTAGTGTTTTTTTAAGGGGATATTGGGTACGTTTTAGAGTAGGGTTGGTTGTGTGGGTGGTGGGTTTTAATGTTGGGGGGGGATTTGTACTTTTTTTTACAAGTAAAAAAAGCTGATTACTTTGGGGCAATTCCCCGCAAAAGGCCCTTTTAAGGGCTATTTGTAATTTAGTGTAGGGTAGGGCTTTTTTATTTTGGGGGGGGGCTTTTTTTATTTTGTTAGGGGGATTAGGTGTAATTAGTTTAAAAATCTTGTAATTTGTTTATTATTTTCTGTAATTTAGTGTTTGTTTTTTTGTACTTTAGATAATTTTATTTAATTTTATTTAATTGTATTTAATTTAGGGAATTAATTTAATTATAGTGTAGTGTTAGGTGTAATTGTAACTTAGGTTAGGTTTTATTTTACAGGTAAATTTGTATTTATTTTAACTAGGTAGTAAGTAAATAGTTAATAACTATTTAGTAACTATTCTACCTAGTTAAAATAAATACAAACTTGCCTGTAAAATAAAAATAAACCCTAAGATAGATACAATGTAACTATTAGTTATATTGTAGCTAGCTTAGGGTTTATTTTATAGGTAAGTATTTAGTTTTAAATAGGAATAATTTATTTAATTATAGGAATATTTATTTAGATTTATTTAAATTATATTTAAGTTAGGGGGTGTTAGGGTTAGAGTTAGACTTTAGGTTTAGGGGTTAATAAATTTAATATAGTGACAGCGACATTGGGGGCGGCAGATTAGGGGTTAATAAATGTAGGTAGGTGGCGGTGATGTGGGGGGGGCAGATTAGGGGTTAATAAGTATAATGTAGGTGGCGGCGATGTAGGGGTGGGGCAGATTAGGGGTTAATAAGTATAATGTAGGTGGCGGCGGTGTTGGGGGGGCAGATTAGGGGTTAATAAGTATAATGTAGGTGGCGGCAGTGTAGGGGGGCAGATTAGGGGTTAATAAGTATAATGTAGGTGGCGGTGGGCTCCGGGAGCGGCGGTTTAGGGGTTAAACACTTTATTTAGTTGCGGCGGGGTCCGTGAGCGACTGTTTATGGGTTAATACATTTATTAGAGTTGTGGTGGGCTCCGGGAGCGGCAGTATAGGGGTAAAACAGTATAGTATAGTGGGAGTGCTTAGTGACAGTATACCAATAAAGCTGGGAAAAAGTTAACAACAGTCCGCTGCGTACTTGGTGCGCAGCTTTTTGACAGCTTTTTTGGTAACTTTGGAGAACGTATTCAGGTCCGCGGCAGCGATGTTAGGTGATCTTAGGCGAGCATATTGGTGCCGTCGAATGCAAGTAAGTTGACGGCTTGATAAGTAGATGCCATAGAATCTTCTGTCTCTGTCCCTAAAGCTGTCTTAGAAGCTGGATCACTTGAACACTTTACTTTAGTGTTAAGTGTTTATATTGCTTTTAAGCTGAGGTTTTAAACTCAGCCTTAATTATGCAATAAATATATTAATATTGCATTGTAACCGATCTAACGCTGCTCATGCTTCTAAGGGTGCTACTGCTCCTTTTGTTTGTTTTTTACAGGAGAATCCTTCTGAATCCTAGGAGTCAATTTATCAAGCTCTGTACGGCACTTGATGCCCCTTGTTTCCAGCGAGCCTTCAGGCTCGCCGGAAACAGAAGTTATGAAGCAGCGGTCTAAAGACCGCTGCTCCATAATCTGTCTGCCTGCAGGGGGCGGCATTGCACCAGCAGTTCACAAGAACTGCTGGTGCAATGATAAATGCCAACAGCATATGCTGTCGGCATTTATCGATGTGCAGCGGACATGATACGCTACATCGTATCATGTCCGCTCGCACTTACATAAATTGACCACCTGTGATCAATGTGTCTGAAATGTTGGTGGCTATTCCTCCTTCAAGTAAGCGTAAAAGGTCAGGTTAGAATTGACCTTTTATTAGCTCTAAGCCTGCTGAGGTTAGTGTTTCTAGTCATGAAGCTGCTATGTCCTCAGAGGAAGAGGTTTGGTTCTCTTGATCATGAATCTGATATATATGCCAGGTATTTCTTTCTATTCCTTCTGAAAGGTTTGGGAAAATGTATCTTTTTTTCAGCTTCCAATGTTAAATTTTTTATATCTATTTACAAAGTGGATGGGGCTATTTCTACTCTGATTTTACATACCTATATATCCTTTGGGAGTTAGAATGCTTCCAAAGGAGGGTTTTTTAAGCAGGTTATATTTTTAGATCAGTAGTGTGTATTACTAATATGGCTGCTGCTTTTTATTTTGCAAAGTCAGTTTATGTCCATAATAGTTTTATCGGATGTTTATCTTCATGTTCCTAGTCTCTAAAAACTACATCAGTTTCCTAGGTTTTCCATTCTGGTCTAGCATTTTTAATTTGTTGCTTGACCGTTTGGTCTGGGTTCAGCTCCCAGAATAGTTTCCTATGTCTCGGGTACCCTTTTGTCTGCAATAAGAACTCAGGGTATTGCAGTGTTTCTGGAAGATAATTTGGTTTAAATTTTGTATCTTTATTTAGCAGGTTCTCTCACCTTCAAACTGTTTCCTTTTTGGCATTTAGCAATGTTGAGCGGACATGATTCGCTATAGGATTGAGCTTGCATTCTATTGGCTGTTCCAATCAGCCAATAGAATGCAAGCTCAATCCTATTGGCTGATTGGATCAGCCAATAGGATTGAAGCTCAATCCTATTGGCTGATTGCATCAGCCAATAGGATTTTTTACCCTTTAATTCTGATTGACTGAAAGAATTCTATCAGCCAATCGGAATTCAAGGGACGCCATCTTGGATGACGTCATTTAAAGGGAAACTTGAAAGAAAAGGATGCTCCGCGCTGGATGTCTTGAAGATGGAGCCGCTCCACGTCGGAAGGATGAAGATAGAAGATAGATAGAAGATGCTGTCTGGATGAAGACTTCTGCCCGCCTGGAGGACGACTTCTTGCCGCTTGGATGAAGACTTCTCCCAGCTTCATTGAGGACTTCTTGCCGCTTGGATGAAGACTTCTCCTGGCTGGATGAGGATGGATGTCCGGTCTTCAAAAACTGTAAGTGAATCTTCGGGGGTTAGTGTTAGTTTTTTTTAAGGGTTTATTGGGTGGGTTTTATTTTTAGATTAGGGACTTTGGGCACCGTAAAAGAGCTAAATGCCCTTTTAAGGGCAATGCCCATCCAAATGCCCTTTTCAGGGCAATGGGGAGCTTAGGGTTTTAGGTAAGTTTTTATTTGGGGGGGGTTAGTTGTGTGGGTGGTGGGTTTTACTGTAGGGGGGTTGTTTGTATTTTTTTTTTTACAGGTAAAAGAGCTGATTTCTTTGGGGCAATGCCCACAAAAGGCCCTTTTAAGGGACAGTGGCAGTTTAGTGTAGGCTAGGGTTTTTTTATTTGGGGGGGGGCTTTTTTATTTTGATAGGGCTATTAGATTAGGTGTAATTAGTTTAAATATTTGATCATTTCTTTTTTATTTTGTGTAATTTAGTGTTCATTATTTTTTGTAATTTAGATAATTGTTTTTTTTTAATTTAATTTATTTAATTTTAGTGTAATGTTAGGTTTTACTGCAAGATAGGTTAGGATTTATTTCACAGGTAAGTTTGTATTTATTTTAACTAGGTAGTTAGTAAATAGTTAATAACTATTTACTAACTAGTCTACCTAGTTAAAATAAATACAAACTTAAAATAAAACCTAAGATAGCTACAATGTAACTATTAGTTATATTGTAGCTAGCTTAGGTTTTATTTTACAGGTAAGTATTTATTTAGTTTTAAATAGGAATAATTTAGGTATTAATTGTAATTTTTATTTGTAATTATTTTAATTATGTTAAAGCGACAGTCAAGTAAAAAAAAAACTTTCATGTTTTAAATAGGGCATGCAATTTTAAACAACTTCCCAATTTACTTTTATCCCCAATTTTGCTTTGTTCTCTTGTTATTCTTAGTTGAAAGCTAACACTAGGAGGTTCATATGCTAATTTCTTAGACCTTGAAGACTGCCTCTAATCTGAATACATTTTGACCACTAGAGGGCATTAGTTCACATGTTTCATATAGATAACATTGAGCTCATGCACGTAAAGTGACCTAGGACTGAGCACTGATTGGCTAAACTGCATGTCTGTCAAAAGAACTGAAATAAGGGGGCAGTCAGCAGAAGCTTAGATACAAGATAATTACAGAAGTAAAACGTGTATTATTATAACTGTGTTTGTTATGCAAAACTGGGGAATGGGTAATAAAGGGATTATCTTTCTTTTTAAACAACAAAAATTCTTGTGTTGACTGTCCCTTTAAAATTAGTGGGTGTTAGGGTTAGGGTTACTTTAGGGTTAGACTATGGGGGCTAGTTATCAAGCCGTCTACTTTTCTGGCTTCGCCGGCCCAATACGTCCGCCTAAGCTCGCCTACCTTCGCCGCCGCGGACCTGAAAAAATACGCCTAAGTTATCAAATAAAGCTGTCAAAAAGCTGCGGGGCGATGAGCAGCGGACTGTGACAGTTATCACTCATCCGATCTCGCTGCCCTTCGGCTTTTTCCCAGCTTTATTGCTAGCCTGTCACTAAGCACTCACACTAAACTACACTGTTCTACCCCCTATACCGGCGCCCCCGGAGCCCCCCGCAACTAAATAAAGTTACTAACCCCTAAACCGCCGCTCCTAGACCCCGCCGCAAGTCTTATAAATGTATTAACCCCTAAACCGCCGCTCCCGGACACCGCTGCCACCTACCTTATACCTAGTAACCCCTATCCTGCCCCCCCTATACCGTCGCCCTCTATTATAAAATTATTAACCCCTATCCTGCTGATCCCGCACCTCTCCGCAACTAAATAAATAGTTTAACCCCTAAACCGCCGCTCCATGAACCCGCCGCAACCTATAATAAATTTATTAACCCCTATCCTGCCCCCCACTACGCCGCCGCCACTGTAATAAAATGATTAACCCCTAAACCTAAGTCTAACCCTAACCATAACGCCCCCCTAACTTAAATATTAATTAAATAAATCTAAATAAATTAACTCTTATTAACTAAATGAATCCTATTTAAAACTAAATACTTACCTTTAAAATAAACCCTAATATAGCTACAATATAAATAATAATTATATTCTAGCTATCTTAGGATTTATTTTTATTTTACAGGTACCTTTCAATTTATTTTAACCATGTACAATAACTATTAAATAGTTATTAACTATTTAATAGATTACCTAGCTAAAATAAAGAGAAATGTACCTGTGAAATAAATCCTAACCTAAGTTACAATTACACCTAACACTACACTATACTTTAATAAATTATTCCTATTTAAACTAAATACTTACCTGTAAAATAAACCCTAAGATAGCTACAATATAATTAATAATTATATTCTAGCTATCTTAGGATTTATATTTATTTTACAGGTAACTTTGTATTTATTTTAGCTAGTTAGAATAGTTATTAAATAGTTATTAACTATTTAATAACTACCTAGCTAAAAGAAATATAAAATTACCTGTAAAATAAATCCTAACTTAAGTTACAATTAAACCTAATACTACACTATCATTAAATTAACTAAATAAACTACCTACAAAGAACTACAATGAAATACAATTACATAAACTAACTAAAGTACAAAAAATAAAAAAAGCTAAGTTACAAAAAATAAAAAATTAAGTTACAAACATGTTAAAAATATTACAACAATTTTAAGCTACTTACACCTAATCTATGCCCCCTAATAAAATAACAAACCCCCCCAAAATAAAAAAAATCCCTACCCTATTCTAAATTACATAAATTTCAAAGCTCTTTTACCTTACCAGCCCTTAAAAGGGCCATTTGTGGGGGCATGCCCCAAAAAGTTCAGCTCTTTTGCCTGTAAAATAAAAATACAACCCCCCCCAACATTAAAACCCACCACCCACATACCCCTAATCTAACCCAAACCCCCCTTACAAAAACCTAACACTAATCCCCTGAAGATCATCCTACCTTGAGTCGTCTTCACTCAGCCGAGCCACCGATGGAACTGAAGAGGACATCCGGAGCGGAAGAAGTTAATCCTCCAAGCGGCGCTGAAGAAATCTTCCATCCGATGAAGTCATCATCCAGGCGGCGCTGAAGAAGTCTTCGATCCGGCCGATGTCATCTTCAAAGAGGCGCTGAAGAGGTCTTCTATCCGGGCGAAGTCATCTTCCAAGCCGGGTCTTGAATCTTCCTTCCGCCGACGCGGAACCACCTTCTTCACCAACGGACTACGACGAATGACGGCTCCTTTAAGGGACGTCATCCAAGATGGCGTCCCCTCAATTCCGATTGGCTGATAGGATTCTATCAGCCAATCGGAATTAAGGTAGGAAAATCTGATTGGCTGATGGAATCAGCCAATCAGATTGAGCTCGCATTCTATTGGCTGTTCCGATCAGCCAATAGAATGCGAGCTCAATCTGATTGGCTGATTGGATCAGCCAATCGGATTGAACTTGAATCTGATTGGCTGATTCCATCAGCCAATCAGATTTTCCTACCTTAATTCCGATTGGCTGATAGAATCCTATCAGCCAATCGGAATTGAGGGGACGCCATCTTGGATGACGTCCCTTAAAGGAGCCGTCATTCGTCGTAGTCCGTCGGTGAAGAAGGTGGTTCCGCGTCGGCGGAAGGAAGATTCAAGACCCGGCTTGGAAGATGACTTCGCCCGGATAGAAGACCTCTTCAGCGCCTCTTTGAAGATGACATCGGCCGGATCGAAGACTTCTTCAGCGCCGCCTGGATGATGACTTCATCGGATGGAAGATTTCTTCAGCGCCGCTTGGAGGATTAACTTCTTCCACTCCGGATGTCCTCTTCAGTTCCATCGGTGGCTCGGCTGAGTGAAGACGACTCAAGGTAGGATGATCTTCAGGGGATTAGTGTTAGGTTTTTGTAAGGGGGGTTTGGGTTAGATTAGGGGTATGTGGGTGGTGGGTTTTAATGTTGGGGGGGGGGTTGTATTTTTATTTTACAGGCAAAAGAGCTGAACTTTTTGGGGCATATACGCCTAAGTTATCAAATAAAGCTGTCAAAAAGCTGCGGGGCGATGAGCAGCGGACTGTGACAGTTATCACTCATCCGATCTCGCTGCCCTTCGGCTTTTTCCCAGCTTTATTGCTAGCCTGTCACTAAGCACTCACACTAAACTACACTGTTCTACCCCCTATACCGGCGCCCCCGGAGCCCCCCGCAACTAAATAAAGTTACTAACCCCTAAACCGCCGCTCCTAGACCCCGCCGCAAGTCTTATAAATGTATTAACCCCTAAACCGCCGCTCCCGGACACCGCTGCCACCTACCTTATACCTAGTAACCCCTATCCTGCCCCCCCTATACCGTCGCCCTCTATTATAAAATTATTAACCCCTATCCTGCTGATCCCGCACCTCTCCGCAACTAAATAAATAGTTTAACCCCTAAACCGCCGCTCCATGAACCCGCCGCAACCTATAATAAATTTATTAACCCCTATCCTGCCCCCCACTACGCCGCCGCCACTGTAATAAAATGATTAACCCCTAAACCTAAGTCTAACCCTAACCATAACGCCCCCCTAACTTAAATATTAATTAAATAAATCTAAATAAATTAACTCTTATTAACTAAATGAATCCTATTTAAAACTAAATACTTACCTTTAAAATAAACCCTAATATAGCTACAATATAAATAATAATTATATTCTAGCTATCTTAGGATTTATTTTTATTTTACAGGTACCTTTCAATTTATTTTAACCATGTACAATAACTATTAAATAGTTATTAACTATTTAATAGATTACCTAGCTAAAATAAAGAGAAATGTACCTGTGAAATAAATCCTAACCTAAGTTACAATTACACCTAACACTACACTATACTTTAATAAATTATTCCTATTTAAACTAAATACTTACCTGTAAAATAAACCCTAAGATAGCTACAATATAATTAATAATTATATTCTAGCTATCTTAGGATTTATATTTATTTTACAGGTAACTTTGTATTTATTTTAGCTAGTTAGAATAGTTATTAAATAGTTATTAACTATTTAATAACTACCTAGCTAAAAGAAATATAAAATTACCTGTAAAATAAATCCTAACTTAAGTTACAATTAAACCTAATACTACACTATCATTAAATTAACTAAATAAACTACCTACAAAGAACTACAATGAAATACAATTACATAAACTAACTAAAGTACAAAAAATAAAAAAAGCTAAGTTACAAAAAATAAAAAATTAAGTTACAAACATGTTAAAAATATTACAACAATTTTAAGCTACTTACACCTAATCTATGCGCCCTAATAAAATAACAAACCCCCCCAAAATAAAAAAAATCCCTACCCTATTCTAAATTACATAAATTTCAAAGCTCTTTTACCTTACCAGCCCTTAAAAGGGCCATTTGTGGGGGCATGCCCCAAAAAGTTCAGCTCTTTTGCCTGTAAAATAAAAATACAACCCCCCCCAACATTAAAACCCACCACCCACATACCCCTAATCTAACCCAAACCCCCCTTACAAAAACCTAACACTAATCCCCTGAAGATCATCCTACCTTGAGTCGTCTTCACTCAGCCGAGCCACCGATGGAACTGAAGAGGACATCCGGAGCGGAAGAAGTTAATCCTCCAAGCGGCGCTGAAGAAATCTTCCATCCGATGAAGTCATCATCCAGGCGGCGCTGAAGAAGTCTTCGATCCGGCCGATGTCATCTTCAAAGAGGCGCTGAAGAGGTCTTCTATCCGGGCGAAGTCATCTTCCAAGCCGGGTCTTGAATCTTCCTTCCGCCGACGCGGAACCACCTTCTTCACCAACGGACTACGACGAATGACGGCTCCTTTAAGGGACGTCATCCAAGATGGCGTCCCCTCAATTCCGATTGGCTGATAGGATTCTATCAGCCAATCGGAATTAAGGTAGGAAAATCTGATTGGCTGATGGAATCAGCCAATCAGATTGAGCTCGCATTCTATTGGCTGTTCCGATCAGCCAATAGAATGCGAGCTCAATCTGATTGGCTGATTGGATCAGCCAATCGGATTGAACTTGAATCTGATTGGCTGATTCCATCAGCCAATCAGATTTTCCTACCTTAATTCCGATTGGCTGATAGAATCCTATCAGCCAATCGGAATTGAGGGGACGCCATCTTGGATGACGTCCCTTAAAGGAGCCGTCATTCGTCGTAGTCCGTCGGTGAAGAAGGTGGTTCCGCGTCGGCGGAAGGAAGATTCAAGACCCGGCTTGGAAGATGACTTCGCCCGGATAGAAGACCTCTTCAGCGCCTCTTTGAAGATGACATCGGCCGGATCGAAGACTTCTTCAGCGCCGCCTGGATGATGACTTCATCGGATGGAAGATTTCTTCAGCGCCGCTTGGAGGATTAACTTCTTCCACTCCGGATGTCCTCTTCAGTTCCATCGGTGGCTCGGCTGAGTGAAGACGACTCAAGGTAGGATGATCTTCAGGGGATTAGTGTTAGGTTTTTGTAAGGGGGGTTTGGGTTAGATTAGGGGTATGTGGGTGGTGGGTTTTAATGTTGGGGGGGGGGTTGTATTTTTATTTTACAGGCAAAAGAGCTGAACTTTTTGGGGCATGCCCCCACAAATGGCCCTTTTAAGGGCTGGTAAGGTAAAAGAGCTTTGAAATTTATGTAATTTAGAATAGGGTAGGGATTTTTTTTATTATGGGGGGGTTTGTTATTTTATTAGGGGGCTTAGATTAGGTGTAAGTAGCTTAAAATTGTTGTAATATTTTTAACATGTTTGTAACTTAATTTTTTATTTTTTGTAACAGCTTTTTTTATTTTTTGTACTTTAGTTAGTTTATGTAATTGTATTTCATTGTAGTTATTTGTAGGTAGTTTATTTAGTTAATTTAATGATAGTGTAGTATTAGGTTTAATTGTAACTTAAGTTAGGATTTATTTTACAGGTAATTTTGTATTTCTTTTAGCTAGGTAGTTATTAAATAGTTAATAACTATTTAATAACTATTCTAACTAGCTAAAATAAATACAAAGTTACCTGTAAAATAAATATAAATCCTAAGATAGCTATAATATAATTATTAATTACATTGTAGCTATCTTAGGGTTTATTTTACAGGTAAGTATTTATTTTTAAATAGGAATAATTTATTAAAGTATAGTGTAGTGTTAGGTGTAATTGTAACTTAGGTTAGGATTTATTTCACAGGTACATTTCTCTTTATTTTAGCTAGGTAAGCTATTAAATAGTTAATAACTATTTAATAGCTATTGTACATGGTTAAAATAAATTGAAAGGTACCTGTAAAATAAAAATAAATCCTAAGATAGCTACAATATAATTATTATTTATATTGTAGCTATATTAGGGTTTATTTTAAAGGTAAGTATTTAGTTTTAAATAGGATTCATTTAGTTAATAAGAGTTAATTTATTTAGATTTATTTAATTAATATTTAAGTTAGGGGGCGTTAGGGTTAGGGTTAGGTTTAGGGGTTAATAATTTTATTACAGTGGCGGCGGCGTAGTGGGGGGCAGGATAGGGGTTAATAAATTTATTATAGGTGGCGACGGTGTAGGGGGGGCAGATTAGGGGTTAATAAATGTATTATAGGTGGCGACGGTGTAGGGGGGGCAGGATAGGGGTCAATACATTTAATATAGGTTGCGGCGGGTTCAGGGAGCGGCGGTTTAGGGGTTAATACATTTATTATAGTTGCGGTGGGCTCCGGGAGCGGCGGTTTAGGGGTTAATATGTATAGAGTAGCTTGCGGTGGGCTCCGGGAGCGGCGGTTTAGGGGGTAATAACTTTATTTAGTTGCGGCGGTGTAGGGGGGGTCAGATTAGTGGTGTTTAGACTCGGGGTACATGTTAGGGTGTTAGGTGTAGACAGCTCCCATAGAAATCAATGGGATGTCTGTCAGCAGCGAACTTGTAGTTTCGCTATGGTCAGACTCCCATTGATTCCTATGGGATCCGCCGCCTCCAGGCTGGCGCTTTGAAAACCAGGTACACTGGGCCGTAAAAGTGCCGAGCGTACCTGCTAGTTTTTTGATAGCTAGCAAAAGTAGTGAGAATGTGCCGCACTTGTGTGCGGAACATCTGGAGTGACGTAAGAATCGATCTGTGTCGGACTGAGTCTGGCGGATCGAAGCTTACGTCACAAAATTCTACTTTTGCCGGTCTCGAGCCTTTGATAACTAAGGCGTATCAGCCTCGCCACAAATACGCTGCGGAATACGCAGCGTATTTGAGGTTGACGGCTTGATAACTAGGCCCCTTAGGGTTAGGTTTAGGGGTTAATAACTTTAGTATAGTGGCGGCGACATTGGGGGCAGCTAATTCGGGGTTAATAAGTGTAGTTAGCTGTCAGCGATTTTGGGGGCAGCAGATTAAGGGTTAATAACAGTAATGTAGGTTGCGGCGATGTTAGGGACAGCAGATTAGGGGCTAATAAGTGTATGTAGGTGGCGACGACATTGGGGCAGCAGATTAGGGGTTAATAATATTTAAATAGTGTTTATGATGCAGGAGTGCGGCGGTTTTGGGGTTAATATGTTTATTATAGTGGCGGCGATGTCCGGAGCGGCAGATTAGGGGTTAATAATTTTATTTTAGTGTTTGCGATGCGGGAGGGCCTCGGTTTAGGGGTTAATAGGTAGTTTATGGGTGTTAGTGTACTTTGTAGCACTTTAGTTATGAGTTTTATGCTACAGCTTTGTAATGTAAAACCCACTGACTTTCAGATGACGGTACAGATCTTGTAATTATAGGCTGTACCGCACACTTTTTGGCCGGACAGGCAAATTCGTAATACCGGCGTTATGGAAGTCCCATTGAAAAAGGACTTTTTGAAAGGTGTGGTAGTTACGTTGCGTGATGGCCAAAAAAGTGTGCGGTACACCTATACCTACAACACCTGTAATACCAGCGGTAGTGAAAAACCAGTGTTAGACTCATAACGCAAAACTCGTAATCTAGCTGATTGTTAATAGAAGTAAATTAGAAAATGTTTAAAATCCCATGATCTAACTGAATCATGAAAGAAACCTTTTGTGTTTCATATCCCTTTAAGTCTATTTTTAAACAAATTTTATCCTTCTTGGAGTCTTATTTTGGTTTTACAGGCATCTCTTCTAGAGTCTATGCATTAGTTTTTTTTCTTTTGCCTGTTTTTTCTGCTAGAAAGAGTGTTTTTCTGAGTTATTTGCTCTTTTATGTCTTTTTTCTTAACTTAATTTTTTAGTATAAGGAAGTTTCTTAGGACTAGATTTGTTTTCTATCCTAGTGTTGTATCTTCTGTCTGTATCAGACATGAATTTGCTGTTAAAGGGACAGTCTACACCAGAATTTTTATTGTTTTAAAAGATAGATAATCCCTTTATTACCCATGGTAGGAAAGTCTGTCAGGTAGTTATCTCTGGATGATTATTTGCCTTTTAGTTATTTTTTCCTTGCATGTTTTTTTTTTTTTTGTGGATTTAGTTTTTTAGTGAAAAAGATGTTTCTTAAATCCCACAGTTTATGTTTCATTACTCATGGACTCCACAGCTTGGGTATTAGTTTCCAGGAGTAATGGATCATGGACTCTCCCCACCTGTATGAAAGAAAACATAATTTATGCTTACCTGATAAATTAATTTCTTTCATGGGGGTGAGAGTCCATGAGACCCCACACTGTGTTTTTCCCTGCTCCTATTTGTTTGATCTTGATTCTTTTCCTACCTTTTTGGCTTGGCTATATGTCAGACTAAATTGGCAGTGAGGTGGGAGGGGTTTTATAGAGTTCCTAGGGTTTGGGAATCTTTGCCTCCTCCTAGTGGTAGGAAAGATTAATTACCAGCAGTAATGTATTATAGACTCTCACTAATTAAGCAAGTAAGCATAGATTATTTTTTACAATTTGTATTTATATATATATATATATATATATATATATATACACTCACCGGCCACTTTATTAGGTACACATGTTCAATTGCTTGGTAACACAAATTGCTAATCAGTCAATCACATGGCAGCAACTTCAGGGGGCCCATTTATCAAGCTCCGAACGGAGCTTGTGGGCCCCTGTTTCTGGCGGTCTAAAGACAGCTGCTCCATAACCCTGTCCGGCTGCTCTGAGCAGGCGCACAGTAATCGCCGGAAATCAACCCGATCGAGTACGATCGGGTTGATTGACACCCCCTGCTGGTGGCTGATTGGCCGCGAGTCTGCAGGGGGCGGCGTTGCACCAGCAGCTCTTGTGAGGTGTTGCGGACCTAATCCGTACTGTCGGATCAGGTCCGCAACACCTTTGATAAATAGGGGCCCAGGCATCTAGATATGGTGAAGACGACTTGCTAAAGTTCAAACCGAGCATCAGAATGGGGAAGAAAGGGGATTTAAGTGACTTTGATCGTGGCATGGTTGTTGGTGCCAGACAGGCTGGTTGGAGTATTTCAAAAACTGCTGATCTACTGGGATTTTCACAAACAACCATCTCTAGGGTTTACAGAGAATGGTCCAAAAAAGAGAAAATATCTAGTGAGCCGCAGTTGTGTGGACAAAAATGCCTTGTTGATGTCAAAGGTCAAAGGAGAATGGGCAGACTGGTTTGAGATGATAGAAAGGCAACAGTAACTCAAATAACCACGCGTTACAACCAAGGTATGCAGAATAACACGTTGATGCAGATGGGCTACAGCAGCAGAAGATCAATCCCGGGTGCAACTCCTGTCAGCTAAGAACAGGAAACTGAGGCTACAATTCGCACAGGCTCACCAAAATTGGACAATAGAAGACTGGAAAAACGTTGCCTGGTCTGATGAGTCTCGATTTCAGCTGCGACAATCAGATGGTAGGGTTAGAATTTGGCGTAAAGAACATGAAAGCATGGATCCATCAAGCCTTGTATAAACGATTCAGGCTGGTGGTGGTGGTATAATGGTGTGGGGGATATTTTTTGCACACTTTAAGCCCCTTAGTACCAATTCAACATCGTTTAAATGCCACGGCCTACCTGAGTATTGTTGCTGACCATGTCCATCCCTTTATGACTACAGTGTACCCACCTTCTGATGGCTACTTCCAGCAGGATAATGCACCAGCTCACAAAGCTCAAATCATCTCAAACTGGTTTCTTGTACTTGAGAATGAGTTCACTGTACTCCAATGGCCTCCACAGTCACCAGATCTAAATTCAATAGAGGACATTTGGGATGTGGTGGAATGGGAGATTTGCATCATGGATGTGCAGTCGACAAATCTGCAGCAACTGTATGATGCTATTTTTTCAATATGGACCAAAATGTCTGAGGAATATTACCAACACCTTGTTGAATCTATGCCACGAAGAATTAAGACAGTTCTAAAGGCAAAAGGGTGTCCAGCCCGGCATTAACAAATTGTACCTAATAAAGTGGTCAGTGAGTGTATACACAGTATATATATATATATATATATATATATATATATTCTCTCCAAAAAGCAGGCAGCTCACTGGTCTTTGCAATAAAACTTAGAATTTATTGTTTCAGTTTAAAAAACAAACGTTTCGGCACTGCATTGTGCCTTTGTCAATGTTATACAAAAAAGTACAAGGACAGAGTGCACCCAAGTACCCCGGATCACTAAATAAAAACCCCAGTCCCTGTTCCAGAACTGGAACTGGCATAATTACTCCAGCCAACTCTAGATCTGAAACACATTTAAGAAATGCTTGAGCTTTCGCTGGATTTACTGGGACACGGGAAAGAAAAAATCTCTTTGCAGGAGGCCTTATCTTGAAGCCAATTCTGTACCCTTCTGAAACAATGTTCTGAATCCAAAGATTGTGAATTGAATTGATCCAAATTTCTTTGAAAAAACGTAATCTGCCCCCTACCAGCTGGGCTGGAATGAGGGCCACACCTTCATGTGGACTTGGGAGCTGGCTTTGGTTTTCTAAAAGGCTTGGATTTATTCCAGACTGGAGATGGTTTCCAAACTGATACCGCTCCTGTGGGTGAAGGATCAGGCTTTTGTTCCTTATTGTGACGAAAGGAACGAAAACGATTATTAGACCTAAATTTACCTTTAGATTTTTTATCCTGTGGTGAAAAAGTTCCTTTCCCTCCAGTAACAGTTGAGATAATAGAATCCAACTGAGAACCAAATAATGTATTACCCTGGAAAGAAAGGGAAAGCAAAGTTGACTTAGAAGACATATCAGCATTCCAAGTTTTAAGCCATAAAGCTCTTCTAGCTAAAATAGCTAGAGACATATACCTGACATCAACTCTAATGATATCAAAGATGGCATCACAAATAAAGTTATTAGCATGTTGAAGAAGATTAACAATGCTATGCGAATTATGATCTGTTACTTGTTGCGCTAAAGCTTCTAACCAAAAAGTTGAAGCTGCAGCAACATCCGCTAAAGATATAGCTGGTCTAAGAAGATTACCTGAACATAAGTAAGCTTTTCTTAGAAAGGATTCAATCTTCCTATCTAAAGGATCCTTAAAGGAAGTACTATCTGCCGTAGGAATAGTAGTACGTTTAGCAAGAGTAGAGATAGCCCCATCAACTTTAGGGATTTTGTCCCAAAACTCTAATCTGTCAGATGGCACAGGATATAATTGCTTAAAACGTTTAGAAGGAGTAAATGAATTACCCAAATTATTCCATTCCCTGGAGATTACTTCAGAAATAGCATCAGGGACAGGAAAAACTTCTGGACTAACTATAGGAGATTTAAAAACCTTATTTAAACGTTTAGATTTAGTATCAAGAGGACCAGAATCCTCTATTTCTAATGCAATTAAGACTTCTTTAAGTAAAGAACGAATAAATTCCATTTTGAATAAATATGAAGATTTATCAGCATTAACCTCTGAGACAGAATCCTCTGAACCAGAGGAACCATTATCAGAATCAGAATGATGATGTTCATTTAAAAATTCATCTGAAAAATGAAATTTTAAAAGACCTTTTACGTTTACTAGAAGGAGGAATAACAGACATGGCCTTCTTAATGGATTTAGAAACAAAATCTCTTATGTTAACAGGAACACTCTGAGTATTAGATGTTGACGGAACAGCAACAGGTAATGTAACATTACTAAAGGAAATATCTGCATTAACAAGTTTGTCATGACATTCATTACAAACAACAGCTGGAGGAACAGATACCACAAGTTTACAGCAGATACACTTAACTTTGGTCGATCCAGCACCAGGCAGAGTTTTTCCAGAAGTATCTTCTGACTCAGTGTCAATCTGGGACATCTTGCAATATGTAATAGAAAAAACAACATATAAAGCAAAATTGATCAAATTCCTTAAATGACAGTTTCAGGAATGGGAAAAAATGCCCGTGAACAAGCTTCTAGCAACCAGAAGCAATAAATAATGAGACTTAAATAATGTGGAGACAATAGTGACGCCCATATTTTTTAGCACCAAAAAAGACGCCCACATTATTTGGCGCCTAAATGCTTTTGGCGCCAAAAATGACGCCACATCCGGAACGCCGACACTTTTGGCGCAAAAAAACGTCAAAAATGACGCAACTTCCGGCGACACGTATGACGCCGGAAACAGAAAAAAAAAAATTGATTTGTGGGTGTGGTGAGGGGTGTATTTGTAGGCATTTTGAGGTTTGGGAAACTTTGCCCCTCCTGGTAGGAATGTATATCCCATACGTCACTAGCTCATGGACTCTTGCTAATTACATGAAAGAAAAGAATGTTTTCATCTAAGTGTTAGATTGTTTGTTTGTTTTTAAACAGTGCGCTCCATTGAGATCTATGGGATAAGAAGTTAATGCAGTCAGGATATCGAAGTCATAAAGTTAGCCTGCACCGGACTATGGCTTGTGCACTAACTTTTTACTTTCAACTTATAATACATGTGCAAACCTTCTACATTAAAATTTTACTTTGAGTGCAGGTAGCTTGCGAGCAAATATTTTAGTTAGCGTGCCACTTGTAACTTGTCCCTAAATCATTAAAATGGTTAATAAAAGGTACAAAAATCTATCATGCATATTGGCAACTGATTTTGCCAGTTTTGGTGTTCTTTCCCATGGTATAACCATCTTTGGATTCTGTCCCACACTGTAAAAGCCTACCCTGATGTGTGAGCTTGGTACAGACAGCAGACATGATTTTTTTGTCGTTATTTATGTATTTGTTTGAATATTTTGGCATCTAATCCCTTGCACTTTTCTTTAGAATAGCAGAATAATATAACTATATGTCTGATTTGCTAAACTGACATCTGGGAATCCTCCAGTTTACATATTATACTGAATAATATACAGGGAGTGCAGAATTATTAGGCAAATGAGTATTTTGACCACATCATCCTCTTTATGCATGTTGTCTTACTCCAAGCTGTATAGGCTCGAAAGCCTACTACCAATTAAGCATATTAGGTGATGTGCATCTCTGTAATGAGAAGGGGTGTGGTCTAATGACATCAACACCCTATATCAGATGTGCATAATTATTAGGCAACTTCCTTTCCTTTGGCAAAATGGGTCAAAAGAAGGACTTGACAGGCTCAGAAAAGTAAAAAATAGTGAGATATCTTGCAGAGGGATGCAGCACTCTTAAAATTGCAAAGCTTCTGAAGCGTGATCATCGAACAATCAAGCGTTTCATTCAAAATAGTCAACAGGGTCGCAAGAAGTGTGTGGAAAAACCAAGGCGCAAAATAACTGCCCATGAACTGAGAAAAGTCAAGCGTGCAGCTGCCAAGATGCCACTTGCCACCAGTTTGGCCATATTTCAGAGCTGCAACATCACTGGAGTGCCCAAAAGCACAAGGTGTGCAATACTCAGAGACATGGCCAAGGTAAGAAAGGCTGAAAGACGACCACCACTGAACAATACACACAAGCTGAAACGTCAAGACTGGGCCAAGAAATATCTCAAGACTGATTTTTCTAAGGTTTTATGGACTGATGAAATGAGAGTGAGTCTTGATGGGCCAGATGGATGGGCCCGTGGCTGGATTGGTAAAGGGCAGAGAGCTCCAGTCCGACTCAGACGCCAGCAAGGTGGAGTACTGGTTTGGGCTGGTATCATCAAAGATGAACTTGTGGGGCCTTTTCGGGTTGAGGATGGAGTCAAGCTCAACTCCCAGTCCTACTGCCAGTTTCTGGACACCTTCTTCAAGCAGTGGTACAGGAAAAAGTCTGCATCCTTCAAGAAAAACATGATTTTCATGCAGGACAATGCTCCATCACACGCGTCCAAGTACTCCACAGCGTGGCTGGCAAGAAAGGGTATAAAAGAAGAAAATCTAATGACATGGCCTCCTTGTTCACCTGATCTGAACCCCATTGAGAACCTGTGGTCCATCATCAAATGTGAGATTTACAAGGAGGGAAAACAGTACACCTCTCTGAACAGTGTCTGGGAGGCTGTGGTTGCTGCTGCACGCAATGTTGATGGTGAACAGATCAAAACACTGACAGAATCTATGGATGGCAGGCTTTTGAGTGTCCTTGCAAAGAAAGGTGGCTATATTGGTCACTGATTTGTTTTTGTTTTGTTTTTGAATGTCAGAAATGTATATTTGTGAATGTTGAAATGTTATATTGGTTTCACTGGTAAAAATAAATAATTGAAATGGGTATATATTTGTTTTTTGTTAAGTTGCCTAATAATTATGCACAGTAATAGTCACCTGCACACACAGATATCCCCCTAAAATAGCTGTAACTAAAAACAAACTAAAAACTACTTCCAAAACTATTCAGCTTTGATATTAATGAGTTTTTTGGGTTCATTGAGAACATGGTTGTTGTTCAATAATAAAATTAATCCTCAAAAATACAACTTGCCTAATAATTCTGCACTCCCTGTACTCTTTAATATTTTATGCATATTGTATGTAATTTACATTTGGGGGCCGAATTATCAAGCTCCGAATGTTTCTGTGCAAGCCTTCAGGTTCGCCGGAAAGAGCAGTTATGAAGCAGTGGTCTTAAGACCACTGCTCCATAACTGGTCCGCTGCCTCTGATGCTACGGTCTGCAATCTGCCCGATCCTATACTATATATACCCCCTGCTAGCGACTGATTGGCAGTGAATCTGCAGGGGGCGGCACTGCACAAGCAGTTCTAGTGAACTGCTTGTGCAATGTTAAATACAGACAGCATATGCTGTCGGACAGACATTGATAAATTGGCCCCTTGGTGTCTAGAGGCAGAGTAGAGAGGGGAGAGAACTATGGAAATGATCAGTGGTTGTGGTCAATAATTCTATAACCTGATTACTTACCTGATCTACTGCAAAGCGTTCCCTGATACTGGGCTAGAATGCGAGTGGAGCACTATTATCGCTCTCCCTCGTGCCTTAACTGCTTTTCGCGTACATGCTACAAGTTGAACGTTTTTGCTTGATCTCTAACTCGACGCAAAAAAGCTGAAGAGAGAATATCGTGACCGTGATAATGTATTCCCCTATAATCTTTTAGACAAGTGCTCTAACCTGACATGAAATATGAATATTTTACATTCCATTGTTCTTCACATAGAAGAATCTGTTCTATTTATTCATAAATACATATTTCTACATATATCTGATGTATGATATATATATAATTATATATAGGTATAGATATCTACAGATATATATATAGGGATATATATTTTTGAATATACTCAGAAGATATTCCCCTATCTGAAGAACATTTTAATGTGAAATATTTACAGTACATACATAGTTAAACACTTTATTAAATATGAATATTGCATAAATATGATTTCAGCTATTTGACTGCAAAGGGCCCAATGCACTTATATATATGTCTATATAATATATATGTATACATATGTAGACACATCTAAATAAATAAATATATATATATATATATATATATATATATATATATACATACATTTAGATTTGTGTGTGTATGTATCTCTATGTTAAAACACATAAGCTCTTATAACTTTTTTATCCAATATTTTTTAATAATTTTTATTAGATGGTATTGTTATGAGTGTATCTGTACTTTTAAATGTATTTCTCTTGTAAGGTGTATCCAGTCCACGGGTTCATCCATTACTTGTGGGATATTCTCCTTCCCAACAGGAAGTTGCAAGAGGACACCCACAGCAGAGCTGTCTATATAGCTCCTCCCCTAACCCCCACCTCCAGTCATTCTCTTGCAACTCTCGACAAGATAGGAAGTATCAAGAGATATGTGGTGACTTAGTGTAGTGTTACCTTCCAATCAAGAGTTTGTTATTTTTAAACGGTACCAGCGTTGTACTGTTTTACTCTCAGGCAGAAATTAGAAGAAGAATTCTGCCTGGAGGTTAATGATCTTAGCGGTTTGTAACTAAGGTCCATTGCTGTTCTCACACATAACTGAAGAGTATGGGAAAACTTCAGTTGGGGGAACGGTCTGCAGATTACCTGCTTTGAGGTATGTTCAGTATTTTTATTTCTAGACAGATGAATAAGTTCTAGAAAATGCTGACAGAGCCTTGTGTATTTGAGGTAAGCTAGATGCAGTGATTTAACAACGACTGGGATCAAGCTTACAAAACAGGGTAATACTCATGTTAATACTCATATTACTTAGTGACAAAACGTTTACATGTTTCATAAATAGGACGTTTTTTCTCTGAGGGAGATAAGTCTTTATTTGGGGCCTAGTTTTCCACATGGCTAGTCAGATACTCCTAGGAGTATTTTCTTAAGGCCCCTCTGACATCCAGTACATGGTGGGAGGGGCCTATTTTCGCTATCTAGATGCGCAGTTTTCCTTCAGAATGAGACATCCAGCTTCCCTAGAGGAGTCCTCTGGCATCTGAGGACCATTATAAAGGCTTTATTTCTTCCCTAAATCATATTTGAGGGCAGGTAGGAGCCTCAGCAGAGCTGTGGCAAGGTGCTCAACCGTCTTTTACCGGTAGTTGATGTTTTTTAAATCCGGTTTGGGGGCTAAGGGGTTAATCATCCATTTGCAAGTGGGTGCAATGTTGCTTTAGTCCCTTACACACACTGTAAAAATTTCAAAGACTTTACTATATTTTTACACTGTTTTGCAGTTTAAGTGCTAGTTTTTTTCTCTTAAAGGCACAGTAACGTTTTTGTTTAATTGCTGTTTCACCTTTATTAAAGTGTTTTCCAAGATTGTTTGTCTCATTACTAGTCTGTTAAAAATGTCTGACATAGAGGAAACTCCTTGTTCAATATGTTTGGAAGCCATTGTGGAACCCCCTCTTAGAATGTGTACCAAATGTACTGAAATTTCTATAAACTATAAAGACCATATTATGGCGCTTATCTCCAGAGGATTCTCTGACTGAAAAAAGGGAGATTATGCCATCTAGCTCTCCCCATGTGTCAGAACCTATAACTCCCGCTCAAGTGATGCCAAATACATCTAGCACGTCTAATTCTTTTACCTAACAGGACATGGCGGCAGTTATGAATGCTACCCTCTCAGAGGTATTGTCCAAACTGCCAGGGTGTCATGAATCAAGCCTCCAGATTAAAAAGAAAAAGAAAAGGTCTGGGAGGCATTCTGCTAAGAAGGGCTGTGTGGGGATTTGAACCTGTGGCTCTGTGGTTACTATTCCTGTTTGCTTGCAAGTCAGTTTGCTTGTGTGTTGAGCCACAGCCAGTTCTAGTAATAGCAAGGAACTTAAAAGATCTGATAAATAACTATTTGCCTTACTTATTATTACACCTGTGCAACTCACAGGTGTTCTCAATTCTGGAATTAATCAGAACCAACCCTGTGCAAAACCTCCCTATTTAAGGATGGTTTTTAGTCTGCATTAGTGACTTCACATTGGATCTGTTTTGTCAAGTCAGAACCTGTTTCCTGTATTTCTTTGGAGAAAGATTTCCTTTCCACCTGTTTACAAGGTATTACCAGGAGAAAGCCTTTACCTTTAAACCTGTTACCAATCTACAAGTTTGTTTCCTGCTTTATGCAATTCCTGCACTTGGCTATTGCCAGGAGAAAGATTTCCTTTGCACCTGTTTACAAGGTATTACCAGGAGAAAGCCTTTACCTTTAAACCTGTTACCAATCTTCAAGTTTGTTTCCTGCCTTGTGCATTTCCTGCACTCAGCAATTACAAGGAGAGAGACTTTACCTTTAAACCTGTTACCAGTTTGCAAGTTGTTTCCTGCATTGTGCAATTCCTGCACTCAGCAATTACAAGGAGAGAGACTTTACCTTTAAACCTGTTACCAGTTTGCAAGTTGTTTCCTGCCTTGTACAATTCCTGGACTCAGCAATTACAAGGAGAAAGACTTTACCTTTAAACCTGCTACCTGTTTACAAGTTGTTTTCTGCCTTGTGCAAATCTTACATTTCAGTTATTACCAAGAGAAAGACTTTCCTTTTTGAATCTGCATCTTTGCTTACTTTGTTTGTTTATTTTCACTCCTGCTGTATGTGGTCTTAACATACCTGAGTAGCATATTTAAATATTCTGCAAGTATTTGCTTAAACAAAGTATTTTGTTGTTTAAATAAATTTGTTTTCATTTTCAATCAGTATGGCTTCTACTAATCTTCCTTTAAAGCAACTGGTCCAGACAATGAGGCTCTCACATGATATCCTGAGACAGAACATGACACAGGGTTACAAGGAAAGCGAGACAGCTCTGGGGCTAGAACTAATACAGAGCTTTCTGACGCTTTAATACCTGTGTCTGATATACCCTCACAATACTCAGAAGCCGAGGCAGGTGAGCTTCTATCTGTGGGTGACATTTCAGACTCAGGGAAGGCGTTGCTTCAGTCTGATTCTGAAATGACAGTGTTTAAATTTAAGCTCGAACACCTCCGCTTATTGCTTAGGGAGGTTTTAGCGACTCTGGACGACTGTGAACCCATTGCAGTTTCAGAGAAATTGTGTAAGATGGACAAATACTTTGCAGGCCTATTCGGGCCTGGCCTGAAGGAGATCATCTCTGACATTACCGGAGGAAAAGGTCACGCCCTTCCTCAGGATAGGTCCAATAAGTTAAGGACCAAACAGAATAATTTTCGTTCCTTTCGAAACTTCAAGAGTGGTGCAGCTTCAGCTTCCTCTAATACAAAACAAGAGGGAAATTTCGCCCAGTCCAAACCAGTCTGAAGACCTAACCAGGCTTGGAACAAGGGGAAGCAGGCCAAAAAACCTGCTGCTGCCTCTAAGACAGCATGAAGGACCGGATCTAGTCGGGGGCAGACTTTCTCTCTTCGCCCAGGCTTGAGCAAGAGACGTCCAGGATCCCTGGGCACTAGAGATTGTTTCCCAGGGATATCTTCTGGAATTCAAAGGTTCATCTCCAAAGGGGAGATTTCATCTCTCACAACTATCTGCAAACCAGATAAAGAGAGAGGCATTCTTACGTTGCGTTCAAGACCTACTGGTTATGGGAGTGATCCACCCAGTTCCTAGGGAGGAACAGGGTCAGGGTTTCTATTCAAACCTGTTTATAGTTCCCAAAAAAGAGGGAACTTTCAGACCAATCTTGGATCTCAAGATCCTAAACAAATTTCTCAGGGTCCCATCCTTCAAGATGGAGACAATCCGAACCATCCTCCCTATGATCCAGGAGGGTCAATATATGACTACCGTGGACTTAAAGGATGCTTATCTCCACATTCCGATTCACAGAGATCATCATCAGTTCCTAAGGTATGCCTTCCTAGACAGGCATTACCAGTTTGTGACTCTTCCCTTCGTGTTAGAAACGGCGCCAAGAATCTTTACGAAAGTTCTAGGGTCTCTTCTGGCGGTTCTAAGGCCACGGGGCATAGCAGTGGCTCCTTACCTAGACGACATTCTAATCCAGGCGTCGACTTTTCAAATCGCCAAGTCCCATACGGACATTGTTCTGGCCTTTCTGAGGTCTCACGGGTGGAAAATGAACAGAGAAAAGAGTTCTCTCTCTCCTCTCACAAGAGTTTCCTTCCTAGGAACTCTGATAGATTCAGTAGAAATGAAAATTTTTCTGACAGAGGTCAGGATATCAAAGCTTCATTCCATTTCTCGGCCGTCAGTGGCTCAGTGTATGGAAATGATCGGCCTAATGGTAGCGGCAATGGACATAGTTCCGTTTTCCCGTCTACATCTCAGACCACTGCAACTTTGCATGCTCAATCAGTGGAATGGGGACTACACAGATTTGTCTCCTCTGTTAAATCTGGATCAAGAGACCAGGGATCCTCTTCTCTGGTGGTTATCTCGGGTCCATCTGTCCAGGGGAATGAGTTTCCGCAGACCAGAGTGGACTATAGTGACGACAGATGCCAGCCTTCTGGGCTGGGGCGCAGTCTGGAATTCCCTGAAGGCTCAGGGTTCGTGGACTCAGGAGGAAGCCCTCCTTCCGATAAACATTCTGGAACTAAGAGCGATATTCAATGCTCTTCAGGCTTGGCCTCAACTAGCTGCGGCCAGGTTAATCAGATTTCAGTCGGACAATATCATGGCTGTAGCCTATATCAACCATCAGGGGGGAACAAGGAGTCCCCTGGCAATGATGGAGGTTTCAAAGACAATTCTATGGGCAGAGGTTAACTCTTGCCATCTCTCAGCTATCCATATCCCAGGAGTAGAGAACTGGGAGGCGGACTTTCTAAGTCGGCAGACCTTTCATCCGGGGGAGTGGGAGCTCCATCCAGAGGTATTTGCCCAGCTGATTCAACTATGGGGCAAACCAGAACTGGATCTGATGGCGTCTCATCAGAACGCCAAGCTTCCTTGTTACGGGTCCAGGTCAAGGGATCTTATCTTTTCTCCAAGAAGGATTGGAAAAGGGATTATCAGCTAGTTCCTTAAAGGGACAGATTTCTGCTCTGTCTATTCTTTTGCACAAGCGTCTGGCAGATGTTCCAGGCGTTCAGGCTTTTTGTCAGGCTTTAGTTAGAATCAAGCCTGTGGTTAAACCTGTTGCTCCGCCATGGAGTTTAAATTTAGTTCTTAAAGTTCTTCAAGGGGTTCTGTTTGAACCTTTGCATTCCATAGATATCAAGCTTTTATCTTGGAAAGTTCTGTTCTTAGTGGCTATCTCTTCGGCTCAAAGAGATTCAGAGTTATCTGCCTTACAGTGTGATTCCCCTTATCTGATCTTCCATGCAGATAAGGTAGTTTTGCGTACCAAACCTGGGTTTCTTCCTAAGGGAGTATCTAATAAGAATATCAATCAGGAAATTGTTGTTCCGTCACTGTGTCCTAATCCTTCTTCAAAGAAGGAACGTCTGTTACACAATCTTGACGTGGTTCGTGCTTTAAAGTTTTATTTACAAGCTACTAAGGATTTTCGTCAAACATCTGCATTGTTTGTTGTCTACTCTGGAAGGAGGAGAGGCCAAAAGGCTTTGGCAACTTCTCTTTCTTTTTGGCTGAGAAGCATAATCCAGTTAGTTTATGAGACTGCTGGCCAGCAGCCTCCTGAAAGAATTACAGCTCATTCTACTAGAGTGGTAGCTTCCACATGGGCTTTTAAAAATGAGGCCTCTGTTGAACAGATTTGTAAGGCGGCAACTTGGTCTTCGCTTCATACTTTTTCTAAATTTTACAAAATTGATACTTTTGCTTCTTCGGAGGCTATTTTTGGGAGAAAGGTCTTACAGGCAGTGGTGCCTTCCGTTTTTTAAGTTCCTGCCTTGTCCCTCCCTTCATCCATGTCCTAAAGCTTTGGTATTGGTATCCCACAAGTAATGGATGAACCGTGGACTGGATACACCTTACAAGAGAAAACATAATTTATGCTTACCTGATAAATTTCTTTCTCTGGTGGTGTATCCAGTCCACGGCCCGCCCTGTCATTTTAAGGCAGGTGTTTTTATTTTTAAAACTACAGTCACCACTGCACCCTATAGTTTCTCCTTTTTCTTACTTGTCTTCGGTCGAATGACTGGAGGTGGGGGTTAGGGGAGGAGCTATATAGACAGCTCTGCTGTGGGTGGCCTCTTGCAACTTCCTGTTGGGAAGGAGAATATTCTACAAGTAATGGATGAACCCGTGGACTGGATACACCACAAGAGAAAGAAATTTATCAGGTAAGCATAAATTTTGTTTTTTGAATTATTTTGTGAAACTTTTTATTAGAGCGTAGCAGTTAACAAGAGCTCGGAATTGTACGCTATCCTGATGCTCTTTAAATTCAATTGCACTTGAGAGAAAGGGGCTCGCCGGAAGCAGCAGTTATGAAGCAGCGGTCTTAAGACTGCTGCTCCATAACTGGTCCACCTGCTCTGAGGCTGCGGACATCAATCCGCCCGATCTCATACGATCAGGCTGATTGACACCCTCTGCTAGGGTGGCATTGCACAATCAGTCAACAAACACCTGCGATAAGCCCCTTATATCTTGCAAACTGTTAGCGTGCCGCTCGTAACCTAGTCCACTGTTTTTAATTATTAGCAGCTATTTATCATGCAGTATAAAGGGTTCTTTTAAAAGTTAAAGCTTTTTATACTTATTTTAAAGCAGGAATATTATGTTTGTGTATAACTAGTCTATGGGATAAACTGCTAACTGGTTGATAAAAATTTCCTTGGATCTATTGGTGGACTGTGACAAGCCTACCAGCATAAACATGTTTTCAGCACAGAAACATTTGTTTTTCAAAAAACAAAAAAAAATTATGTATTTTAAAAAGCTCTCTTCTAGATACGCTGCAGAGTTGTTACAGCTTCTATTTGTTGTGTCTGAGGCATTAGTTACATACAAATGAAATCTTATGTCCCACTTTAAATGCTCATAGTGTGTCAGGTCAAATGACAGGGCTGGGAATAATAGTCAACCGTGAAGGATATGATATAATGAGGATAAGTCATTAGACCAATGTAGCGCAAAAACAAATCTTTTCCTGCCCAAATGTTTCTCAGCAAAGTCTGGAACATGATTGTTTTCCCAAAGGCAATATACAAGAGCAGAAAACATAGAAAAACAGTAAGGGCTAGATTACAAATGTCGTGCTATATAGTGCTTTCGCTCGAGCGATAACAGCGCAAGATTTTGCACACGCTGGTTAGCGTGCATATTACAAGTTGAAAGTAAAACTTTTGCGTGCAAGGGAAATCCTATGCGAGCTAACTTCAGGACTTCAAATAACGTGACCGCCCTATCTTTTTCTCCCTTTATACTTCAATGAAAAAACCTTACACTTTTGTGTGCTAACCCAACAAGAGATATTAATATTTCCCATTTAAATTTTTTTCACATACAGGATAAATATTTTTATTTTAAATAGATATTTGTGTATATATATTTAGAGAAGCTATGAAAAAACGAATCCTCCCTCCTGGGTCAGCCACCTGGGTGCAAGCATTGGTATCAGTAGTTGAAGCAAAAAATGATGCACTCACAGGATTTTCACAAAAAGGTGTCAAATTTATTGGATGACGTTTCAGATCAAAATTAGATCTTTCATCAGATCAAAGAGTGCAAAATATACAACTACAGCACAATATATAGTGCACCAAATAAGTGTATAGAACACAAACATACCTCCCTTCCTTTTCAAAAAAGCGCCAAATGTTACAGTGGAATGCATCAATGCGTTCCAGTAAAAAGGAAGTGTCTTCTGACGTCACTTCCGGTTTCGTCGTTATCTATTAATAACGTTTATACAAGTTTCATAACCTGCTTAATTTACACTGTATTCTTGTGCACACAATGTTAAGTGACATAACAAACATATGGGTTTTGAAAATAAGTCAAATATGTAGCCCTTAAAGGGACATGAAACCCAATTTTTTTTCTTCAATGATTTAGAAAGAGCATACAATTATAAACAACTTTCTAATTTACTTCTATTATCTAATTTGCTTAATTTTCTTGATATTCTTTGCTGAAAAGCATATCTAGATATGCTTAGTAGCTGCTGATTGGTAGCTGCACATAGATGCCTCCTGTGATTGGCTCACCATGTGCATTGCTATTTCTTAATTAAAGGATATCTAAAGAATGAAGCAAATTAGATAATAGAAGTAAATTGGAATGTTGTTTAAAATTATATTCTCTACCTTAATCATGAAATAATTTTTTTTGGGTATAGTGTCCCTTTAAGCTCTTTACAAAAATGGGTTACCATGGTAACCAAGTAACATAAACTCTCCTGCTATTGCTTATAAACTGAGTAGTATAAACAAATTGTGATATTTCATGTTGTGATAAAGCACCCTAACTTGTTAACCCTATACAGCATCAGTGTAAAAAAGCCCCTCAATACAGGCTATTAAATTACACACCCCTCACAAGATATTCATGCCTAGTGACACAATTAAAGAGACAGGCATATTAATTAATTTCCTATAGAAATATTGCCTCATTACTTCATGAGCAGAAATACTAACAATGCAATAAAATCATAATAAGACAATCATATTAAAGATACAATTAAGCATAAAAACAACAAAGATGGATATTAGACTCTGCATATCTAAGTATGCTAGTAAAAAAATGGTTCTACATATAAACTTAGAACCTCTCTCATATTGACTCTTATAAGTATGGTTTTAGTCACTCAGTCCAGCATAAATAGCAAGCCATCCTACTATGGTCCTGGGTCATTAATCTGTAGTGGATCCTTAGTGTATACCTCCCAGATTCCAACCTCTGTGGCTATCTCTGGTAAAAAGAGTGACAAATTTTATAGTTGGATACGTGGGCCATCAAGGTGTACTGCTAGCCGATCCCCTCAGCCACAGCAGTGCCTCCCCCTGTCATGTTATGTGTGATGGCAGCCTCACCAGAGATCACCAGTACACCCATGGCAGTTAGCTCCACCCCACTCTTATTGCACCCTTCGGGTTGTAACAGATTATGTCAGACACTTAAAATCTGGTACTGAATTTAATCCTCCCAGGACGATAGTTCCTAGGCGGTATATACACTTTGCTTCCGTAATCTATAGGAGTTTGTCCCAGTTGCCACCTCTATCCAGTTTTGGAATGTGGTCAATCAAGGTATATCTTATGGTCCCTGTTGTCCTCTATACATCTTTGTCTGTGTGGCACGATATATTGACTTGTGGCACGATATATTGACTTCCTCCTCCAACCCATAGTGAAACAAATTTGTTCCTTTTTACTTGACACTAATCAGTTGATCAGGTTACTAAGTGATGTAAGGATTCAGGATGATGACATTCTTGTTACCTTAGACGTCAACAGTCTCTACACCATCATTCCTCATGATGTGGGACTGTTGGCTGTCAAAAAACATCTCTTGTTGAATGTACAATATGAGGGACCTCCGGTTGAATACTTGCTATCACTTATTGATTTCTGTCTCCACCAGAATTACTTTCATTTTGAAAGTGATTTTTACCTACAGACGGCAGGAACGGCAATGGGGTCAAATTTGGCCCCAGCCTATGCAAATATTTTCATGTCTGATTTCGAGGACAGATTTATTTGGGTGGGGGAGATGTCATCTCTGGTATTTTACCGTAGATACATAGTTGACATCTTCCTCATCTGGTGGGGTGGCATGGATAGTCTTCAGATGTGGTTTGAAATCCTCAACCAGAAAGACACAACTGTACGGTTTAAGATTACACATTACATTGATAGCATCAATTTTCTTGACCTTAATATTTTTAGGGATGGGAATAGGATAGGCACTACACTTTTTTAAAAAAACCACAAACCGCAACTCACTGTTGTAGGTGGATAGTTGCCATCCACCCGCTTTGTTGAGAGGGATTGTAAAATCCCAGATGGTCAGAACAATTCGTAATAATACTAATCATGCGGTAGGGGTCTCTCAGTTAAAAGAAATGGGTGATAAATTCTGCCAGAGGGGATATAAACAGATGATCATTGATCCAATATTGGACACTGTCCAAACATATACTCAAGAGGAGTTGATCAATAAACAGAGGTAAGACAAGAATGCCAAGAGGATGATTATGGCCACAACATTCAGTCCAGGGATGGCCAATATTGGTAAAATCCTCAGGAAGCATTGGCCTATACTGGTTTCGGATCCTAAACTCAGATTTACTGAACAGTATAAACCAATTGGGGGCTTCAGAAGGGGCACGAAGCTCCGGGATCTGCTAGTCAAGATGGATCCAAAAAAGTGTTACCAAGATCAGACAAGGGTTAATATGAAAGGCAGCCTCTAAGTGCACAGGTTGTGTAACTTGTAGTGGTCTGATAGCAACTAAGAGATTTCATCACCCCCACACGAATAAAGTATATACCATCCGACACTCAATAACATGCACCACCACGCATGTGGTCTACCTGTTGGTCTGCCCATGCTCGAAATTCTATGTGGGCAAGACGAAGGGCACAATCAGGGAACAAATGGCCAATTATAGGCTAGCCATAAGACAAGCTTTGGAGAAGGGCTACTCCGATCAACCAGTATCACGTCATTGTTCCCGAAAACAGACACTCTGTGTCATCCATAGGATATACCTTGATTGACCACATTCCAAAACTGGATAGAGGTGGCAACCGGGACAAACTCCTATAGATTACAGAAGCAAAGTGGATATACCGCCTGGGAACTATAGTTCCGGGAGGATTAAATTCAGTACCAGATTTCAAGTGTCTGACATAATCTGTTACATATCAGGGGTGCGATAAGAGTGGGGTGGAGCTAACTGCCATGGGTGTACTGGTGATCTCTGGTGAGGTTACCATCACACATAACATGACAGGGGGAGGCACTGCTGTGGCTGAGGGGATCGGCTAACAGGGCACCTTGGTTGGAATTTGGGAGGTATAAACTAAGGATCCACTACAGATTAATGACCCAGGACCCTAGTGGGATGGCTTGCTATTTATGCTGGACTGAGTGACTAAAACCATACTGATAAGAGTCAATATTAGAAAGGTTCTATGTAGAACCAATTTTTGACTGGCATACTTAGATATTCAGAGTCTAATATCCATCTTTGTTGTTTTTATGCTTAATTTTATTTTTAATATGATTGTCTTATTATGATTTTATTGCATTGTTAGTATTTCTGCTCATGAAGTAATGAGGCAATATTTCTATAGGAAATGAATAAACCGTCTCTTTGTGTCACTAGGCATGAATATCTTGTGAGGGGTGTGTAATTTAATAGCCTGTATTGAGGGGCTTTTTTACACTGATGCTGTATAGGGTTAACAACTTAGGGTGCTTTATCACAATATGAAATATCACAATATGTATATACTACTCAGTTTATAAGCAATAGCAGGAGGGTTTATGTTACTTGGTTACCATGGTAACCCGTTTTTGTAAAGAGCTTAAGGGCTACATATTTGACTTATTTTCAATACCCATATGTTTGTTATGTCACTTAACATTGTGTGCACAAGGGTAAAGTGTAAATTAAGCAGGTTATGAAACTTGTATAAACTTTATAAATACTTAACGACGAAACCGGAAGTGACGTCAGAAGACACTTCCGGTTCACTAGAACGCATTGATGCATTCCACTGTAACATTTGGCTCTTTTTTTAAAGGGAAGGGAGGTATGTTTGTGTTCTACACACTTATTTGGTACACTATATATTGTGCTGTGGTTGTATATTTTGCACTCTTTGATCTGATTAAAGATCTCATTTTGATCTGAAACGTCATCCAATAAATTTGACACCTTTTTGTGAAAATCCTGTGAGTATATATATTTTTATATATATATATATATATATATATATATACAAACCTAGACCTGTATATATATTCACATAGATATATAAGTATAGATATATATAGAAATATATACTTAAAATAAAGGAACATTTCTTTCTATGTGAAGAACATTGGAATGTAAAATATACAAACATGCTTTAAGGTTTAGGGCTTGTGTCTAGGTCTGACACAGTGTTAGGTTAGAGCTCATGAAAAATTAGTTATCTTAAGGCACATTATGTAAATATTAAATATAAAATTTATAAGATAACTAATTCTTCATGTGCACTAACCCGACATCAAGTTAGACCTACAAAGCTCAACCTACAGTTCTCAACCCGCAGTGCTTTACAAATATTTTATATTCCAATGCTCTTCATATAAAAATATTTTTTTTATTTTTAAATATATACTTCTATATATATCTGATGATGTTGATGTAAAATATATATGTATACCTATATGAATATACACGGGTATTTATATATACAGTATATATATATATATATATATATATATATATATTATATATATAGGCAAAATACAAATACAAAGAAAATTTTTCCCTATATAAAGCAAGATCGTCTGGGGTTGCCATTTGCCTTGTTGAGAGGAGAATTGCCTGGTATTTCTGTGCTGGACTGACCTTGCTAGGCGGGACCAAACTGATATACTTCAGGAAAGTTCTCCTCTGTGAAAAGCACAATTAGGCTAAAAGAAGCTGCTCCTAGGTGGTAATCGGGTCCTAGAACAAGCCACTGAGCTGTTGTGTGTTCCTGGCAGACTGCTTATCTTTTTATATGTATTACGACCCTGGGGAAAGTCTCCCTAAGTTAGGGCTCCTCAAACCCAGATGTCAGAAAGTCACTGGCTCCTAGAATTTTACCCTTGGTTCCTAACTTGTTGAGTTATTCTCCATATATCAATATACAAATATTACTGTCTGGCTCCTAAAGTATATCTGTCTGCTGAATTTTAGACATTTCTAAAATGAGTATGTATATAGCCCTCAAAAAGATAATTGGATAAATCATCCACTTCACTAAAAATAATATAATTTCAAATCCTAGTTTCCACATGTTTGGTTAAAATTGAAATAGTTATTTTTTTTTTTCTTTCAAAATTTTTGATACAAAATATTTTCAAAAGGAAAGTGGCCTCTTCAGCCAAAAAAAAAAGAGCTGAAAAGGCCCAGCTGATAGATTGCGATCATAATTGCAAAAGTACATCTACATATTATTCTAAGGCTAATCTTTGCTTTGAATTCATCACTATGTTTAGCATGTATTTACTAATTTAATATCTTTTTAACAACTGAGCTCTTAAATTATACCGGATTTTCAGTTTTTCTACTAGAAAAATAGCCCCTATAAAAATGCCATGTCAACAGAAGACAGGGATAAACAGAAACACAAGAAAAAGGAAATTTATGCTTACCTAATAAATTGATTTCTTCTACGATACGACAAGTCCACGGATTCATCCTTACTTGTGGGATATTATCCTCCTGCTAACAGGAAGTGGCAAAGAGCACCACAGCAGAGCTGTCTATATAGCTCCTCCCTTGACTCCACCCCCCAGTCATTCGACCGAAGGTATAGGAAGAAAAAGGAGAAACTAAAAAGGTGCAGAGGTGACTGAAGTTTTGAAAACAAAAATCTAATCTGTGTAATATGACAGGGAGGGCCGTAGACTCGTCGTATCGTAGAAGAAATCAATATATCAGATAAGCATACATTTCCTTTTCTTCTACTAGATACAATGAGTCCACGGATTCATCCTTACTTGTGGGATACAATACCAAAGCTACAGGACACGGATGAACGGGAGGGACAAGACAGGAACCTAAACAGAAGGCACCACTGCTTGAAGAACTTTTCTCCCAAAAATAGCCTCAGAAGAAGCAAAAGTATCACATTTGTAAAATTTGGAAAAGGTATGAAGGGAGGACCAAGTCGCAGCCTTACAAATCTGCTCAACAGAAGCATCGTTTTTAAAAGCCAATGTGGAAGCCACCACTCTAGTAGAATGAGCTGTAATCTTATCAGGAGGCTGCTGTCCAGCAGTCTCGTATGCCAATCAGATGATGCTTTTCAGCCAAAAAGAAAGAGAGGTAGCCGTAGCTTTTTGACCGCTACGCTTTCCAGAATAAACAACAAATAGAGAATATGTTTGACGGAAATCCTTGGTCACTTGTAAGTAAAACTTCAAGGCACGAACCACGTCCAGATTATGTAATAGACGCTCCTTCTTAGAAGAAGGATTAGGAAATAGAGAAGGAACAATAATTTCCTGATTAATATTCTTATTTGAAACAACCTTAGGAAGGAATCCAGGTTTAGTGTGCAAAACCACCTTATCAGAATGGAATATAAGATAAGGCGAGTCGCATTGTAATGCAGAAAGCTCAGAAACTCTTCGAGCAGAAGAGATAGCAACTAAAAACAAAACTTTCCAAGATAAAAGCTTAATATCTATGGAATGCATGGGTTCAAACGGAACCCCTTGAAGAACATTTAGAACTAAATTTAAACTCCATGGCGGAGCAACAGGTTTAAACACAGGCTTGATTCTGACTAAAGCCTTACAAAAAGACTGAACCTCTGGGACATCCGCCAGACGCTTGTGTAGTAAAATTGACAAAGCAGAAATTTGTCCCTTTAAGGAACTAGCTGATAATCCATTCTCCAATCCTTCTTGGAGAAAGGACAAAATCTTAGGAATCCTAACCCTACTCCATGAGTAGCCCTTGGATTCGCACCAATAAAGATATTTACGCCATATCTTATGGTAAATTTTTCCAAGTGACAGGCTTCCGAGCCTGAATCAAGGTATCAATAACCAACTGAGAGAATCCCCACTTAGATAAAATCAAGCGTTCAATCTCCAGGCAGTCAGCTGCAGAGAATTTAGATGTGGGTGTTGGAATGGACCTTGAATGAGAAGGTCCTGTCTCAGTGGCAGTTTCCCCGGTGGCAGAGATGACATTTCCATCAGATCTGCATACCAAGTCCTGCGTGGCCACGCAGGTGCTATCAAGATTACCGAAGCTCTCTCTTGTTTGATTCTGGCAATCAGACGAGGCAAGAGAGGAAAGGGAGGAAACACATAAGCCAGGTTGAACGACCAAGTTACTGCTAGAGCATCTATCAGTACTGCTTGAGGATCCCTTGATCTGGATCCGTAACAAGGAAGTTTGGCATTCTGATGAGATAACATCAGATCCAATTCCGGTGTGCCCCATTGACGTATCAATGTCGCAAACACCTCCGGATGGAGCTCCCACTCCCCCGGATGAAAAATCTGACAACTTAGAAAATCCGCTTCCCAGTTCTCCACTCCTGGGATATGAATTGCTGATAGATGGCAAGAGTGCGTCTCTGCCCATCGAATTATCTTGGAAACCTCTATCATCACTAGAGAACTCTTTGTTCCCCCTTGATGATTGATATATGCTACAGTCGTGATATTGTCCGACTGGAACCTTATGAATTTGGCCAAGGCCAACTGAGGCCACGCTTGAAGCGCATTGAATATTGCTCTGAGTTCCAGAATATTGATTGGTAGTAGGGACTCCTCCTGAGTCCAAACACCCTGAGCCTTCAGGGAATTCCAGACTGCACCCCAGCCCAAGAGGCTGGTGTCCGTCATCACTATGACCCATGCTGAGACAGATGATCCTGTGACAACCACCAAAGAAGAGAGTCTCTGGTCTATAGATCCAGATTTATCTGAGGAGACAAATCCACATAATCCCCATTCCACTGTCTGAGCATGCACAGCTGCAGTGGTCTGAGATGTAAGCGAGCAAACGGAACTAGGTCCATTGCCACTATCATTAATCCAATGACCTCCATACACTGCGCCACTGATGGCCGAGGAGTGGACCGAAGAGCCCGGCAAGTAGTTAAGATCTTTGACTTTCTGACCTCCGTCAGAAATATTTTCATGTCTACCGAGTCTATCAGAGTTCCTAGAAATGGAACTCTTGTCAGTGGAACTAGTGAACTCTTTTGTATATTCACCTTCCACCTGTGAGTTCTTAGAAAAACCAGCACAATGTCCGTGTGAGATTTGGCTAGCTGGTAAGTTGATGCCTGAATCAAAATATCATCCAGATAGGGCGCCACTGCTATGCCCCGTGGCCTTAGAACCGCCAGAAGGGACCCTAGCACCTTTGTGAAGATTCTGGGAGTAGTGGCCAACACGAAGGGGAGGGCCACAAACTGGTAGTGTTTGTCCAGGAAGGCGAACCTGAGAAACTGGTGATGATCTCTGTGGATAGAAATGTGAAGATACGCATCCTTTAAATCCACGGTAGTCATATATTGACCCTCCTGGATCATTGGTAAAATAGTTTGAATGGTCTCCATCTTGAACGATGGGACTCTGAGAAATTTGTTTAGGCATTTGAGATCTAAAATCGTTCTGAAGGTTCCCTCTTTTTTGGGAACCACGAACAGATTTGAATAAAACCTCTGCCCCGGTTTTGGAACTGGGCAGATTACACCCATGGTATATAGGTCTTTTACACAGCGTAAGAACGCCTCTCTTTTTGTCTGGTCTACAGACAAACGTGAAAGATGAAATCTCCCGCTTGGGAGAAAATCCTTGAATTCTAGTCGATACCCCTGGGTCACGATTTCTAATGCCCAGGGATCCTGAACGTCCCTTGCCCAAGCCTGAGCGAAGAGAGAAAGTCTGCCCCCTACTAGATCTGGTCCCGGATCGGGGGCTGCTCCTTCATGCTGTCTTGGTAGCAGCAGCGGGCTTCTTGGCCTGTTTACCTTTATTCCAGGTCTGGTTAGGTCTCCAGACTGACTTGGATTGTGCAAAATTCCCCTCCTGCTTTGTGGCGGAGGAGGAAGTAGAGGGTCCACCTTTAAAGTTTCAAAAGGAACAAAAATTATTTTGTTTGGCCCTCATTTTAACCGTCTTGTCCTGAGGAAGGGCATGACCTTTACTTACTGTAATGTCGGAAATGATCTCCTTTAGTTCAGGCCCGAATAGGGTCTTACCTTTAAAAGGGATAGCTAAAAGTTTAGATTTTGATGACACATCAGCAGACCAAGACTTAAGCCATAAAGCTCTACGTGCTAAAATGGCAAAGCCTCTTTGCCACTAACTTAGCCATTTGAAAAGCGGCATCTGTAATAAAAGAATTAGCTAGCTTGAGAGCCTTAATTCTATCCAAAATATCATCTAATGGGGTCTCAACCTTAAGAGACTCCGCTAGAGCCTCAAACCAAAAAGCTGCTGCAGTAGTTACTGGAACAATGCACGCTATAGGTTGTAGAAGAAAACCCTGATGAACAAACAATTTCTTTAGAAGACCCTCAATAGGGATAGTTGTACGCTTAGCCAGGGTAGAAATAGCTCCCTCCACCTTAGGGACCGTCTGCCAGGAATCCCGAATGGTGTCAGATATGGGAAACATTTTCTTAAAAGTAGGAGGGGGAGAGAACGGAATGCCTGGTCTATCCCATTCCTTAGTGACAATGTCCGAAATCCTTCTAGAGACTGGAAAAGCATTAGTGTAAGTAGGGACCTCTAGATATTTATCCATTTTACACAATTTCTCTGGTGGGATGACAATAGGGTCACAATTATCCAGAGTCGTTAAAACCTCCCGGAGTAACAAGCGGAGGTGTTCAAGCTTAAACTTAAAGGCCATCACATCTGAGTCTGTTTGAGGGAACATCTTTCCTGAGTCTGAAAGCTCTCCCTCAGACAGCAATTCCCCCACCCCCAATTCAGAACACTGTGAGGGTACATCGGAGATGGCCAATAAAGCATCAGAGGGCTCAGCATTTACTCTAATACCTGACCTGCTGCACTTACCCTGTAAACCTGGCAGTTTAGATAATACCTCTGTAAGGGTAGTAGACATAACTGCAGCCATATTTTGCAGGGTGAAAGAATTAGACGCGCTAGAAGTACTAGGCGTTGCATGAGCGGGCGTTAAAGGTTGTGACACTTGGGGAGAATTAGATGGCATAACCTGATTTTCTTCTGACTGAGAATCATCCTGAGACATACTTTTATCACCTAAAATATGTTCTTTGCAATGTAAAGCCCTTTCAGTACATGAGGGACACATTTTAAGTGGGGGTTCCACAATGGCTTCTAAACACATAGAACATTGACTTTCCTCAATGTCAGACATGTTGAAACAGGCTAGTAATGACAACAAACAGGCTTGAAAACACTTTATTTAGTGAATAAAATAACAATCTGAAAAACGGTACTGCGCCTTTAAGAGAAAAAAAGCGTACAATTTTTCCAAACCTGCTCTAAAATGCTATAAATATCCCAATTTTAATATATATGTGTCTTATCTTGACAGCTAAGATTGCACCACAAGTAAGATGTTCTTAACAAAACGTTATGAAATTAAACAATCTACCCCCTGCACCTCTAGCACTTCGTTTAGGCCAAATCTGTCAGTTTAGGCCCACCGGAGCTGGAGCTTGCTGCTTGCATGGGAAATTCAACTGCGCATCTGAGGCTCGAAATTAGGCCCCGCCCATCTACATTGATGTCTCACTGTCTAGTAAAAACCGCTGTAAAGCGGTCTAGAACCTAGCCTTGTGGATTTCCTTATACCCAACTATCTTAGAAAGCCATGTGAACCCTCCAGTGCCATCAAAGTCAAAAACGTTTGCACAACAAAAAACGTTAAATTGCCTTCCAAACATAAAATCGTTTTGCCCAAAAAAACATCATGTTATCAGTGTCAACCATTTATTAGCCCATAACATACAGGTCCCAGTAATACCCTTCTATCATATGTAGGATTACTGCTTACCCCTTCCCTTATGGGAATACTGTCAGCCAGTTCTGATATAACACAGTCTCTCCAGAAAAAAATGACTGAACATACCTCAATGCTTGTAGCATGAAAAACGTTCCTCACACTGAAGCTTCTCAAGTACTCCTCAGCCATTCTGTGGGAACTACTCTGGATCTTAGTGACAACTGCTAAGATCATCAATCTCCAGGCAGAAATCTTCATCCATCTGCTGCCTGGGGAAAAATAGCACTCACCGGTACCATTTAAAATAAAAAAGTCTTGCTTGAAGAAAATAAAAGTAACATTTTATCACCTCTTTCACTTGACTGGGGGGTGGAGTCAAAGGGAGGAGCTATATAAACAGCTCTGCTGTGGTGCTCTTTGCCACTTCCTGTTAGCAGGAGGATAATATCCCACAAGTAAGGATGAATCCGTGGACTCGTCGTATCTAGTAGAAAAAAAGAGATGCAGCCGCACTACAAAAGGCACCAGATAGAAGGCTGAAAAAAGTGAAAACTTTATTGACTTTTAAAATACAGATACAGATCAGAAAACTCCTGACTAGTTTCGTGCCACACCAGGCACATAATCATAGGATATGTGATACTGCTTAGGCTCCATATTTAAAGGGACCTGATTCGCCTGTAATCAAAACTTATTAAAAACATCTGACACAAGTAAAAAAACTTATATATACAAGCTGCAGAAATATATGACACATTACTAAGAGCAACCAAAAACAAAAGCACATTCAAAGGGATTCTAAACACAAGAGAAACTATACCCACAATGACAAGGATAAAAAAGCGCTATTATTAAAGAAAAAATAAATAAATGAAGTCAGAATCCAAAATTTAAACTAAGTATGTTATATCATTACATGCAATGTTAGCCTATTATAGAAAAAGGAATAAATAATGAAATAAATAATGAAAATAATAATTCATAAGTATATCAATAAATATTTGGAATGAGCAATTTATATTCAAAACTGTAGTTGATAATTAATACAATACTTATCAATAAATCTACAATCAGAGGAATTTACCTCAACCTATACTATTTAATTTATGTTTTATTTTATTCTATTTCATTTTATTCTGTTTTATTGATCAATAGACCTAACCTTACTTAGGACAATAAGAAATCCCTAAAAAACATTACTATGATACATCGGCTCTATACATGAAGGGTATATTTCAAATACTGGTTCCACAAAAAACTGCTACTAGTAAATGTAGCATGATAATTTACATACAGGTGAACAAATAATACCGTAAACAGAGCTAAAGTGCTAATCTATAAAATAACTCATATCCCATTCTCGGTTCAACCCTGTGGGGGTAATGGTTTGCAACTTTTAAATCCAGTATAATTCCTGTTTTTGTAACAGCTTGTTCTTATCACCACCTATTAAGGGTGGGATTGCTTTGTCAATCGCTTTAACTGTCATATTGAAGACATTTGTCACATGGAACAAGTTATGATGTCTGGCAATAGCAGATTCTTTGACAAAATCCTTTGTGTCTCTGACATGTTCCCTTACTCGGGACCTCAATTCTCTAGAGGTCTGACCAACATACTGAATAACTGAGAAACAGGGATCGGTACAGCGCCAGAGGCCAAGGGACAAATATACAAAACTGCCGATACGTTTAAAAATGTGGATTTATTACAATCAGATAAAATAATAAATTGTACAATAAGATAAAACCAAGTTAAGTAGTGGCAAAATTTGCCAAACAAGTATTAAAACATATATAAAACCATAGGACGGTAAGTGGATTTAAAAAACTATAAATTCAGAAATAACTTGGCATTCATGTATTAATGTAGAAGTCTAGGGTACATAAAAAGGTTGGTAGCGCTGTCTGAGAATTCAATGGGTATAATGTGGTGGGTTCGTGGAGTGGGTTATGGATCCATATATAGTGTACACTGTGGTGAAGTGTGGGAGGTGCGTGCACAGTGGTGCAAAATTTTGAGAAGAACCCTTTTAAGAGTAGACCTGGATGTGGATGCTTGAGAGCTACCAGAGAGCGAATACAATGTAGCAAAATATAACACAGTAAAATAGGTTACAGGTGGAATGTGAGAGAGTGCAACACAGTCAAAATAATAAAACTGGATGTAAAATCACAAATGAAAAATACACATGAATCAATATCAAATGGGAACTAAGACTCCGACATAAAAACAAAGGATATCCAATCAAAAATAGTGAGGGGTCCTAAAAAAACAAATAGGATGAAAAAATGAAAGTCAAATAAATAGTCAATGAAAAATCCAAAAATTGATGCTCAACAAAGGAGGGATGAAGAACAAAGTCAGTGCAAAAATCGGTGAAAAAAGACAAAAAGAAGGCAGGCATAAAAAGTTAATCCATTTGTTATCCAAATTGTGACCAATAGGTGATCCAAATATATCGCAGGGGTGATAAAAAATGTAAAGTCTAATCACAACAAAAGCCAGGTGAAAAAAAGAATATAAAACAAAGTGTAATGGGTGAGACAAGATAAATTCCAGGGATCCCAATGAACTTTAGGCAATCAGCGGCTCAATATTGTCGTCCCTAGTAGATTCCTGCAACCCAAAATAACAACATAGCGTAATACAGTAAGAAATAGTAATAATCAAGTTGAAAAGATGCTTACCAAAGGGTCTACGCGTTTCGGTCCTAAAAAGACCTTTTTCAAGACTGATCCTGTGGTAAGCAAAGCATCTTTAAATAGGGGTTTACTGGAATACCCGGATGTGGCTTACAGAACATTCCACTTCCGGTTCCGCTCGGTTTTTGGATATAAATTGCTTTAATTTGTTAGATATATGGATTATTTGTCAATATATTTCTGTCATATAAGGGGTTTTTCAGTGAACGTGCTAATGGCAACATTATTGCATGTATTTGGATGTATCAAAAAACGGAAAGCGAAAGTCGTGACTTCACTTCCGGTTTACGGACCAGACTGGCATGCCTCTGTATCCTCACCTGATATCCAAATTAAACAACTGTTGCAGCATGCTAACCAATTAGCGGCGATAACCCCAGACCCCCTGCCTTTTGGGTACTTGCAAAAAGAAACACAATTGTCAGTTGGAGATGCCATATGTATCTCTTAAATGTATTTTGCAGCACTTATAGTAATCGAAAGTAACTAAAAATAAAAATAACTAAAAATAAAAATAACTAAAAATAAAAATAAAATAAAATATAATACAGAGCACGGTCACTGTTTAGACCATCTTTGTATATTGGAGGTTTCGAGTGCCCTATTTTGGACTCAACGGATCTTGATGTATATTCATACATGTGTACAGTATATGACATTATCATAATATCATGGCCCAATTTCTTATTAGGCAGGGTATTTTGGTCACATAACAGTACATCTTGTTATCCACGTTTTGAAAAGTGGATTGATATAATGCCTTGGGTTATCGTGAACTGGTACTGGGCAGTGGTTTTGCTATAATTTTTGTATGGTATAGAGACCAATCGTTCATAGGTGGTGCCTATGATCAGATTGCTTATTGGTAATATTGAGGAGCCGTTTTTCGCTATAGAACAAAAATCTAATGGATAAAAAAAAAATCTAATGGATTGGTATATCATTTACTTAAGAAGATAGCAATTAGGGTTGGCAATGTTATCCTAATATGGGTACTCAAATATATTTTTTATTTTAGTATTTGTTAAGTGTGAGGTTAATTTTAGGTGTATCTTAGCGATATATTTTTGTGAGGTTAATTTTAGGTGTATCTTAGCGATATATTTTTGCGATATATTGTCTATCAAGAGGCAATAACTTAGAGAAATAGGAGCAGACTAGACTTTGAGGTCAAAATTGGGGATATTCTATATTTAGTTGTTACTTTAATGAGAAGATAATATCGGATGTAAATTACATATAGGGAGACATATTACATATAGGGAGAACTGATGAATGTGTATGAGCAGGTAATAATTCATAAGTATATCAATAAATATTTGGAATGAGCAATTTATATTCAAAACTGTAGTTGATAATTAATACAATACTTATCAATAAATCTACAATCAGAGGAATTTACCTCAACCTATACTATTTAATTTATGTTTTATTTTATTCTATTTCATTTTATTCTGTTTTATTGATCAATAGACCTAACCTTACTTAGGACAATAAGAAATCCCTAAAAAACATTACTATGATACATCGGCTCTATACATGAAGGGTATATTTCAAATACTGGTTCCACAAAAAACTGCTACTAGTAAATGTAGCATGATAATTTACATACAGGTGAACAAATAATACCGTAAACAGAGCTAAAGTGCTAATCTATAAAATAACTCATATCCCATTCTCGGTTCAACCCTGTGGGGGTAATGGTTTGCAACTTTTAAATCCAGTATAATTCCTGTTTTTGTAACAGCTTGTTCTTATCACCACCTATTAAGGGTGGGATTGCTTTGTCAATCGCTTTAACTGTCATATTGAAGACATTTGTCACATGGAACAAGTTATGATGTCTGGCAATAGCAGATTCTTTGACAAAATCCTTTGTGTCTCTGACATGTTCCCTTACTCGGGACCTCAATTCTCTAGAGGTCTGACCAACATACTGAATAAAGCAAACCTTGCACTCAAGTAAATAAACCACAAATGAACTCTGACAATTGGCATAAAATTTACTGGAGAATTCATCATTGGTTACTGTACATTTTAACCCATCACCAACACTCAAAAAACCACAGGTAATGCAAGTGCCATTACCACATCTATATGTTCCTTTCCTCCTTGGCCATTCGCTGTTGCTAGGAGTAACTTTGTATACAAGACCAGGAGCTAGTTGTCATGTTCTGTCTCAGGATATCATGTGAGAGCCTCATTGTCTGGAACAGTTGCTTTAAAGGAAGATTAGTAGAAGCCATACTGATTGAAAATGAAAACAAATTTATTTAAACAACAAAATACTTTGTTTAAGCAAATACTTGCAGGATATTTAAATATGCTACTCAGGTATGTTAAGACCACATACAGCAGGAGTGAAAAGAAAGAAAACTAGTAAGCAGAGATGCAGATTCAAAAAGGAAAGTCTTTCTCCTGGTAATAACTGAAATGTAAGATTTGCACAAGGCAGAACACAACTTGTGAACAGGTAGCAGGTTTAAAGGTAAAGTCTTTCTCCTTGTAATTGCTGAGTGCAGGAATTGCACAATGCAGGAAACAACTTGCAAACTGGTAACAGATTTAAAGGTAAAGTCTCTCTCCTTGTAATTGCTGAGTGCAGGAAATGCACAAGGCAGGAAACAAACTTGCAAACTGGTAACAGGTTTAAAGGTAAAGGCTTTCTCCTGGTAATACCTTGTAAACAGGTGCAAAGGTGAAGTCTGTCTCCTGGCAATAGCTTGGTGCAGGAATTGCATAAAGCATGAAACAAACTTGTAGATTGGTAACAGGTTTAAAGGTAAAGGCTTTCTCCTGGTAATACCTTGTAAACAGGTGCAAAGGTGAAATCTTTCTCCAAAGAAGTACAGGAAACAGGTTCTGACTTGACAAAACAGATCCAATGTGAAGACACTAATGCAGACTAAAAGTCATCCTTAAATAGGGAGGTTTTGCACAGGGTTGGTTCTGATTAATTCCAGAATTGAGAACACCTGTGTGTTGCACAGGTGTAATAACAAGTAAGGCAAATAGTTATTTATCAGATCTTTTAAGATCCATGCTATTGTTGGAACTGGCTGTGGCTCAACATGTAAGCAAACAGAAATAGCAACCACAGAGCCACAGGTTCAAATCCCTATACAGCCCTTCTTAGCAGAATGCCTCCCAGACCTTTTCTTTTTCTTTTTAGTCTGGAGGCTTGGTTCATGACAGATGCCCCCTCCAAAGAGCGCACTCTGGGCGCTCAAAGCCTGATCAAACATCTGAAGGTGGGATTTACGAACAAGTGTTCCATTTGAAGCCCTAATACAATCAGATGGAATTGATTCTTCGCTTGGAACAGCTGCCTGAGATTGGGGACCCTTAGAAGATATCCCTGTAGGCATAACAAGAGCTGAAAAACCAAGACAGTTTTGATTTAGAGGTTCCTGATTATACCCAGCAGCTTGCAATTGACTGGCTGATGGGCAGAGTACCTCCGGGTAGGAAAAGACCTCTCCTTCAGAGTCAAGGAATTTGTTATCTGGGTCATATCTGCCTGATGGGTAGAGTACCTCCGGGTAAAGTAGGACCTCTCCTTCAGAGTCCAGGAATTCATTTTCTGTGCCATTTATATCCAATTCAACCATCTCATCCAATTCTTTCTCAGTCAATGAGTAGCTGGGTGAAGGTGGTGCAAGGAGGTGTGGATCTTTAGAATTGGCAGAGTCTGATTTAGCTGGAAGGTTTGTCACTTTTATGTCTGATGAGTGACATTTGTTAGCTGGATCTCCAGCCAGGGCAGAAACAAGGTAATGTGCAGGATTTCCAGGAGGTATTTTTGAAGAGTTCCCCAATGTGGTTGATGCAGAAACAGATGCAGTGGTATGGGTAATGGATGTAGTTGGAGTTGTACTCCCAATGACCATCTGTTTCAAATCAGGTACCATTTCTTGAAGCGTGTTAGAAACGGTTGTTTGTAGAATTGATGTATTCTCAGTAGCTGGATCCTCTCCAGGAGTATCTTTAAGTTTGCTAGTGGAAGAATAATTTGTTCCCTTAACATCAGAGTCCATTTTAAACTTGGCTATATCTCGACTTGATCCTCTAGGGGGTCTTACTGGACACCCTGTGATGTGGTGACCAGTTCCCCCACAATAGAAACAGAGGTTAAGCTGTCTTCGCCGAATTTTCTCCTCTTCTGTTAAGGGTTCTTTAAAACCTTTCCTTGTTTGGGAGGTAACTTTAGACAAGGTTTCGGTTGGGAGAGATAACATTTCCACCAGCTCCATAAAGTTAATGAGTATGTCCTTAATAAACTTTAACACTGAATCCAATATAGCAATAATCCCAGAGGGCTCTCTTTTATGGTCTTCACATTCTGTCATGTTCTGTCTCAGGATATCATGTGAGAGCCTCATTGTCTGGAACAGTTGCTTTAAAGGAAGATTAGTAGAAGCCATACTGATTGAAAATGAAAACAAATTTATTTAAACAACAAAATACTTTGTTTAAGCAAATACTTGCAGGATATTTAAATATGCTACTCAGGTATGTTAAGACCACATACAGCAGGAGTGAAAAGAAAGAAAACTAGTAAGCAGAGATGCAGATTCAAAAAGGAAAGTCTTTCTCCTGGTAATAACTGAAATGTAAGATTTGCACAAGGCAGAACACAACTTGTGAACAGGTAGCAGGTTTAAAGGTAAAGTCTTTCTCCTTGTAATTGCTGAGTGCAGGAATTGCACAATGCAGGAAACAACTTGCAAACTGGTAACAGATTTAAAGGTAAAGTCTCTCTCCTTGTAATTGCTGAGTGCAGGAAATGCACAAGGCAGGAAACAAACTTGCAAACTGGTAACAGGTTTAAAGGTAAAGGCTTTCTCCTGGTAATACCTTGTAAACAGGTGCAAAGGTGAAGTCTGTCTCCTGGCAATAGCTTGGTGCAGGAATTGCATAAAGCATGAAACAAACTTGTAGATTGGTAACAGGTTTAAAGGTAAAGGCTTTCTCCTGGTAATACCTTGTAAACAGGTGCAAAGGTGAAATCTTTCTCCAAAGAAGTACAGGAAACAGGTTCTGACTTGACAAAACAGATCCAATGTGAAGACACTAATGCAGACTAAAAGTCATCCTTAAATAGGGAGGTTTTGCACAGGGTTGGTTCTGATTAATTCCAGAATTGAGAACACCTGTGTGTTGCACAGGTGTAATAACAAGTAAGGCAAATAGTTATTTATCAGATCTTTTAAGATCCATGCTATTGTTGGAACTGGCTGTGGCTCAACATGTAAGCAAACAGAAATAGCAACCACAGAGCCACAGGTTCAAATCCCTATACAGCCCTTCTTAGCAGAATGCCTCCCAGACCTTTTCTTTTTCTTTTTAGTCTGGAGGCTTGGTTCATGACACTAGTTTAGTAGATAAAGTCATAGGTTTCTTGGGAACAAACTTACAAGTTTCAATTACACTAGATAGAGCACTGTCCTTCTTCAATATGTTTAAATTGTTCCTAAGTATAGAACACACCTTATAGAATTGACTAGAGTACTCGGTTGTAAAAACAACTTTATCTTGTGTGATATCATTAGTTCTCTTTGTACCAATAAGCAAATTACTCTGCTTTAATTTCTTAACCTCATCATAGATATAATCCATTTGTTTTTTGTTATAACCCCTAGCTTGTAGGCGTGCAATTAAGGCTTTAGCTTGACTGTCAAACAACTCATCTGAGTTAGTGTTCTGACGTAATCTCAAGAACTGACCTCTGGGAATAGACCTCACCAAATGTGGTGGATGACATGATTGAGCATGCAAGATGGTATTCCCAGAGGTCGGCTTGCGATAAGTGTCACTGATGACCCTACCACTGGGGACATCTCCCTGTAAGTTCAAATCCCAAAAATTCACTAAATCACTAGGAGGATCACCAACAAATCTTAAATTGAGATAATTGAAATTAAGATATTCTTTAAATTTATCATAATCAAATGGCTCCCTGATGACAAAGATCAAGTCATCAATGAACCACATATACATTACTATGCTATCCTTAAATGGATTGTCGTCAGTATAAAAGTAGGCAAATTCCCACCAGTCTACATACAGATTTGCAAAAGAGGGAGCAAATTTTGCTCCATAGCAGTTCCGCAAATCTGTATGTAGAATTCTCTATCAAACATGAACAAATTATGTTTTAACAGAAAGTCAACCACCTCACATAAAAAGACCTTATTCTCATTTGAAAATCTAGTGTGACAATCCAAAAAATGATTTACAGCCTGTTTACCAAGAGAATGCGGTATACAGGAATACAATGAGGAAGCTTCGGATCTTCATGGACACTTTCAAACAGTAAGGTTTTTTTTGCTTTCAGTTTGCTGAATAACTGCGTGTTTTTGTTGTTCTCAATGTGGGTGTATAAGACAGACACCTGTTGGAGTTGTTCTTTCCAAAAAATGTTAGCAGTTAACTACGTTTGCCCTTAAAGAGACACACATTCAAAAACTAACCTTATTCACATATACTTGCTGAATTTATTTATATTGCAGTTTTCTTGGGCTTATAATTGCGGTTAAGATGGGTAAAAGGCACCTATTTGTAAATGTTTTTAGTATATTTCACTTGTCTTTTGGTAGAAGAATTCTTTTTCCTACCTATTGTACAAAAGGGTAACATTTGATGTATCAATTGACATCATATGGCTGATTTTTTGCAACCAATACATATCAGTGTGTTTTTTTTTTCTTTTACTATGGAGCATGACAACACAAGCTTAAACAAATACATCTTTAATATGGAACAAAGGAAAAGTTTTTTTGACAAAATCTTTACTCTGGGTGACAGCTCGAGTGGAACTAACAACAATAATGCCAAAGGTCTTTTTTTTTAATTAGAGAAATTATTATTAAAAGACCTTAGATTGACATGGGAGGTTGTCCCCTTTGAACGTTATATACTTGCCAAGAGAGTCCCACAGGGTTTGAGAATCAGGAAATATCCTTCATTTGATTTGGAAATACCTGCTCTCATGGATGAATGGAATGAAGCACTCACCACTTACTCTCTCAAGTTGATGGATATCGCTAATAGGAGCAAGAACATGAAAAGAGATAAGCTGAAAAAGCGTATTTCAGAGATAAGAACAGGATTGAAAGTTTTAAAATCTGATCCCAAATATAAGGAATACAAATCTTCTTTGAAATTAAAGATAAAGAAAGAATATGGAGACTTGGCAACCCGGAAGGGCAATAAATTTAGCAGGGATCTGGAGGACTATGCCAACAATGAAGTGTAAAACTGGTCCAGATTTCAAAGGAAACCAAGGAGGCGATTCTCCAAGTCTGGCAACTACAACAAAAATTTGAACAAGCAAAATAAGAAGGATCATAATGGTCTCAAGAAGGGAGAGTCCATGGGCGCCACCCCGAAATAAATACTAAAGAATAAATCAAAGCGCAAGGTTGCATTCTCTTCCACAGAGAACTCTGATCAAGAATCCAATATATCAGATGGTAGCAGTGCCTCTGCACAATATACAGCTTCTCTCTCCTCTTCTTCCTCCTCCTCTTCTCTTTTGTCTTCTTCCTCTCTTTCTTCTCGTTCGTCTGTGTCCTTGCAGGTTGAGGATGGTGGAAGCTTAGAAGAAACTGAGAGAGTGGTCTGGCCTAAAGAAAAGAGCCAATGTGACTTCCCTTTAGGAAAACAACAAGGAGAGCAGGGAGAAGAAATAAGAAAATCAACACGGAAGAACAAAGATCTAAAGAGACACTAACTGTCCTTAATATATCTGATTTTGAATTGACCAAAGAACATATTTCACTATTATCTAAGGGTCTAGGTTTTGCTCCACCAGTAATTTCTCAGCCTTTAGAACCTTTTTAGGTGTGAATAAGTTCATTTGAAAGCTTACTTTAAAAAAGTTCTTTGATCTACAGAATCAGGGTCAAATGTTACACACTGACCAGCAGGGGGAATGTGTAGGTTTAAATGTTGGGGCACCTGAATCTCTCTCTTCTATGCATCTTAATTTTAGTGATAATATTCCCTTAGCTCAGCTACAGAGTCTAGAAAATTAGTTTTGGCCTAAGGACTGCGATATTCCCTTGCCAACTAAACGCTCTTCTGATTTTTACCATATTCATTTTAGGGGTCCGTCATTGAATCTATATCAGAAGCGCATTAATAAATAAATATTGCAGTTGGAAGAAGAGGTTAAATCTCAAAGAAATGTTTGTAATTTAACTTGTAAAGAGAGAGAAGCTTTGATTTCACTTGAAAACAATAAAGATATTGTGATCAGGTCTTCAGACAAGGGTGGGAATATTGTTGTGCTTAATAAAACTGACTATGTCAATGAAAGCTTGAGATAGCTCTTAGACATAACTATATACAGAAAGTTATACACTAATCCCACCCTTGTCTTTAGATGTCAGCTGTCCAAAATTCTTGACCAAGCTGTTGCCTTGGGGTTATTGGACAGGACTTTGGTAGAGTCATTGATACCTGAGCATCCACGCATTCCCATATTCCACTATTTACCAAAAACCCACAAGAGTGTTGTTTTTTCTTTTTCTTTTTTTTTTTTTAAATATATTTTATTGAAAAAAGGCACATTTGAGACAATTCAGGGTTACATGAAGAGAATGACAAATCATATCATATTGTCTCACACATCTATGTATTATTCTTATTCTAGCTTTTAAGATATCAAAAGAATGACAATATTTCATATTTTGAATAGATGTGTAACAAATACACCTGTCTGTCTGCTATCATGTCACAAGAGTGCTGTTAATCCTCCTGGACGCCCCATTATTTCTGGGATTGAGTCCTTATTTGAACCAACATCTGAGTGGATTGATTCTATTTTACAGCCTCTTGTACAGAATCTAAAAAGCTGTGCAAAGTGGGTGTGAGGAGCGCTCTAAAAGAGCTGTGAGTTTAGGCTGTGATTCAAAAATATAAAAATATTCCAAAATTATATTATCTCACAAATTTGTGTTATATTTCTAATTTTCTTAATAAAATTGTGAAAGTGTTTTAGTTCAGGTGAAACTGTTGTGTTGTTTCCTATATGAAGTGTTTCAGTGTGTTGAAAGTTATTATTTGAAAGAAATTTGTTTAAAGTGCATTGAAGTGCTTCATATAGGAAACGACACAACAGTTTCACCTGAACTAATACACTTTCACAATTTTATTAAGAAAATTAGAAATATAACACAAATTTGTGAGATAATATAATTTTGGAATATTTTTTATATTTTTGAATCACAGCCTAAACTCACAGCTCTTTTAGAGCGCTCCTCACACCCACTTTGCACATTTCTACACATCTGATATTGGGAGCATATCAGACTTGGGGAAGCCAGTTGAGTCTGATCTACATATCACTCCACACTCTCTTTTTCTTAGAATCTAAAAAGCTATCTGAAAGATTCTAGTCATATATTAAAGATGGTTTCAAATATTCAATGGGAGAGTAATTTCAAATGGATTGTCGTTGATGCTGTCTCATTGTATTCCTATATAACGCATTCTCTTGGTAAACAGGCTGTAAATCATTTTTTGGATTGTCAAACTAGAATTTCAAATGAGAATAAGGTCTTTTTATGTGAGGTGGTTGACTTTCTCATAAAACATAATTTTTTCATGTTTGATAGAGAATTCTACATACAGATTTGCGGAACTGCTATGGGGGCAAAATTTGCTCCCTCTTTTGCAAATCTGTATGTATGCTGGTGGGAATTTGCCTACTTGTAGAATGACGACAATTCATTTAAGGACAGCATAGTAATGTATATGCGGTTCATTGATGACTTGATCTTTGTCATCTAAGGAGCCTTTTGATTATGATAAATTTAAAGAATATCTTAATTTCAATTATATCAATTTAAGATTTGTTGGTGATCCTCCTAGTGATTCAGTGAATTATTTGGATTTGAACTTACGGGGAGATGTCCCCAGTGGTAGGGTCATCAGTGACACTTCTAGCAAGCCGACCTCTGGGAATACCATCTTGCATGCTCAATCATGTCATCCACCACATTTGGTGAGGTCTATTCCCAGAGGTCAGTTCTTGAGATTACGTTGGAACACTAACTCGGATGAGTTGTTTGACAGTCAAGCTAAAGACTTAATTGCACGCCTACAAGCTAGGGGTTATAACAAAAAACAACTGGATAATATCTATGATGAGGTTAAGAAAATAAAGCAGAGGAATTTGCTTATTGGTACAAAGAGAACTAATGATATCACACAAGATAAAGTTATTTTTACAACCGAGTACTCTAGTCAATTCTATAAGGTGTGTTCTATACTTAGGAACAATTTAAACATATTGAAGAAGGACAGTGCTCTATCTAGTGTAATTGAAACTTGTAAGTTTGTTCCCAAGAAACCTATGACTTTATCCACTAAACTATCTCCTAGTCTTGTATACAAAGGTACTCCTAGCAACAGCGAATAGCTAAGGAGGAATTGGACATATAGATGTGGTAATGGCACTTGCATTACCTGTGGTTTTTTGAGTGTTGGCGATGGGTTAAAATGTACAGTAACCAATGATGAATTCTCCAGTAAATTTTATGCCAATTGTCGGAGTTCATTTGTGGTTTATTTACTTGAATGCAAGGTTTGCTTTCTCCAGTATGTTGGTCAGACCTCTAGAGAATTGAGGTCCCGAGTAAGGGAACATGTCAGAGACACAAATGATTTTGTCAAAGAATCTGCTATTGCCAGACATCATAACTTGTTCCATATGACAATGTCTTCAATATGACAGTTAAAGTGATTGACAAAGCAATCCAACTCTTAATAGGTGGTGATAAGACAAGCTGTTACAAAAACAGGAATTATATTGGATTTATAAGTTGCGAACCAGTACCCCCACAAGGTTGAACCGAGAATGGGATAGGAGTTATTTTATAGATTAGCGCTTTAGCTCTGTTTACGGTATTATTTGTTCACCTGTATGTAAATTATCATGCTACATTTACTAGTAGCAGTTTTTTGTGGAACCAGTATTTGAAATATACCCTTCATGTATAGAGCCAATGTATCATAGTAATGTTTTTAGGGATTTCTTATTGTCCTAAGTAAGGTTATGTCTATTGATCAATAAAACAGAATAAAATTAAATAGAATAAAACAAAATAAATGAAATAGTATAGGTTGAGGTAAATTCCTCTGATTGTAGATTTATTGATAAGTATTGTATTAATTATCAACTACAGTTTTGAATATAAATTGCGCATTTCAAATATTTATTGATATACTTATGAATTATTCTTTTAATTATTTATTCTTTTTTCTTTAATAGGCTAACATTGCATGTAATGATATAACATAGTTTGAATTTTGGATTCTGACTTCATTTATATATTTTTTCTTTAATAATAGCACTTTTTGTTTTTGTCCAATATGTTTCATCTGTTGGGGGTTTAATTAATATATCCTTGTCATTTTCTATTAAATGTCATTTTGGGTATAGTTTCTCTTGTGTTTAGAATCCCTTTGAATGTGCTTGTGCTTTTGTTTGCTCTTAGTAATGTGTCATATATTTCTGCAGCTTGTATATATAAGTTTTTTTACTTGTGTCAGATGTTTTTAATAAGTTTTGATTAATAAGGTCCCTTTAAATATGGAGCCTAAGCAGTATCACATATCCTATGATTATGTGCCTGGTGTGGCACGAAACTAGTCAGGAGTTTTCTGATATGTATCTGTATTTTAAAAGTCAATAAAGTTTTCACTTTTTTCAGCCTTCTATCTGGTGCCTTTTGTAGTGTGGCTCCATCTCTTTTTCTTTTTATGCTTTATGGCTGACTTGTTTGGCCACTGCAGCGTGCACCCCTCCAGCATTAGCCCAGTGGTTTGTTCCACTTCCTGATTCCATTTGCATGGAGCATTCAAACATAGGACCCATTACCTTATAGAAACTAAAGTACTAAATTGAAAGTAAACCAAACAGAGCTATTCCGTTTTAGGATATTCAGTTTTACTACTAGAAAAAATGTCCCTATAAAAAAACATAAATTATGCTTATCTGATAATTTCTTTTTCTTCTGTGGAATCCACAGCCGCATTATTTACTTATGGGAAAATAAGAACCTGGCCACCAGAAGGAGGCAAAGACCCACCAGCCAAAGGCTTAAATACTCCTCCCACTTCCCCTATCCCCCAGTAATTCAGCCGAGGAACAAGGAACAGTGGAAGAAGCATCAATGTGAAAAGGTGCCAGAAGATGAAACAACAACGACGCCTCCAAAACGGGCGGAGGGCTGTGGACTCTTTCCCACGGAAGAAAAGGAAATTATCAGGTAAGCATAATTTATGTTTTTCTTCCTAATGGGAAAGAGTCCACAGCCGCATTCATTACTTATGGGAGATTTATACCCAAGCCAAAGAGGACACAGAATGCCAAAACGGGAGGGTAAGAGGCGGACCAATGAAAGCACCCACCGAAAAATATTCCCAGAAAACAAAGTCCCGTTTTGTCTGAAAACCGGGAACAACATCACTGAAAGAAAAAAACAAAAAAACAACCTTGAGACACAAAGCCACGACAGTCCAAAGGACCTGGACAGTTACCACGTGTAGAAGCAACTGAGACACAGGCCTTGAAGACCCCACTCTAAGGGGCAACAACCCAGTCACAGCCGCTGAAACCAACAAGGGGAACCAGACTAACAGGACAGAAGACCAACTCAGGTCTTTAAGAAGACAACCAAGATCCGCTTGTTAGGCTCACCTGAACATATGTCAGGACAGAAAGAGACAGCAGCAGAAAACAGGAAAATGACCATAGAGAAACAAAGGATCCCAAAGACCGATGGACGCAGAAACCGCTACACAGCGTGGACAAGCGGCAACCACCGATCAGGATCAAGAAGGGAAAATCCCTTACCACAGCCAAGACCCACCCCCAGGCCACAATAGACTGAGGATGCCTCACAAGCTAGGAAAAACTTCCACAGCCAAAGATCGAGAAAAAGAAATCATGCTAAAGGCATGAGAGAGGAAGCACAGCCGCTACCTGAAGGAACACAAAACATCACGCTTCTTCACAACCTAGATGGTGTAAACCAACACAACACCACTATAGGCCGCAGAGCAGCCAAAACTCATCCGAGAACCAATCCTCTCGACAACCGAGGAATCCCTATGGATCCCACTCCTCCAGAGGCAGCAAATAAACTCCTCTAACGGACCCTTAAAGTGTGCTAGCGACCAAGGTGCAATAGCATCAGCAGAGTCAAACTGCAAACTTACCACTCGCTAGGTAGCAAAGCTAACCAACAGGCTCTTACAGCTGACAATAAAGCCCCAACCCATCATAAGGAGAGGAAGAGAAAAACAACCAGGCACACGTTGAAGAAAAAACTACCATAACCCAGGGATAATTCCCACAAACCGGAGAACACAGAATCCCAAAGGGCAAGCCCACAAGGCAATATAAATGTATTTAAACCAGTTGGAATTGAACCTTGAACTGAAAGTTCCATAGATGGCTAGATCTAAGTCGAGCATACAAGCTAACAGGATGGATTCTCTGAAAAACACTAAGTACCAACGTGACCCTTCCTTCCACGGGGAACCAGAGTACCCCAGATGAAAAGACCATAGGATGTGTCCCAAGACACCTAAACCATCTACCGATGAATGCACAGGCACTGAACGTCCTAAAGAGCAGAGAGGTGAAAGACCCAAAAGGCACCGCCGCCTGGGGAGTCTGCCACAGGCCATAAGAGAAAAGTCAAGACAGACCATCCAGAGCCCAGCAAAAAAGGAATAAGATCTATGAGAGACAGTCTCTCAAGCCCCCACCCACCATGTGCCTAGCAAAGGTCTGCAAAATGCAGAGACAAGAAAGGGAAAGGTCAAGCAGGCTAGAGTCAAATACTAGACCTAAGGAGGACAATAGGGCAAATAACCCCTAAGAAAGGAAGGTTCAGAAGCCTGACTTTACCACAGGTACCCAATCCGCCAACAGTTCCAAGCTCCCCAAGGAGAACATGGAACCCATCCTGACCCAACCCCTAACACCCAAGGGGATAACAGGGACAAGAAGAGATAGCCAGAACTTGGACTGACAGAACCCTAGACTCTCCTCCCAAACCTACGTTGAGATCCGAGAAGAAGGGGTCAGATTCCACTAGTCAGGACCCAAGGCCCCACGCCCCAAGCTGGACTAACACGCTGGCAGACTAACATGTCGAGGAAAAGGAAGACCTCGAACAGCAAGCACAGAAAGACACAGGATATATACTGCGATAAAACATGCATCACGAGTCCAAGAAGAAAAACCCCAGACCAGCAGTCACGAGGCACAGGATTCCGAGGACCAAGCTCACCTCGGTTCCTGACCCCTAAGGGGCGGTCGAAACGACCGAAACACCAGTGACAACACAGGAGAAAACCAGGGTGAGCTGCAACATCCAAGATCCTATAAGAGCATCAAAAACCCCCGAAGCGGAGGTAGGAGTAAGTAGCCACCTCAGCATGACCAGACCTATACTAGCCACCCAATGGCACCTAGTCTCTAGAAGAACCACCAAGGGCAGCGAAAAAGACCAGAACCGCATGCAGCAGCAAGGACCTCACCCCTCAGGCCGGGGATGTGAAGGAACGCGGTGGAATTCCACCGGCCCATGTCCCTGGAGCAGACTGACACGGCCATCCCAAGCGCTACTGACATCCAGACCCGAAGGACGCGATGTAAAGTGTAGTGTACAGGGAGTGCAGAATTATTAGGCAAATGAGTATTTTGACCACATCATCCTCTTTATGCATGTTGTCTTACTCCAAGCTGTATAGGCTCGAAAGCCTACTACCAATTAAGCATATTAGGTGATGTGCATCTCTGTAATGAGAAGGGGTGTGGTCTAATGACATCAACACCCTATATCAGGTGTGCATAATTATTAGGCAACTTCCTTTCCTTTGGCAAAATGGGTCAAAAAAGGACTTGACAGGCTCAGAAAAGTCAAAAATAGTGAGATATCTTGCAGAGGGATGCAGCACTCTTAAAATTGCAAAGCTTCTGAAGCGTGATCATCGAACAATCAAGCATTTCATTCAAAATAGTCAACAGGGTCGCAAGAAGCGTGTGGAAAAACCAAGGCGCAAAATAACTGCCCATGAACTGAGAAAAGTCAAGCGTGCAGCTGACAAGATGCCACTTGCCACCAGTTTGGCCATATTTCAGAGCTGCAACATCACTGGAGTGCCCAAAAGCACAAGGTGTGCAATACTCAGAGACATAGCCAAGGTAAGAAAGGCTGAAAGACGACCACCACTGAACAAGACACACAAGCTGAAACGTCAAGACTGCGCCAAGAAATATCTCAAGACTGATTTTTCTAAGGTTTTATGGACTGATGAAATGAGAGTGAGTCTTGATGGGTCAGATGGATGGGCCCGTGGCTGGATTGGTAAAGGGCAGAGAGCTCCAGTCCGACTCAGACGCCAGCAAGGTGGAGGTGGAGTACTGGTTTGGGCTGGTATCATCAAAGATGAGCTTGTGGGGCCTTTTCGGGTTGAGGATGGAGTCAAGCTCAACTCCCAGTCCTACTGCCAGTTTCTGGAAGACACCTTCTTCAAGCAGTGGTACAGGAAGAAGTCTGCATCCTTCAAGAAAAACATTATTTTCATGCAGGACAATGCTCCATCACACGCGTCCAAGTACTCCACAGCGTGGCTGGCAAGAAAGGGTATAAAAGAAGAAAATCTAATGACATGGCCTCCTTGTTCACCTGATCTGAACCCCATTGAGAACCTGTGGTCCATCATCAAATGTGAGATTTACAAGGAGGGAAAACAGTACACCTCTCTGAACAGTGTCTGGGAGGCTGTGGTTGCTGCTGCACACAATGTTGATGGTGAACAGATCAAAACACTGACAGAATCCATGGATGGCAGGCTTTTGAGTGTCCTTGCAAAGAAAGGTGGCTATATTGGTCACTGATTTGTTTTTGTTTTGTTTTTGAATGTCAGAAATGTATATTTGTGAATGTTGAGATGTTATATTGGTTTCACTGGTAAAAATAAATAATTGAAATGGGTATATATTTGTTTTTTGTTAAGTTGCCTAATAATTATGCACAGTAATAGTCACCTGCACACACAGATATCCCCCTAAAATAGCTATAACTAAAAACAAACTAAAAACTACTTCCAAAACTATTCAGCTTTGATATTAATTAGTTTTTTTGGGTTCATTGAGAACATGGTTGTTGTTCAATAATAAAATGAATCCTCAAAAATACAACTTGCCTAATAATTCTGCACTCCCTGTATAAAAACAAACAACAAAAACAAGTGAATCAGTAGGTCCCGCCGGACCAGCCACTAACAATTAACAGTGCACACAACCAACTCCGGATGAATCCTGTAACGACTTCCATGGAAGAACTAAATCCAAGCAATCCCAGAATTCCGTAGGAAAAAAACTATAAAGTAAATAAATCCGACTTGAATAAAATAAATAAGGGCACCCAAAGACATCCGCCCAGAAGGAACTATGTCTCCGCAGGGCCTGCCAAATAGAGACCGGAACCCTCAGAAAAAGAGGTGTGCGATTGGGAAGGCGCCTCCTGAGGAACAGAGCCCCCGGAGGCCGATGGCTCAGTAGACTCAAGGTCCCCCGAGCCCAAGGGACCCGGCAAACCATGCAGGCACAAGAGACAAGAGTGGTAGACTTGCGACAACGGGGCCAAACGACAATCCTTGTCTGAGGACTACTCATCATCTGATAAGACAATAGTCCCGGCATCAGAATCCTCCATGGCTAGGACTAATATAAAACGCACACTATTGGAAAAAAACGAATGGCACCTGACACACAATGGATGGGGCACTCACCACCTCCTATGACCAGATCTCAGCGGAGCAGACTCTTTCCTCCATCGCCACCCGGTCAGGAATGTGGAAGGGGAAGAAACCCCGCCCAAGCGTAAACACACACGGTCAGCAGATGCCCCATGAAATCCAAAAAGTGCGCCACTGAAAGGTGGCAAAACTAGGCCCACATAAAAGGATAAGCAAGTATAAACAAACAGGCATATACCCATAACTCGAAGGTTTTTAGTCTTAGGCCGTGCAATCACAAGTCCTGAAAAAACCACTATGCATCGCATAGAAAAAACGCTACATGTCTCAGCTTCAGAGCCTGTACACACATACCCAATGCAGGTTGAATCACATAAGAAACATGATAAGAGACCCCTTCCCCGTTCACCAATCCACCCTAAGGAGGAAATATCCCTTGATTCCAAGATCTGTACTGAAGGTGCCTCAGTGAGGCCCATACTATACTGTCATAATAAATCACATTACAGACAATGTAATAAAATGAAACGATCTTACCGGAATCTACGCCGTGGAACAGGAACACGGCCCTTCAAGTGTGACGAATAGTAGCAAAGCCCCTGTCATGGGCTCGAGAGAAGACAGCAGGTAGCAAAGCGAAGTTCGACAAAGCCAAGTGCTGAAAGGAGCTGTTATAACGAGTCGGGATGGTGTCGCAGGGGAAGCTCCCACTGCATCTCTGGACTCTCGCCCAGGCCCTCCACGAGAGGCTAACAGGACTACTTAAAACTCCTGTCCCATGTCGAAGGGTAGCACCCTCCATAAGAGACATATTAAAATTAAATAAAAGTATAAAATAAAAAAATAAAACAAACTTCTGACACTTCTCTGTCAACCTCCTGGGACGAAAGGCAAAGAATAACTGGGGGATAGGGGAAGTGGGAGTAGTATTTAAGCCTTTGGCTGGTGGGCCTTTGCCTCCTCCCGGTGGCCAGGTTCTTATTTTCCCATAAGTAATAAATGCGGCTGTGGACTCTTTCCCATTAGGAAGAAAATGCCATGTCAAGTATAATTACGTCTCTCTTTAAACCATAAAAAGTATGAAGTAACCAGGATAAATATAACAGATACTCTCAATAAAATATGCAGATTAGCTAATCACCCTACAAAGAGGTGCTACAGAGAGGAAGGGAGAGTGGCCTGGGATATTTATTAACATAGCCTCATTGTGTGTAATCTTTTATTTTTCATGAGTTATATGAAGTTTTATGCTACGCTAACTGTATTAGTATGTGATGCTCCTCAATACCTTTTATTTATCCCCCTACTCAGCTTTTATTTTGCTGTCTATGCCCGTATAACATCTAGTAACAAAGTAAAACATTTATTACTGATTATAATAACCAAAAAAACCTATATTTTTCCATAACATATCTACTTGCAGGGGTTTAAGCGTTCTGATTAAGTACAGATTTTACATACCAGTAAAGCTTTCTATTTATTCATTTAAATCTTTGGTTTGCCACTAAGATTTGCCCACTCCTGACAAGTTTGCATTTAAACAATGACAGCAGATGGCAAAAGAGAAATGATATTGTTTTCTTCAGTACTTACAGTAAGATTTCCATACTGGAGGCTGATATTCTTCTGCATCTAGAAAACAAAGAAATCAATCAATTACTAAATAATGCCGGGAAGGGAGCAGATTAACAAGTTCACAGCTGTCTGCAGAGATCTACATGTTGTTGGTTTGATAAAGATATATTGATATATATATATATCAGACAGTTTTATTTAAGTAGCTTATAACAGTGCTGGACTATGCTTTTTATGTTATTGAAATTTAGCCATAAAATTAAAGAAACCGTTTTGTGCATGAATAACAAGTGTTAGTGGATTTTATTTTTAAAAAAAACACACCTTGGAAACAATAGCTTAGATTACGAGTATTGCGTTAGGCTTAAAAAGCAGTGTTGGCCGGTCCCAACGCTGCTTTTTAACGCCCGCTGGTATTACGAATTTTGCAGGTACAGGTGTACCGCTCACTTTTTTGGCCAGACTTGGAAATACCGCAAATCCACTTACGTAAATTGCGTATCCTCTTTTTTTAATGGGACTTGCACAGCGCCGGTATTACGAGTCTGCCAAAAAGTGAGCGGTAGACCCTCTCCTGTCAAGACTGGTACCGCATTTTAAAGTCAGTAGTTAAGAGTTTTACACTACAACGCCGCAGCATAAAACTCTTAACTAAAGTGCTAAAAACTACACTAACACCCATAAACTACCTATTAACCCCTAAACCAAGGCCCTCCCACATCGCAAACACTAAAAGAAAAATTTTAACCCCTAATCTGCCGAACCGGACATCGCCGCCACTATAATAAATATATTAACCCCTAAACCGCCACACTCCCGCCTCGCAAACATTAGTTAAATATTATTAGCCCCTAATCTGCCGCCCCCAACGTCGCCGCCACTATACTAAAGTTATTAACCCCTAAATCTAAGTCTAACCCTAACCCCCCTAATTTAAATATTATTTAAATAAATCTAAATAAAATTACTATAATTAACTAAATTATTCCTATTTAAAACTAAATACTTACCTGTAAAATAAACCCTAAGATAGCTACAATATAACTAATAGTTACATTGTATCTAGCTTAGGGTTTATTTTTATTTTACAGGCAAGTTTGTTTTTATTTTAACTAGGTAGAATAGTTATTAAATAGTTATTAACTATTTAATAAACTACCTAGCTAAAATAAATACAAATGTACCTGTAAAATAAAACCTAACCTAAGTTACACTAACACCTAACACTACACTATAATTAAATTAATTCCCTAAATTAAATACAATTAAATACAATTAAATAAAATTATCTAAAGTACAAAAAAACAAACACTAAATTACAGAAAATAATAAATAAATTACAAGATTTTGAAACTAATTACACCTAATCTAATCCTCCTAACAATTAAAAAAGCCCCCCCAAAAGAAAAAAAAGCCCTACCCTACACTAAATTACAAATAGCCCTTAAAAGGGCCTTTTGCGGAGCATTGCCCCAAAGTAATCAGCTCTTTTACCTGTAAAAAAAATTACAAATCCCCCCCCAACATTAAAACCCACCACCCACACAACCAACCCTACTCTAAAACCCACCCAATACCCGCTTAAAAAAACCTAACACTAACCCCTTGAAGATCACCTTTCCGGGAGAAGTCTTCATCCAACCGGGCCGAAGTCCTCAACGAATCCGGCAGAAGTGGTCCTCCATATGGGCAGAAGTGGTCCTCCAGACGGGCAGAAGTCTTCATCCAGACGGCATCTTCTATCTTCATCCATCCAGCGCGGAGCGGGTCCATCTTCAAGACATCCGACGCGGAGCATCCTCTTCTTTCCACGGCGACTGAAGAATGAAGGTACCTTTAAGTGACGTCATTCAAGATGGCGTCCCTTCAATTCCGATTGGTTGATAGAATTCTATCAGCCAATCGGAATTAAGGTAGAAAAATCCTATTGGCTGATGCAATCGGCCAATAGGATTGAGCTGGCATTCTATTGGCTGATTGGAACAGCTAATAGAATGTCAGCTTAATCCTATTGGCTGATTGGATCAGCCAATAGGATTGAACTTTAATCCTATTGGCTGATTGCATCAGCCAATAGGATTTTTCCTACCTTAATTCCGATTGGCTAATAGAATTCTATCAACCAATCGGAATTGAAGGGACGCCATCTTGGATGACGTCACTTAAAGGAACCTTCATTCTTCAGTCGCCGTGGAAAGAAGAGGATGCTCCGCGTCGGATGCCTTGAAGATGGACCCGCTCCGCGCCGGATGGATGAAGATAGAAGATGCCGTCTAGATGAAGACTTCTGCCCGTCTGGAGGATCCCTTCTGCCCGTCTGGAGGACCACTTCTGACGGATTCGTTGAGGACTTTGGCCCGGTTGGATGAAGAATTCTCCCGGTAAGGTGATCTTCAAGGGGTTAGTGTTAGGTTTTTTAAAGGGTGGTATTGGGTGGGTTTTAGAGTAGGGTTGGTTGTGTGGGTGGTGGGTTTTAATGTTGGGGGGGGATTTGTAATTTTTTTTACAGGTAAAAGAGCTGATTACTTTGGGGCAATGCCCCGCAAAAAGCCCTTTTGAGGGCTATTTGTAATTTAGTGTAGGGTAGGGCTTTTTTTTATTTTGGGGGGCTTTTTTATTTTGTTAGGGGATTAGATTAGGTGTAATTAGTTTTAAAATCTTGTAATTTGTTTATTATTTTCTGTAATTTAGTGGGGGGGGGGGGTTTGTACTTTAGCTAATTTTATTTAATTGTATTTAATTTAGGGAATTAATTTAATTATAGTGTAGTGTTAGGTGTTAGTGTAACTTAGGTTAGGTTTTATTTTACAGGTACTTTTGTATTTATTTTAGCTAGGTAGTTTATTAAATAGTTAATAAGTATTTACTAACTATTCTACCTAGTTAAAATAAATACAAACTTGCCTGTAAAATAAAAATAAACCCTAAGCTAGATACAATGTAACTATTAGTTATATTGTAGCTAGCTTAGGGTTTATTTTACAGGTAAGTATTTAGTTTTAAATAGGAATAATTTAGTTGATTATAGTAATTTTATTTAGATTTATTTAAATTATATTTAAGTTAGGGGGTTAGGGTTAGACTTAGGTTTAGGGGTTAATATGTTTATTATAGTTGCGGCGATGTTGGGGGCGGCAGATTAGGGGTTAATAATATTTAACTAATGTTTGCGAGGCGGGAGTGCGGCGGTTTAGGGGTTAATATGTTTATTATAGTGGCTGCGACGTTGGGGGTGGCAGATTAGGGGTTAATAAGTGTAGGTAGGTTGCAGCGACATTGGGGGCGGCAGATTAGGGGTTAATAAATATAATGTAGGTGTCAGCGATGTTGGGGGCAGCAGGTTAGGGATTCATAAGTATAATGTAGGTGGCGGCGGTGTCCGGAGCAGCAGATTAGGGGTTAATAATATAATGTAGGTGTCGGCGATGTCGGGGGCGGCAGATTAGGGGTTAATAAGTATAAGATTAGGAGTGTTTAGACTCGGGGTTCATGTTAGGGTGTTAGGTGTAAACATAAATTTTATTTCCCGATAGGAATCAATGGGGCTGCATTAGTGAGTTATACGCTGCTTTTTTGCAGGTGTTAGACTTTTTTCAGCCGCCTCTCCCCGTTGATTCCTATGGGGAAGTCGTGCACGAGCACGTTACACCAGCTCACTGCTAACGTAAGCAGCGCTGGTATTGGAGTGAGATGTGGAGCAAAATTTTGCTCAACGCTCACTTCTTGTCTTTTAACGCCGGGTTTGTAAAAACCCGTAATACCAGCGCTGTAGGTAAGTGAGCGGTGAGCATAAACTGCTCGTTAGCACCACATAGCCTCTAACACAAAACTCGTAATCTAGCCGAATGTGTTTAACCACTGCAAAGATATTAAACACATAGCTAATGTACCGTCTGCAGTAAACTGTCCCTTCTAAGTAGGACATGGCTGGAGAACTAACCAGCAACAATATTTGCATAAAACAGACAATCAATGGCTTTTTCTTTATAAAGGGCCAGAAAATTAATGTGAATTTAACTTTATTTTAACCCAATTGCAGGGTTTAATTACAGCATTATATTATTACATAAGAATGTCTCTTTAACTTTCCAGTTACAAAGTTTAGTATATATATATATATATATATATATATATATATATATATATATATATATATATATATATATATACAATAATCTAACACCAATAGTAATTCCTATTTGTAATGTGTGTGTGTATGTGATTGTATGTGTGTATGCGTGTGTGAGTCTAATGTGTGTCTGTCTATGTGTGTGTGTATGTGAGTGTGCATGTGTGTATACAAGTGTGCGTGTGTACGTGAGTGTATGTAAGTGTTTGTGTGTGTGTGTATGCTTGTGTGTATGTGTGTATGTGAGTGTGCATGTGTCTATACAAGTGTGTGTACGTAAGTGTGTGTGTGCATAAGTATATGAGTGAGTGTGTTTGTATGCATGTGTGTGTATGAGTGTAATGGGTGTCTGTCTATGTCTATGTGTGTGTGTGTGTGTGTGTATGTGAGCGTGCATATCTGTATCTGTATACAAGTGTGTGTGTGTGTGTAAGTGTTTTGCTTGTGTGGATGTGAGTGTGGATGTGAGTGGATGTATGTGAGTGTGTATGTGTGTGTATATGAGTGTGTAAGTGTTTGTGTGTGGATGTGAGTGGATGTATGTGAGTGGATGTATGTGAATGTGTATGTGTGTGAGTGTATGTATGTGAGTGTGTGTATGCTTGTGTGGATGTGAGTGTGTATGTGAGTGGATGTATGTACGTGTGTATGTGAGTGGATGTATGTGAGTGTGTACTGTATGTGTGTATGTATATGAGTGTGTGTGTGTAAGAGGAGTGAGTAGGAGACCACACAGTGTGACAACTAGTCTTAACTGTAACAAGTGTAGCAAGAAATGCCATGTGCAGCACTCTGAGTGCTATTAAATAATAACAAGTGCCGTAGTTCAGTGTTTCTTAGCCTTTTGGTAGCAAGTGCCCCTACAGGCATAAATTTTTGTCCTAAGATCCCCAATGCAATTCATAAATACTATTGGGTAAAAAAAAAAACAGATATATTTTTCCTGTTTTCTGGAATTTATTTTAAAACCCAGCTTCACAGAATGAAAAGGCAACAAATCTTTGGAAATATTAGAGCAATAAATAATATAGAAAAACAAAAACACACAAACCGCTGCTCTATAACCCTGTCCGGCTGCTCTGAGCAGGCGGACAAACATTGCTGCAATTCAACCCAATCGAGTACAATCGGGTTGATTGACACCCCCTGCTGGCCGCGAGTCTGCAGGGGGCGGCGTTGCACCAGCAGCTCTTGTAAGCTGCTGGTGCAATGCTGAATACGGAGAGCGTATTGCTCTCCGCATTCAGCGAGGTCTTGCGGACCTGATCCGCACTGTCAGATCAGGTCCGCAAGACCTTTAATAAATAGGCCTCTTTACCTGGCCCTTTCCCTGTGCACAAACCGTATATCAGTGTTTCTCAAGCCAAATTCTAAGGAACAGGTGAGTCAGTCATAGTGAGTACTGACCAGGCCAGACAGGGAAGTACCATTGGGCCTGTTAGGGGTGTTTAGGGTTCAACTGACAACTTGATTTGTGTGATACAAATGTTTACATTAGCTGGATCATGAAAAATTCAATTAAATTAAAGGACAAATGCTGGAGCACCCCTCACTGAAGCTCCACTACACCCAGAGCTACTGTACCACAGTTAAAAAACAAGGCAGTAGTTTGCTGACCCCTAACACTAAGCAATCTCTCAGCAACAGTACAGTAAATGTAACCTTATAATGACATATGTATCTCCTGTATAGAAAAGAGATATGTGATTTATTAAACTCTGCAGAGAAAACGCAAGTTAAGTACTTCTCACCTGTCATCACATCCAATCTTGCTACAGATTTCTGCAGACTACAACAAAAAAATGAAATAAACATTGAGACCGCTAATAAGTATTGGTATTGTAGGTAGCCTTCCAGGTCATTTCAAAATACATTCAATATTTCTACACACAGTGATAGTTGTGCTTATTTAATGGTCACAATCTCTCACAATGTCCTGCAGCTGTAACACCTAATAGCAGATAACACTTATGCTACAGAAGAGTTTATATAGCACACAAACGTCATTTTAAAGGGACATGAAACCCAATTTTTTTCTTTCATGATTCAGATAGAGCAAAACAATTTTAAACAACTTACCAATTTTCTTCTATTATTTAATTTACTTAATTCTCTCAATATTTTTTGTTAAAGAAGCAGCAATGCACTACTGGGAGCTAGCTGAACACATTGGGGAGCTAATAATATGAGACAAATAAGTGCAGCCACAAATGAGCAGCTCCTGAGCTTACCCTAGGTATCCTTTCCACCAAAGGAAATTAAAAATAGATCATTAAAATTAAATTGGTAAGTTGTTTAAAATCAGAAGCTCTATTATGGTGGTAGCTTCAGGGGTGTGTTGTAAAAATACAGTTTAATAGATTGTGCATTATATGGAGAAATCCATATCTGACTTCTGGATGGACTTTTACAACTGTTGATTGTTTTGATGAGAGGTTTTCTTTATATGTCTACTTCTAGAGGAGAGCATAAAAGCTATATTAGACAGAAATGATTATCACATAAGTGTTAAGTATACACCAATGTTTATGTACTTGATTTGACAAAGGATCATTTGTTTGTATGTATATGAAAGTGGAAAAGAAAAAAAAAGAAAAAAAAAGAGAAAAGAATACTTAAAATGATGGTAAACCCTAGCGTTTTTGAAATGCTAGGATTTACCAGTGCAGCAAGTAAAGAGGTCTTTCAGTCATAGGGGTATATTTATCAATGTGCGAGCAGACATGATACAATGTAGAGTATCATGTCTGCTGCACATCGATAAATGCAGACAGTATATGCTGTCGGCATTTATCATTGCACCAGCAGTTCTTGTGAATTGCTGGTGTAAATATCGCCCCCTGCAGATTCTAGCAGGGGGTGTCAATCAACCCGATCGTATTCGATCGGGTTGATTTCTGTCTGCGGCCTCAGAGTAGGCGGATAAGTTATGCAGCAGCGGTCTTAATTAATATGCCCCATAAAGTCTAAAATACTTCTTGCTGAAAGTTCCTTTACTTGTCTGCAGCGTTCGCCTCGCCGAGTGCCTCAGACCGCCCGCGACAGAACACTATCTTTTCAATGAGGTGATGTTTTTACATCTTAGCCAATAGCCTTGTGGACCAACTGCCATTATGCCGAAAAGCTAGCATGCTATTGGCTAAGATCATCACCTCACTGGAAAAATAGCGTTCTGCCGTGGGCGGCCTGAGGCGCTCAGTCCTGTGAACGCTGCAGACAAATAAAGTAACTTTCAGCATTAAGTATTTTATACTTCATGACTGAAAGTCCCCTTTATTTGTTGCACTGGTTGAGGCTGAGCTATAGGAGCTCTAAAACAGAGCTACATAAGGAATCGAGAAATAGATTAACTTCACTTGTTTTCAAACTATTACTAAAGTACCTTAGTGCTGAATTAATTTAAATGTGTTGTAATCATTCTACTGTTGTCCAGTACTCATCATTTGCTCTTTTGTAGCAGCCTGTATATGAAAAGAGGTGATTTCTCATCATAATTTTCTACAATATCTCTGACTCCATCCTGCATATTTTTGTCTATTAGTCACATATTTCTGCTGCCTCTTTATAACTATCTCAAGGGCCGATCACAATCCTTTAGAAAAATCTTGTGATGCCACTCAATGCCATCCTATGACAAATCTATGGATCACTATCTCCTGCATATTATCTCTCTTTCTCTGCTCTCTTCATCATCACAAACATTTATTGATTTAATGCTTCTAGACAAAAGACAGTCACCTTAAAAGTGCGACTAAGTTCACCCCCAGATTACAGTTACCACAAGTTAACAACACAGCACCCGAACACGAGTATTTATGTCTTAGACATTTTATTAAACATTAACACACAAGTTCTAACTAAATAAGGATTTATAATATATATATATATATATATATATATATATATATATACATATATATATATATATATACTCATTCTACAAATTAACTCTTCATGATACTGTGCAGTATATTCTTTGGAGGAGGAGCTTATTATACCGCATCCAAAGAACTAATTTTGCTTAAAGTGTTCATAGATGGGTAGACTGTTGTGGAAAATAGATACAAATAAAATACATACTATTATAGACTTGTAATAATGCATTGCACTCTAATCTTACCACATGCAATCCAACTGTAAATCAGTTTTCCAATACTTTACCACACATGCTCTGATCTCTGTAATAAACGGTTATCTTTCCAGCACTACTACATTCCCTACAATTCCAAACTGTAATTTATCCATTAAATGGGTCTCATTATTTATGGTTCCACACATACAAATATTTAGGCAGTTCTGTTTGGTTGCAGGCAATATATGGGAAAGATTATAAGTACATATTTGTGTTACCACTGAAGGCTAGGCACAGTACTGTAAATTAGATCCATATGCTGCTGTTAGATAATATTTAGAGGGAAATGATTAAAGATGCCTTTAATAGACTCAAAAGAGCAACAGAGTATCAAATAGTGACAAAATTGAAATATTAAATTCTAAGGGTATTAACCTAAGCACATATTAAAAGATTATCCTATCAGAATCCTCTTAGATAAGGTGCTTTGAAGGCTGAATGAGCTAAATAGCAGTCACAAGAGTTTTGGAATAAAACTAAAGCATAAAAAGTAAAAATCAGTTAATTTACACACGCACACATATATATATATATATATATATATATATATATATATATATATATACAGTATATATATATATACAGTATATATATATATATATATATATATATATATATATATATTTAAGAGAAAGAGGTCACCTGCGCTAAAATCTAGGATATGTCATTGATTTGTATATCAAATCAAGGAAAAAAGGCTATCAGATGGATATGAAATATTCCTAAGTAATGATACCTATAGGTAGTCTGAGTGTGATCAAACTAGGTATAAGATGGCGTGCTGCCTCTGTATTGAAACAGAGTACCCCTGACTCTGTGGAAAATGTGTGGAAAGAGAGAAATTTCAATATGAGGTAGAGGCGCTCAGCTATACTTTATACATAATAAGTCCAAATATATAAAAAATTAGTCTTTGTTGGTGAATTTCATCACAAATGCAGATTCAATTGAGAAATTTCTGCTTACCAGCTGTTACCTCAATCTTATGATGTAAGAGATGTGCCCAGGTTTAAAGATGATTCACTGAGGTAGTTCTTCTGTGTCCTGGTGATGTTCCTGGAAACCTGTTGTTAAAGTGGGTCCCTCTTGTTCTGATTCTTTATAGGAATGAAGATCCTGGACTCTCTTTAGGTAGGATGTAGACTATAACCCGTCTGTTATATCTTTCTTGCAATGGTGGTAGGAATGTTGAATTCTTATCCTTTAGGAGGAGGTGGTGCCTCTAGGTGGTGAGAATCTCCTTCCCCTCAGGGTGCAGTCAAGACGTTGTTCATAGAAAGAAAACAGAAGCACATAGCATAATATTGTTTTGACACAATAAAAATATTTATTTAATAATAATATGCGCTTACATTAAAAACCCTCAATCAACATGAGGTAAGTGAGAAACATGAATACAACTGAAGAAGAAGTCACGCTAGACTTCGAAACGCGACGAGAGTTTTATTACCAAGCACCTGGACCCTTTTACCACCGCTACTCCCACCATAACCAAGGACACAGCCATTCAAGTTGTATTCAGGTTTCTCACTTACCTCATGGGTCAACTACTTGGAAGGCAGCTATGCTCACCACTATACCAGCTAGATCAAACAGAAGAAAAAATAAACTGGAAGTGTTGGTCCAGGAACGCAAACCTTAGGAACTAGAAGTGGTCCTTGAGGATTGGTATGTGAAGGGAGCATCCTTCAGATCTATTGTGGTCATGAACTTCCCTTCTCGAACGAGGGGAAGAATGGACCTATTGTCTCCCTCATGAATGAGGAGACATTCTTGTTTAAGTATTAAAGGTCCAAATTCCCTCCTTCTTTGGAACCACGAAAAGATTTGAATAGTATCCCAAACTTCTCACTGCGATAGGCACTGGGACAATAACTCCTAAGAGGACAGATCCCGTATGCACCCCAGAAAGGCTTCCCTCCTTTCTGGTCAGGAAGACAGGAGAGAGAGGAGGAACTGCCCTTGGGTGGCTGAGACTTGAAACCTATCTTGTAACCCTGAGCTATGACCTCCAGGAACCATGGATCCTTCACGTCCCTGAACCAAGCGACTGAAAAGAGCGACAGTCTAACCCCTACATGATCCAGAAGAGGACCGGGGACCATCCGTTCATGCCGACTTAGACTCGGTAGGCTTCTTGCTCGGCTTGTATTTATTCCAGGACTGAGCCGGCTTCCAAGAGCTCTTGGTTTGCTCAGGCTTACCGGGGTACTGCTGACATGGGCTTTTTAAAAAAAAAAGAGCGAAAATTGTTCCTTAGACTCGTTCATATTCTCTTGTGGTAGAAGGGCACCCTTGCCCCCTTTGACCATGGAGATAATAGAGTCCAGGCCTGGACCAAACAAAATCATTCCCTTAAAGGGGTTAAACAAGTCTAGACTTAGAAGTCATATCTGCAGACCATGACTTTAGCCAGAGCCCGACAGACCTGAACAGAAAAAACTGAAGTCTTAGCATTTAGGCGAATAATCTGCCTAATAGCATCACAGATAAAAAAATTAGCACCCCTGAAGGCTGTAAATCTTTCCTGAGTAACATCGAGGGGACCTCTCCACCCCTCAGAGTCCTGAGTAACGTCGAGGGGACCTCTCCACCCCTCAGAAGGTAGTTTCTCCAGCAACCGCAGCAACGGCCGCCTCCGGTTGAAACAAAGGGATGTCCATCTCAAGACCATTCTGGGTGATTGTGACTACCGTTGCGAGTCTGTCAGGATGGGGAGCCTATGGACTCCGGACGAAAAACAACTTTCTTAATAGAGTTTCCATCCTTTATCCATGGGCTCTTAAAACAAAGAGCTATCCTCAAACGGGATAGTAATAAATTTAGCAAGGTTGAAGATAGTGTCATCCCATTTAGAGAGTCCAGGACCGGGAACGATTTGTTAAAGGGAGAAGAAAGGAACGATTCAGTCCCATTCGTTCTTAATAATGTTCGCCATCTAACAGGAGCAGGGAAGGATAAGGTACCACCCTGTCCTCAACTCTATCCAATTTAGGAATCAAAGGTTCCTCAGGCAATTTGGCCTCTGGAACCACTGAATTCACCAAAAAACTTCCTTTAGAAAAAAGTGCAAATTCCTAAAACTAAAGTCTGGTTCCTCCGCAGCCGGAGATTTAGAGGCAGCAGACTCTGACCCAGAATGTTCATACGCTGAAGTTTCAGAAAGAACTTCTTTTTCTGATAACCCTATCAGTTAAATCCAATAAATTATCTGATGTACTCTGGGAAAGAGTGCAATATGTAACCTCTCACTTGCGCTTAGCAGGGCGAGGTAAAGCATTAAAGGCTGCTGACACCGCCGTCTGAGCTGCACAGTAACATCTGGTGAAAAAAATGGCCTCTCCAGGTGGAGGATCAGCAATGCTACAGGAAACTGCATGTGCAGAGAGATAAGCATGTAGGGTACGCACCTCACTGGACGACAACTCCTCGGAAGTGGACGGCTCAGCTAGGGTTGCCACCTCAGCCATGTTTTCCTGGAAACTTCCGAGTTACACATGCTGCAGGGTGTGCAGAGAGGAACATGTATTGTGTTTCTGGACAGCACTATTCATATTCCTCCCTGTACACCCTGCAGCATGTGTAACTTATAAGTGTTCTGTATTTTAAGGGACGGGTGGCAACCCTAGGCTCAGTGGTATCAAATATGTTTGATATTATCACATTATCAATGCATATGGAACATAATTGAGGGGCGGTACTAAGGCCTCTTCACAATATAAACAGGAATTACTCTTTAGGAATAGAGGGAGTGCCCTCTAAGTAACAGAATCCTCTATCGCTAGTGCAATAACCGGAGAACTATAGAAATAAAACATCTTATTTTATTCAAAAAAACTGCACCTTTATATCCCAATAGCTGGGGCACTCCCCACCTCCCATGACTGTGATGATCTTTATAATGTATTAGCAAACAGCAAGGAGAGAGAACAGGAATACAGACTTTATTCAGCAGCATCCATCTTAACAATAACTGCCCGCCCCCTCCAATCACATGACTAAAATGTTAACTGTTTGTAGTGCACAGAGTGAACTAAGCATAACTATTGAACTTAAACTATAACATAAAGCATACACATCATTACATCTTCCCCTTCAAATATGAAACACTTAATATGAGACAAAGTCTTCCCATATTTTTGGTTTAATAGCTCGACCATAACGAGAGAAAGTAACTGCTGGCTCACTAGCAGTACAATCAGTGTCAGGTTGAGAGTCATTCCCAGCATTATCGCAAGCTGATACACTTATGTTGTCCTCAAAGTCCTCAGTAGACTTTACATCCATGTTAGGGAATTCTGTGCATTCATTGCTTTGCTCTTTATTGTCATTGCTGCTTGGTTCCTCGAGTAGAGTATCAGCTGCAGTGTCTGGTCGAAGATGACGCCTGTTGCGTCTCAGTTTCTGTCCACACTTGGTTTTGATTATATATGACCTTGGTGAATTAGCTTCACTGACAATTCGAGCAGGTTCCCATGTATCCCCAGTGACTCTGTGTCTCACAGCTTGCCCAGCCCTGAGTGGACCAAGTAACTTGGTAGATTTGTCAAAATACAGCTTTTGCTTTTTCATGTTTATGTTCCTCTGACCTGTTACCTGATCCTGTGGGATAGTCTGAGGCTGCAATTTCTGTGGTGCAATAGGCACTGTGGTCCTCAGTGCTCTACCCATGAGCAGCTGTGCAGGTGAACATAAACCCTCCATGGGTGTTGCACGATAGTTTAACAGGCCTAGGTACACATCCTGCCCTGATGATTGTGCTTTTCTGATAATGGATTTGGCTATGCCAACATACTTCTCAGCTAAACCATTGGCCTGTGAGTGATACGGACTTACTGGTTTGTGCCTGACTCCCCATTCACGCAGAAAGCACTGGAATTCAGCACTTGAGAATTGCGGGCCATTATCAGACACAAGTTCTTCACACACTCCATGTCTCGAGAGTATTGTTTTGAAAGCCCATATGATTGCTGATGCTTTTAGATTTCTCAGCTGTACTAACTCAAAGAATTTGCTGTAGTAATCTACTACTATCAGGTAGTGGTTGTCCTCAAAATGAAAAATATCTGTGGCCAGTCTCTGCCATGCCCGTGAAGGAGTGTTCCATGGTGTGAGAGGTTCTTTTGCATTGTTTTTTTGAAATGTCTGGCAGGTTTCACATGTCTTCACAAGTGTCTCAATATCAAGGTCCAAATTAGGCCAGTAAACCACATCCCGTGCTCTGCGCTTACAAAGAGTAATGCCCAAATGTCCCTGGTGTATTTGCTCCAATATTTCTGCCTGCTGTGATTTAGGAATAACAATACGGTCACCCATGAATATGATATCCGTATGAAAGGATAGTTCATTTCTCACAGGCCAGAATCCCTGCAACTCAGGAGAAAGCTTCTTTCGTTTTTCTGGCCAGCCATTGCACATGACACGAATTAGTTTTTCTAGTACTTTATCTTGTTTGGTATCTTGTCTAATTTTTTCCAGCCGTACATCAGCTATTGGAATATTTACTAGTACTGTATGTACCTGTTCTTCCAATTCAGGTTCATCCCGTGCTTCATGTCCTTCTGGAAACACCCTAGACAGCGTATCTGCCATCGGAATTTCCTTTCCTGGTTTATATTTCACTGTGAGATCATACTGTTGTAGTTTCATAACCATCCTCTGCAGGCGTGGAGGTATAGCAGATAGTGGTTTTTGCATGATGTACTCCAATGGTTTGTGATCAGTTTCCACAACCACTGGGCGACCATAGATATACTGGTGAAATTTCTCACATCCATTTACAATGGCCAACATCTCCTTCTCAATTTGAGCATAATTGGCTTGTGTTGTTGTCAGAGCTCGTGAAGCATATGCAACAGGATGTCCTTGTTGCATTAGCACAGCACCTAACCCAAACTGGGATGCATCCACTTGAAGCACAGTGTTGCAGTTTACGTCAAAATATTTCAGTATTGGCCCTGGATGTTTAGTGATCAGTTTTTTTACTTTCTCAAATGTCTTTTCCATGTTTGCGTCCCAAGACCAAATAGCATCCCTTTGTAGCAATGCACGTAGTGGGGCTGTCAGCTGAGCGAGGCCCTGAGAAAACTTGGATAGATAATTAAAAATGCCTAATGATGTCTCTAGTTCCTTCCTGGAGGATGGGGCCTTCATGCTAATAACTGCTGTTATCTTCTTTGGATCAGGCTTTAAACCCTCTTTGGTTAGAAGGTGTCCAAAATATGTAACCTCTTCTACCCCAATTTGCATTTTGTTTGGATTGAGTTTAAGATTTTTCTCCCGACACCGCTTGAGTAAGGCAATAAGGTTTTTGTCATGTTCTGTACGATCCTTTCCATAAACCAGCAAATCATCAATTATTACTTCAACACCATGTAGACCAGCAATCAACTCATGTGATTTCTTTTGAAATATCTCCTGAGCAGAAGCAATGCCGAAAGGTACCCTTGTGAAACGCCATCGTCCAAAGGGGGAGTTGAAAGTGGTCAGGTGACTGCTGGGTTCATCAAGACGCAATTGCCAGTAACCAGATTGTGCATCTAGTACACTAAACACTGTTGCTCCTACTAGCTTGTGAGCTATATCATCTATGGTGGGGAGTTTGTAGTGTTCTCTCATTATTACTTTGTTCAAATCACGTGGGTCAATGCAAATACGAATTGCGCCTGTGTTTTTCTTCTCTACCACAACCATAGAACTGACCCATTCTGATGGTTCTGTGACCTTTTTTACTACCCCCAACTTCTCCATCCTAGTTAGTTCTTGTTTGACTTTAGCCTCAAGGGATAGAGGTATTTTCCTTGGGGCATGAATGACAGGCTGTGCACCCTCTTTTATACGTATGCGGCTAATCCCCGGGAGGCACCCTAGGCCTTTGAATAGATCACTGTACTCATGCTTAATGTTGTCCTTTGACAGTTCGCTGCACCCACCATCCACAGCCATAATGATCTTTACAAGTCCAATATCTTTACTTGTTTTTAGACCTAATACTGCTGGGGCTTTTGTTTCTATCACAAACAATTGTAAGACCTTTTCAGATCCCTTGTAAAAACATTTTGCATGGCAGCGACCCATCACTTTCAGCTTTTCACCACCATATCCCAACAGTTTTGGTAGGTCTTGAGTCTCTAAGGGGAATTCATTTCTAAGGAGTTCCAGGTATGTGTGGCTTGGCACACAGTTTACTTGTGCCCCTGTATCTATTTTGAATGTGACTGGAGTTTTGTGAGCCCCTATCTGTAGGGTTACATTTGCTTCATCTGCAGACTTGTGTGATTTCTGTACTGCTGCAAGATATATTGGGGTGCAATCTGAGTCTAACCCTGCATTGTCATCATTGTCCTCTATGGCGTGTACAGCCTGTGTTTGTGTCCTTGCAATATGTGAAAACAGTTTACACACCCTGGCAAAATGTCCTCTTTTCTTGCATTTATTACATATCTGCCACCTTGCAGGACAGGCAGCATTTTTGTTGTGCATGTTTCCACAGTAGCCACAGGTTGCTTGTGTGTTACTTGTCCCAGTGTCCCACTTGCCTTTTATCCCCTTGTGTCCTCTTTCTTGCCAGTATCTGCTGCTTTGATTTTCTATAGCACTGATCTGGTGTTGTGTTCCTTCCAGTACCTGCATGTCCTTTCTTGACATTTCATATGCTCTAGCAATCCTGATGGCTTTCTCAAGATTTAAATCTTCTTCCTGCAGCAGCTTTTCCTGAACTTCTTTAAACTTACTGCCCATCAGAATACGGTCTTTTATCATATCACCTGCATCATAAAAAGCACAGTCTTTGGCAAGCAAGCGCAGCTGTGTCACCCATTCATCCACAGATTCACCTCCACACTGATTCCTCTCATAAAACATTTTCCTCTGCACTGTGGTGTTTTTCCTTGGATTGCAGTATGCTTCAAACTTTGCAAACAATACCTCTGGTTTTTTTTTGTCATCTGCAGTGATATCCCCACTTGCCTGCCAGGCTCTGCATACATCACGTCCCTTTTGTCCCACACATATCAGAAAGTGTGCTGCCTTCTGTTGATCAGTCCATCTGTCTGCATCTGGGCCTGCAAACACAAGTTCAATCAGCTCCCTCCATTTTGACCAATTGTCAGAAATGTTCCCTGACTCTAAATCCAGAGAAGGAATGTTCTTTGTGTTGCTGTTTGCTGCCATGTCACTTTTCACCCCACTTCTGGTACCATGTGATGATCTTTATAATGTATTAGCAAACAGCAAGGAGAGAGAACAGGAATACAGACTTTATTCAGCAGCATCCATCTTAACAATAACTGCCCGCCCCCTCCAATCACATGACTAAAATGTTAACTGTTTGTAGTGCACAGAGTGAACTAAGCATAACTATTGAACTTAAACTATAACATAAAGCATACACATCATTACAATGACCCAGACAGTACAGAGAGTTAGGACTCCTCTCTGATAGACACCCGGTCAGGAAAGAGGGAAAGAATCACATGGTGCACAATGCAGGACTGTCCCTGCTATGAGAAAAAGCGCCAAGCTTGTAAGCTGCATGGCTCTCAAAGTGAAAGTAAAACCTGTATATTTCATAACAGCCTATGAGCCCATAACATCTCACACATAAAGCAGCATAAAATCAAATAAACATATAAGATCCCCCTCAGGAGATATTAACCCTTGATTCTATACAGATAAAATGAGTCATACTGTGACCCTGTCTTCTTGCCTTATCATACATGTATAAAAAATGAAATGATCTTACCAGAATCTATGCCGTGGAACAGGAACACGGCCTTTCAAGTGTGTTCCTTCGCTCCTGACATGGACTTGAGAGAAGAAAGCAGACAGCGAAACTGTTAATCTAAGTCGGGATGGTTTCGCAGAAAGACTCTCCCTGCATCTCTGGACTCTAACTTTCACCCATGCTCTCACTGAGAGGCTGACAGGACTACTTAAACTCCAGTCCCATTGCGAAGAGTACTACCCACCATAAGAGACTACTCTGAATCTTCCGAAACTTCTCTGCCAACCTCCTGTGACGAAAGGCAAAGAATGACTGCGGGATGAGGGGAGTGGGGGAGAAATTTAAGCCTTGGGCTGGGGTGTCTTTGCCTCCTCCTGGTGGCCAGGTTCTTAATTCCCACAAGTAATGAATGAAGCAGTGGACTCTCCTCCCATTAAGATGGAAATTATGTGGGTTTCATGTCGCTTTAAACTTAAAAACAGTCAAACTAGTAGCTAGTGCTGCTGCTGCCCCTGCAAGCAGATCAATTTATCAAGAACAAAAATGAAGCTTATATACTTTCTGGCTGACACAGGAACCAATACGCTGGCATGAACAAAGCTGGATTGGTATTGAATAGTGTAAATCTGAAGCCTTTACCATGTGCAGAAAAGCAACTCCTGCCTTTAAAGGGACAGTAAAGTCAAAATAAAACTTTCATGATTCAGATAGAGCAAGCAATTTTAAACAACTTTCCAATTTACTTCTGTTATCAAATGTGCTTTGTTCTCTTGGTATCTTTTTTGAAGAGTCAGGAGCACGTGTCTTTAGAACTCTATGGCAGCAGTGTTTTGCAACATTTTATAACGAAGCTACAAATGATGATGTAAACCACTGCTGCCATAGAGTACTAAAGACACGTGCACACTCCTGAGCTCTTAGGAGCCTACCTAGTTTTACTCTTCAAAAAAGATACCATGAGAATGAAGCAAATTTGATAACAGAAGTAAATTGGAAAGCAGTTTAAAATTGAATGCTCTATCCGAATCATTAAAGTTCAATTTTGACTTTCCCTTTAAAAGGATATTCCAGCCAAAATAGGAAACCACATGGGTGCATTTCGGTATTGAACAGAAGCAATTTTGTAATATACATGCATTAGTGAAAATGCTTATAATAAAAGCTATAGCTGTTACAAAAAGTGTATTTAAGTATTCACCGTGCACCAGCATTTTAAACACAGCACTTGCTCAGAGAGCCTAAGGTGCTTGTACCATTAGGTAATGACTCAATTTGTCAATTGCTGACATGATACAAGCCTCACTGATGAACTGAGCAGCTGCAATATTTAAAATGTGGGTGCAGTGACAATGTTTAGCTATGCTTCACATGCTTGTGCAGAGAAAAATGTTAACACTAAAACAGAGATAACTTTTACTAGAAGCATTTTTGCTAATACATGTATATTGTAAATATGTAATTAATCTATGCACATTTATATTTTGACTGGAATGTGCCTTTAAGTAATGCATTCATTTATTTGTCCGTTTCTGTTTTTTTTTCTATTGAAGGAACATTTGTTTATAGTTTAAAGACAAATGCAATATATATGGAAAATTTGCTGTGTTTTTCTTTTCTATTTGTCCGTCAGCAGCCCGCAGTTACCATCGCACAAGGATATTGACCAATCGCACAAGAGCATGGCTTTTCAATCACTCAAACAAATGAGTTTAGGGTGATTTATCTCTGCACAGGGAGTTAACTGAAAGCATTGGATGAGCCAATAACAGGAGGCATATATTGAAGACACCAATCAGCAGCTCCTGAGCCAACCTAGGTATACTTTTCAACAAAGGATGCCAAGAAAACAAAATAAATTAGATAATAGAAGTAAAGTGGAACATTGTTTAAAATCACATGCTCTATCTGAGTCATAAAAGAAAAAAAATAGGTTTCTTGTCCCTTTCATGCTTGTGGAGGCCTCTGCTTGTCTAAAAATAGTGCTATTGGGATTGTTTATAAGCCGGTGAGTGTAATTATGTCACAAGCACAAATTTCTCTCTAATTTAAGTAGTAATTTAAAGGGAAATAAAACAGGTTGAGATCTGTGCATATCCTAAAGGGATAATTAATTAAAAATAGTTTGCATAAAACAATTGTTTAAAAATTGCTGGCAAGTATTTTAAAATAATTTTCAAAAATAAGCAAAATTAATTACATTGCTAAGCTGCCTAGAGCAGCCAACTCCACCCACCCTTAGGCCTAGATTTAGAGTTTTGTCGGTAACGACCCGCGTAGCTAACGCTGGCTTTTCTCTGGCCGAAACCTTTTAAATACCTCTGGTATTGAGAGTTCACAGAATGGCTGCGTTAGGCTCCAAAAAGGGAGCGTACAGGCATATTTAACGCCACTGAAACTCTCGATACCAGAGTTGCTTACGGACGCGGCCAGCTTAAAAAACGTGCTCGTGCACGATTCCCCCATAGAAAACAATGGGGCTGTTTGAGCAACACCTGCAAAAAAGCCGCGTTCAGCTCCTAACGCAGCCCCATTGTTTCCTATGGGGAAACACTTCCTACGTCTGCACCTAACACTCTAACATGTACCCCGAGTCTAAACACCCCTAACCTTACACTTATTAACCCCTATTCTGCCGCCCCCGCTATCCCTGACCCCTGCATATTATTATTAACCCCTAATCTGCCGCTCCGTAAACCGCCGCTACTTACATTATCCCTATGTACCCCTAATCTGCTGCCCCTAACACCGCCGACCCCTATATTATATTTATTAACCCCTAATCTGCCCCCCACAACGTCGCCTCCACCTGCCTACACTTATTAACCCCTAATCTGCCGAGCGGACCTAGCTGCAACTCTAATAAATGTATTAAACCCTAAACCGCCTCACTCCCGCCTCAAAAACCCTATAATAAATAGTCTTAACCCTTAATCTAAAATAGTTAAAATAATTACAAAATTACCTGTAAAATAAATCCTAACCTAAGTTACAATTAAACCTAACACTACACTATCAATAAATTAATTAAATAAAATACCTACAATTATCTACAATTAAACCTAACACTACACTATCAATAAATTAATTAAATACAATATCTACAAATAAATACAATGAAATAAACTAACTAAAGTACAAAAAATAAAAAAGAACTAAGTTACAAAAAATAAAAAAATATTTACAAACATTTGAAAAATATTACAACAATTTTAAACTAATTACACCTACTCTAAGCCCCCTAATAAAATAACAAAGCCCCCCAAAATAAAAAAATGCCCTACCCTATTCTAAATTACAAAAGTTCAAAGCTCTTTTACCTTACCAGCCCTGAACAGGGCCCTTTGCGGGGCATGCCCCAAAGAATTCAGCTCTTTTGCCTGTAAAAAAACACATACAATACCCCCCCCAACATTACAACCCACCACCCACATACCCCTAATCTAACCCAAACCCCCCTTAAATAAACCTAACACTAAGCCCCTGAAGATCTTCCTACCTTATCTTCACCATACCAGGTTCACTGATCGATCCAGAAGAGCTCCTCCGATGTCTTGATCCAAGCCCAAGCGGGGGGCTGAAGATGTCCATGATCCGGTTGAAGTCTTCATCCAAGCGGGAGCTGAAGAGGTCCATGATCCGGCTGAAGTCTTCTATCAACGGCATCTTCAATCTTCTTTCTTCGGGAGCCATCATCTTCCAGCCGACGCGGAACATCCTCTTCTCCCGACGCCTACTTGCCGAATGACGGTTCCTTTAAATGACGTCATCCAAGATGGCGTCCCTCGAATTCCAATTGGCTGATAGGATTCTATCAGCCAATCGGAATTAAGGTAGGAATATTCTGATTGGCTGATGGAATCAGCCAATCAGAATCAAGTTCAATCCGATTCGCTGATCCAATCAGCCAATCAGATTGAGCTCGCATTCTATTGGCTGATCGGAAGGGCTTCGTTAGGCTCCAAAAAGGGAGCGTAGAGGCATATTTACCGCCACTTCAACTCTCAATACCAGCGTTGCTTACGGTAGCGGCTAGCTGGAAAAACGCACAATTCCCCCATAGGAAACAATGGGGCAGTTTGGGATGAAAAAAACCTAACACCTGCAAAAAAGCAGCGTTAAGCTCCCAACGCAGCCCCATTTTTTCCTATGGGGAAACACTTTCTAAGTCTGCACCTAACACCCTAACATGAACCCCGAGTCTAAATACCCCTAATCTTACATTTATTAACTTCTAATCTGCCGCCCCCACTATCGCTGACCCCTGCATTTTATTATTAACCCCTAATCTGCTGCCCCTAACACCGCCGACACCTATATTATATTTATTAACCCCTAATCTGCCCCCCCAACGCCGCTACTATAATAAATGTATTAACCCCTAAACCGCCGCACTCCCGCCTCAAAAACTCTATAATAAATAGTATTAACCCCTAATCTGCCCTCCCTAACATCGGCAACACCTAACTTCAAGTATTAACCACTAATCTGCCGACCGGACCTCGCCGCTACTCTAATAAATGTATTAACCCCTAAAGCTAAGTCTAACCCTAGCCCTAACACCCCCTAAATTAAATATAATTTTAATCTAACGAAATAAATTAAATCTTATTAACTAAAGTATTCCAATTTAAAGCTAAATACTTACCTGTAAAATAAACCCTAATATAGCTACAATATAACGAATAATTATATTGTAGCTATTTTAGGATTTATATTTATTTTACAGGCAACTTTGTATTTATTTTAACTAGGTACAATAGCTATTAAATAGTTATTAACTATTTAATAGCTACCTAGTTAAAATAATTACAAAATTACCTGTAAAATAAATCCTAACCTAAGTTACAATTAAACCTAACACTACACTATCAATAAATAAATTAAATCAATTAACTACAAGTACCTACAATTAAATAAACTAAACTAAATTACAAAAAACCCCCCACTAAATTACAAAATATAAAAAAGATTACAATAATTTTAAGCTAATTAAACCTACTCTAAGCCCCCTAATAAAATAACAAAGCCCCCCAAAATAAAAAAATTCCCTACCCTAATCTAAATTAAAATAGTTAAGAGCTCTATTACCTTACCAGCCCTTAAACAGGCTTTTTGCGGGGCATGTCCAAAGAAATCAGCTCTTTTGCCTGTAAAAAAAACACAATACCCCCCCCCAACATTACAACCCCCCACCCACATACCCCTACTCTAACCCAAACCCCCCTTAAATAAACCTAACACTACCCCCCTGAAGATCTCCCTACCTTGAGTCCCCAGCCAATCAGATTCAAGTTCAATCGGATTGGCTGATCCAATCAGCCAATCAGATTGAGCTTGCATTCTATTGGCTGATCGGAACAGCCAATAGAATGTGAGCTCAATCTGATTGGCTGATTGGATCCACCAATCGGATTGAACTTGAATCTGATTGGCTGATTCAATCAGCCAATCAGATTTTTCCTACCTTAATTCCGATTGGCTGATAGAATCCTATCAACCAATCGGAATTCGAGGGACCACATCTTGGATGACTTCACTTAAAGGAACCTTCATTCGTCGGTAGTCGTCGGTAGAAGAGGATGTTCCGTGCCGGAGGTCTTGAAGATGGAGCCGCTCCTCGTCGGATGGATGAAGATAGAAGATGCCGCTTGGATGAAGATGTTTGCCGGTCCGGATGTCCTCTTTTGCCCGGATAGGATGAAGACTTCTGCCGCTCCGGATGTCTTCTTTTGGTCCATCGCTGCTCGGCTGAGTGAAGACGACTCAAGGTAGGGAGATCTTCAGGGGGGTAGTGTTAGGTTTATTTAAGGGGGGTTTGGGTTAGAGTAGGGGTATGTGGTTGGTGGGTTGTAATGTTGGGGGGTGGTATTGTGTTTTTTTTACAGGCAAGTCTAACCCTAGCCCTAACACCCCCCTAAATTAAATATAATTTTAATCTAACGAAATAAATTAAATCTTATTAACTAAAGTATTCCTATTTAAAGCTAAATACTTACCTGTAAAATAAACCCTAATATAGCTACAATATAACGAATAATTATATTGTAGCTATTTTAGGATTTATATTTATTTTACAGGCAACTTTGTATTTATTTTTACTAGGTACAATAGCTATTAAATAGTTATTAACTATTTAATAGCTACCTAGTTAAAATAATTACAAAATTACCTGTAAAATAAATCCTAACCTAAGTTACAATTAAACCTAACACTACACTATCAATAAATAAATTAAATCAATTAACTACAAGTACCTACAATTAAATAAACTAAACTAAATTACAAAAAAAACCCACTAAATTACAAAATATAAAAAAATTACAATAATTTTAAGCTAATTAGACCTACTCTAAGCCCCCTAATAAAATAACAAAGCCCCCCAAAATAAAAAAATTCCCTACCCTAATCTAAATTAAAATAGTTAAGAGCTCTATTACCTTACCAGCCCTTAAAAGGGCTTTTTGCGGGGCATGTCCAAAGAAATCAGCTCTTTTGCCTGTAAAAAAAACACAATACCACCCCCAACATTACAACCCACCACCCACATACCCCTACTCTAACCCAAACCCCCCTTAAATAAACCTAACACTACCCCCCTGAAGATCTCCCTACCTTGAGTCCCCAGCCAATCAGATTAAAGTTCAATCGGATTGGCTGATCCAATCAGCCAATCAGATAGAGCTTGCATTCTATTAGCTGATCGGAACAGCCAATAGAATGTGAGCTCAATCTGATTGGCTGATTGGATCCGCCAATCGGATTGAACTTGAATCTGATTGGCTGATTCAATCAGCCAATCAGATTTTTCCTACCTTAATTCCGATTGGCTGATAGAATCCTATCAGCCAATCGGAATTCGAGGGACCACATCTTGGATGATGTCACTTAAAGGAACCTTCATTCGTCGGTAGTCGTCGGTAGAAGAGGATGTTCCGCGCCGGAGGTCTTGAAGATGGAGCCGCTCCTCGTCGGATTTATGAAGATAGAAGATGCCGCTTGGATGAAGATGTTTGCCGGTCCGGATGTCCTCTTCTGCCCAGATAGGATGAAGACTTCTGCCACTCCGGATGTCTTCTTTTGGTCCATCGCTGCTCGGCTGAGTGAAGACGACTCAAGGTAGGGAGATCTTCAGGGGGGTAGTGTTAGGTTTATTTAAGGGGGTTTAGGTTAGAGTAGGGGTATGTGGTTGGTGGGTTGTAATGTTGGGGGGTGGTATAGTGTTTTTTTTACAGGCAAAAGAGCTGATTTCTTTGGGGCATGCCCCGCAAAAAGCCCTTTTAAGGGCTGGTAAGGTAATAGAGCTGTTAACTATTTTAATTTAGATTAGGGTAGGGAATTTTTTATTTTGGGGGGCTTTGTTATTTTATTAGGGGGCTTAGAGTAGGTGTAATTGGCTTAACATTCTTGTAATCTTTTTTTATTTTTTGTAATTTAGTGTTTTTTTTTTTTGTAATTTAGTTTAGTTTATTTAATTGTAGGTACTTGTAGTTAATTGATTTAATTTATTTATTGATAGTGTAGTGTTATGTCTAATTGTAATTTAGGTTAGAATTTATTTTACAGGTAATTTTGTAATTATTTTAACTAGGTAGCTATTAAATAGTTAATAACTATTTAATAGCTATTGTACCTAGTTAAAATAAATACAAAGTTGCCTGTAAAATAAATATAAATCCTAAAATAGCTACAATATAATTATTCGTTATCTTGTAGCTATATTAGGGTTTATTTTACAGGTAAGTATTTAGTTTTAAATAGGAATACTTTAGTTAATAAGATTTAATTTATTTCGTTAGATTAAAATTATATTTAATTTAGGGGGGTGTTAGGGTTAGGGTTAGACTTAGCTTTAGGGGTTAATACATTTATTAGAGTAGCGGCGAGGTCCGGTCGGCAGATTAGGGGTTAAAACTTGAAGTTAGGTGTCGCCGATGTTAGGGAGGGCAGATTAAGGGTTAAGACTATTTATTATAGGGTTTTTGAGGCGGGAGTGAGGCGGTTTAGGGTTTAATACATTTATTAGAGTTGCAGCTAGGTCCGGTCGGCATATTAGGGGTTAATAAGTGTAGGTAAGGTAGCGGCGACGTTGGTGGGGCAGATTAGGGGTTAATAAATATTATGTAGGTGTCGGCGATGTTAGGGGCAGCAGATTAGGGGTACATAGGGATAATGTAGGTGTGTGGTCAGCAGATTAGGGGTTAAAAAATTTCTTAGAGTGGCGGCGATGTGGGGGGCCTCTGTTTAGGGGTACATAGGTAGTTTATGGGTGTTAGTGTACTTTAGAGCACAGTAGTTAAGAGCTTTATAAACCGGCGTTAGCCCAGAAAGCTCTTAACTACTGACTTTTTTCTGCGGCTGGAGTCTTGTCGGTAGAGGGTCTACCGCTCACTTCAGCCAAGACTCTAAATACCGGTGTTAGGAAGATCCCATTGAAAAGATAGGATACGCAATTGGCGTAAGGGGATCTGCGGTATAGAAAAGTCGGGGCTTGGAAGTGAGCGTTAGACCCTTTCCTGACTGACTCTAAACACCAGCGGGCGGTAAAAAGCAGCGTTAGGACCCCTTAACGCTGCTTTTGGCGGCTAACGCAGAACTCTAAATCTAGGCATTAGTAAACCCTGAAAACCCTGACAGCACGGGATACACACATGTAAAAATTAAGATCAGTTGATTTGATGCACATTATAGTAACAATATATGTACATATTGGGGAGGCATTTGTCATCTTTCTTACTATATCTTTATCTGTTGGATGATTTTATTTTATTTTTGGGCTGTGACGTAGAGGCATTGGAATGCTATGACTAAGAGCAGTGCCTGCGCAGTGAGTATTTTTAATCAGACAGCTGATGGAACGTCACTTCCGTTCACTAGTCTGATGAATTCTCTGATCTGACAGAACACAGGCATTGTATTTCAACAGCTTCTAGGCATGCTCCAGCAGATAATCCCTATGAATTTTTGTATTCTACCAAAACAACAATAGATATGGATACTGCCATAGAAGGAAATGTGTGGGGGTAGTAAGAGCTTTACAATTCAGAAACTAAAAAGAAAGAGTTAATGGTGAGGCACTGCAGTATAATTTGCAGGTAGAGTAATTAAAGTACATATTATATTTTGTCTCTATCCCAACTTGTTTTATACTGTATATATATATATATATATATATATATATAATATTATATATATATATATATATATTATATATATATATATATATATATATAGATAGATAGATAGATAGATAGATAGATAGATAGATAGATATAATGGGGCACAATTATCAAGCTCTGTATGGAGCTTGATGCCCCTTGTTTCCGGTGAGCCTTCAGGCTCGCCGGAAACAGAAGTTATAAAGACCGCTGCTTCATAACTTGTCAGCCTGCTCTGAGGCCACGGAGAGAAATCAACCCGATCGAATACGATTGGGTTGATTGACACCCCCTTCTAGCGCCCGCAAATCTGCAGGGGGCGGCATTGCATCAGCATTCACAAGAACTGCTGGGGCAATGAAAAAATGACGACAGCGGCATTTATCGATGTGCTATCATGTCCGCTCGCACATTGATAAATATGCCCCAATGTGTATATGTCTCTTAGTAATACATTGCTGTTCCTGAGCCTACCTAGGTATGCTTTTCAACAACGGATGCCAAGAGAACAAAATAAATGTGGTAAAATAAGTAAACTGAAAACTCTCTAAAATAAAAACTCAATCTGAAACATGGAAGATTACATTTGAATTTCATATCCATCAGAAAATTAAAACTTTTTCTCTTATAAATTTCACGTTTGATTTTTTTAATGTATTTTTAATCATTCCTACAAACATCAAGTCCCCCTACTTTAATGCAATTTTCCTTATACTGAGCCCAATTTAAATCCTAAATAAATACATCTGCAGGAATCTATCTCTACAAACAAATGACATTTGATATTTAGAGCTTGATAATTGTATTTTTCTCCATCTCTGAATCCAATTACACTCTGTCTGTACTGTCAGTTTCTTCAGTAAGACAGCAAGTCTGTTTCAAACACTGATTACTCAGTTTTCCTCACCTGCCAAGTCAATATTCTCTTGCTTTGCCAAAAGATAATGCTATTCGGAAAAAGAATGTTAAAATCAATTACAGACATACTGCTTGCGTGAGTGGGTCTGCCTTGAGGTTCCATGTTTTCATCAGTGACTAGCGAGAAACTTTTTATTTGATATGTGTCTAGGAATATGCTTTCCCTTGTGTACTTTTACAATTATCATTCTGTGTGCATTCCACTTCACAACAACTGAATTATATTTTTTTTCAATATGTATGAATAGTATGGGCTAGTTGTGTTTCTTGACAAGATACAGAGATTAAAATCTACTGAGTAATATCAATAATGTTCTCATACCATTATCACTAGGTTTCCATATTTCAACTGGACAGTACACTGGCCAGGTAGCCCAGTAACATCTATATTAAACTGGACACTTAAAGGGACACTGAACCCAAATTTTTTTCTTTCGCGATTCAGATAGAGCATGCAATTTTAAGCAACTTTCTAATTTACTCCTATTATCAAATTTTCTTCATTCCCTTGGTATCTTTATTTGAAATGCAAGAATGTAAGTTTAGATTCCGGCCCATTTTTGGTGAACAACCTTGGTTGTTCTTGCTGATTGGTGGATAAATTCACCCACCAATAAACAACTGCTGTCTAGGGTTCTGAACCAAAAATAGCTTAGATGCCTTCTTTTTCAAATAAAGATAGCAAGAGAACAAAGAACAATTGATAATAGGAGTAAATTAGAAAGTTGCTTAAAATTGCATGCTCTATCTAAATCATGAAAGAAAAAATGTGGGTTTAGTGTCCCTTTAAAGGGACCTTATAATTACAAGCTTTTTCTGCAGTATTGCTATAAATTGACACATAGGGGCTGATTTATCATATGCTGAGCTGATCATGTCCGCCCGGCATCGCTGAATGCCGACAGCATACGTTGTCGGCATTTAGCATTGCACAAGCAGTTCTGGTGAACTGCTTGTGCAATGCCGCCCCCTGCAGATTTGCATCCAATCGGCCGCTAGCAGGGGGTGTCAATCAACCTGATCATATACGATCGGGCAGATTGATGTCTGCAGCCTCAGAGGAGGAGTACGAGGTGAGGAGTAGTGGTCTTAAGACCGCTGCTTCTTAACTGATGTTTCCACCGAGCCTGAAGGCTTGCACGGAAACAGCTGCATTGGGGCCGATTGACCGCTTGGTAAATCGGGCGCATAGGGCTAGATTACAAGGTGCGCGTGAGGCAAAAGGGGTTTATTGTGGCTCTGTGTGCATCAGAAGTAGCACGGTATTACAAGTTGAAAGTAAACGCATTCACTTGAGGGCTATGGAATTTAACATGCATCTAGATAGCTCTACCACAGAGCTCTGGTTAACAGTTATGTGAGACAAAAAAGCTGTACAAAACACAACAAAATGACCTTTAAGAGGACAGTTAGACTCATAATAACACTGAAAACATGTAAAATCATATTTATGCAATATTCATATTTAATAAAATGTTTACTTGTGTATTTACTGTAAATATTTCACATTTCAATGTTCTCCACATGGGGGTATATGTTCTAAGTATAAATAGATATTCAGGAATATAGGAAACTTAAATTATGCTTACCTAATCATTTTATTTTCTTCAGATGGAAAGAGTCCACAGCTGCATTCATTACTTTTGGGAAATAAGAACCTGGCCACCAGGAGGAGGCAAAGACACCCCAGCCAAAGGCTTAAATACTCCTCCCACTTCCCTCATCCCCCAGTCATTCTGCCGAGGAACAAGGAAACAGTAGATGAAATATCAGGGTGATAGGGTGCCAGAAGACTAAAAATACAGACGCTCCACATAAAAAATACGGATGGGGAACTGTGGACTCTTTTCATCTGAAGAAAATAAAATTATCAGGTAAGAATAATTTAAGTTTTTCTTCATAAATAAAAAAAGTCCATAGCTGCATTCATTACTTTTGGGAAAACAATACCCAAGATATAGAGGACAATGAATGCCAAAACGGGGGGGAACAAGAAGCGGCCTATTCTGAAGGCACCAGACCTGAAACCACTACCCAACAAAACCCTGCTTCGTTGGAAGCCGAGAAACATTGAAAAGAAAAAAGGCCCCAAGGATACTGAGCCGCAGATAGCCCGGAAGCCTAGCTAGAGAACACAAAATCAGATGCAACTGAGCCAACAGTCCTCCAGGAGACACCATCACACAGCAGTCGGTCCCCAACCACACCCCCTTCACTAGCGAAGGGAACACCAGCTCAAAACTCCCAAAAGGATAAGGCATGAAGAACCAAAAGGAAACCGAAAGGTCACCACAAATTCTATAAAAGAAGGAACTCCCAGAGCGAGCCCAGCTCACAAAGACCCAAATAGGTCCTGACAAACATGAGATGAGGACCGGGCATCAGAACAGAGAAAACATTCCTCACAACATCGTGCGAAAGCACCGAAAAAGGCAACTGAAGACGGAGTCCTCAAAACGTCAGAACTTAGACTACTGAAGTAGTCAACTTATAGTACATGTAGCAAACCCACACAAGGTAAACACCTGAGTCAAGAACACACAGTCATCATCAGGATGACACAGAAGAAATTCTTGCTGAGAAGTAAAATGCGGCCAAACAAGAGATCAGATTGCAAAACTCCAAGACAGAGAACACACCAAGCCGCCAGACCGACACATAGGTCTCAAACCAGGAGAAGCACAGAACCTCAACGAGGCCCACTGCACCACTGAAGATGACAAAAATCTCAGAACCTACTCCCAGCCGGGCCAGCCCAAGTGTCAGCAGGTCTGAAACAGGGGAACAAAAGAACTCCAACACCAGCTCCCAAAAGAGCGGAAGAATGGCCCCAGCCATTCCAACAGAGCTCGGGTGCCCCAAAACTCCTTAGAGACAGTTGACAAGGCCGAAGCCAAAACTAGCAAAAAAAAGCCCAACATAATCTCAACGCAGAGCCACATAGAACAGAACAACCCAGAGATCATGTCTCTCTTCAACATAGGTTAAATCCTCTGTTCCAACTCCTGAATGCAGGAGAAGCCCTAAGCTAAGGACCATACCTCTGTAAGGAGGAGAACAAGACCCCTAAGAAAAAGGGGCCATTAAATACAGAGCACCTGCCCACAAGACACAAGCTGAACAAGATATCAATCTCCCACGCAGATAAACTTGAAAGAAATCCCCTTAGAAATCAGCCTGCACACTGACAAGGTGCAATAGCAGCAGCAGATACCCTGCAAACCCTTTGCCTGCAGAACCGCAAAACCATCAGGTTACTTCAGCAAGCTGTCCAAGGGAAACTGTTCAACAAGCGTAAGGCAAGCCCAATGAGCATCGATACTCAGAAAACCTGGCCAACCGTGACCAGGTCAACTAGCCAGACCAAAGGTCATAGCCCAAGTTCACGGGAAGTGGAGAACCCCGAACCCGCCCTAAAGTGCAAAGTCCGGTAACAACCCACCACAAGGGAAAACGCTGATGAAAGCCCCAGCAGCCAGATGAACGAGGGCGATGACAGGTCCAAGCCCCCATTGTTAAAAACAAACCAGAAACTCAAATATCCCTTCTGATATAAAAAACAGACCCGCAGGGAGATATTAATGCAATATCCAGAATAACCCAGATAACGAGAACCCCTCGCAATTCCAGACCCAAGGAAGAGACCACCCCTTGCCAAAGTCCAACACTCCAAAGGAGATAAGGCATCTCAAAAAACCATAGAGCCCATAAGCGTTCGAACCGCCACAAATCCTCCAAAGCAAGAGGATATCTCAAGAACAAAGTCATTTGAGCAAGGCTAGTCTCCACATCACCTCCAATACGATGTGGATGTGGATCATCCCCATCTGGGGAAGGATCCTAAGCAGAGTCCCCCAATGTCCTCAAAAAGGAACAACCATCTCCCGAAGGGAAAACCAGGCCCCCAAAAGGACCATGGAAAGAACAAGCTCAAAAGGACAAATTCCCAGAGCCTCAGAAAGGCCAAACCACCCAAACACAGTAAGGAGGCGCTAAACCCCCAATCCTCCCACATGTGAAAGAACACTCTAGGTCCCGAGAGTATCGGAATCAAAAGAGAGTGACGCAGCTGAACTCCACTGCCTAGTCAACCAGCTTGAAGGCTAAATAAGGACTGAAACATCCTTCCTGCCTTGCGTACTCTTTAGAATGTTTAGCTGAAACTTGTAAAATAAAAACAAGAAAACACAAATAATAAAGTCAGCAGAACAGGCGCAACGTGTCTGAACAAGGACGAGACAGAAGAACTGAACCCGAGCAGGACCAGCTTGCACACAGGGCCCTAACTGTCAAGCTGCCTAAATCCTCCCTCAGAGGGGAAGAGAATAACAGACAAACATAGAACTAACGTGTCCCGTAACAAACATCCGCAGAAACAAACAGCAAGGATTAATCCCAGAGAAAGTTCCCGAAGGAACATATAATAATAAAAGACAAATAAAAGACCGAATAGAAGAAAATATAAGGCAACCCGTAGGTTAACGCCTAAGAAGAAATGGCATACCCGTAGGACCAGCCAAACGGAACCCGGATCTTCCAACAAATAAACCAACAATCAGGAGATAACATCATCCCCTCATGTCTAATGAGGTGAGCCATTCTAAGTAGAATACTGCGGATTCCCGTATCCATTAAGGATAGAATCCTCTAATAACTCAAAAACGTGTCTGAGTAAAATGCGAAGGCACGCTATTCTGTAACAAAAGGCACAACACTCAGGGACAGCTACACCCGCAGGGAACTGTATGGGCCCACCCAAGGCCGGGAGACCCTGGACAATAAGGCATGAACACAAATAAACATCTGTGGAAGCAAAAATATGTGAAAGCGAAAATGTGCTGCAACCTCCGGGGGCAACAAGCCGCCCTGCAAGGAGGGATAAACATAATATGGGTTATCTGCATGTGTAGTAGTAGAGAACGTTAGGGAACTTGCCTCGTGGAGAAAAGAACCCCCAGAGGTGGATGGCTCAGCGGTATCTTGATTCCCCGAGCCCGAGGAACAAGGTGCTCTAATACGGCATACAGAACATAACTAATTGACATGTGTCAACGGGGCCAATTCGCATTCTTCACAAGTCGAAGAATCTGAATCTGAAATTTTAACAGCCTCAGCATCAGAATCCTCCATATCTGGACAGAGAATATAATAATATGGACTATAAGAAAACAAAGTTTAAACAGCACCTGACACCCACAATGGCTGGGGCACTCACCACCTCCTATGAACCAGACACTGGCAGACCAGAATTTTTCTGACGCCACACGGTCAGGAATGCAGAAATGGAAGACCAGATCGTAAACACCCCCAGTCACCAAGTAAACCGTACAGTCCAAAAAAAGAGCGCCAAACCAAAAGGTTGCGTCACTCCCAAAGTCCTTTATTTTCCAAGCCAGGAGCCCAGTTAACACTACACATAAGCATATTAAATCACATAACAAACATGATTTAAAAAATCCTGTTCAATAACCCCCTCAGAAAATATTAACGCTCGATTCCAAGACAACAAAGGAGTCTCACTGAGACCCTATATATTCTTTTTCCCACAAGAAAACATCTTACAGGAAACAAATGAATTACAGTACATTCAGATGAAGTAAAATGAAATGATCTTACCGGAATCTACGCCGTGGAACAGGAACACGGCCCTTCAAGTGTGACAAATAGTAGCAGCGCCTCCACCATGGGCTTGAGACAAGAAAGCAGACAGCGAAGTGAAGTTCGACAACGCCGACTGCTTGTGGAGCTGTTAACATGAGTCGGGATGGTTTCGCAGAAAGACTCTCCCTGCATCTCTGGACTCTAACTTTCATCCAGGCCCTCACTGAAAGACTGATAGGATTACTTAAAACTCCCGTCCCATGCCAAAGAGTACTACCCCCCATAAGAGACAAACTTCTGACACTTCTCTGCCAACCTCCTGGGACGAAAGGCAAAGAATGACTGGGGGATGAGGGGAGTGGGAGGAGTATTTAAGCCTTTGGCTGGGGTGTCTTTGCCTCCTCCTGGTGGCCAGGTTCTTATTTCCCAAAAGTAATGAATGCAGCTGTGGACTCTTTCCATTTATGAAGAAAATATCTATTTATAACTACTTAAACATATTCCCCTATGTAAAGAACATTGGATTGTGACTGCAAAGGGCTCCAATGCACTGTTAAGTATATTTTTACTCCCCCTGTACCATGTGACAGCCATCAGCCAATCACAAATGCATTCACACTTATTCTGTGAATTCTTGCACATGCTCAGAAGTAGCTGGTGACTCAAAACGTTTAAATAGAAAAAGACATTTTGTTAATGGAAGTACATTGAAAAGTTGTTTAAAATTGCTGCTCTATCTGAATAATGAAAGTTTAATTTTGACTTGAGTGTCCCTTTAAAAGATTTATTGACACACAGCAATTTTATACATCACATACACCAAGGAATTGATTGTCGCAAACAAAATATTTTTTTAATTTGGTAGGTTTCAGGCTTGCAAGAATATGGCCCTTAAAATTCTTTTATACATCCATCCACAAAAAAGGAATATTGTATTTCAATGTTTCTGAACTGTAGATCAAGGAGGGTGATGTATGTTCAAATGTGCAAATGTCCAAAGATCTGTAGGCAAAACAATCCAACAATTATGAGCAAGAGTTCTTGGGCTTAACGACCAGCGTCGTCGTTAAGGGGTGTTACCAAATTAACTCTCAAATAGGGACAGTTATGAGGTCTGATCAAGTGAGTAAGACTTTAGGAAACAAATTGCTTTTACATTATTTAATTACATTATTATTCACACTACTAAATTTTCTATTATCATTTATTTTAAGCACTAAAACCTCAAGCTTTGTAAGAAGATCCCCATTTCGATTGTTACATAATAGGACTACCCCTTGATTTTAATATTTATCTGAATTTTTCTTTTATAATCGCCAAAGAGGGAGGATCAATCTAACAAAAGGTAAAAGCCCACCCCAAGTCCTGTGTCTTGTGACATCTTGAGTAACGTTACTGCACGTGTGCATCAGCTCGGTGATTACTATACCAAAAATCGTTTGGTGCAAGCACACACTGTTGTTTTGGCCGAACTGCTCCCTGCTAATTAAAATAAAGAAAAAAAAAAAAAAAGGTGCGGCCAGGGGGTGTAGGGAGCATTTTTTTGGGGGTAATTTATTTAAAAGAAAAACTATTATGAATATTATTTAAGGAGTTATGATAGCTTACCGGCCAACATCATTATATTGGAAGACACAAATATAGACTGTTCCTTTAAAGAGGTATGAAACCAAAAAAAAATTTTGTGATTCAGACAGAGCTTACACTTTTTAAAAATTATTATCAAATTTGCTTCCGTCCCATGGTATTCTTTTGAAGAGATACCTAGGTAGGCATCTGAAGCACTACATAACAGGAAATAGTGCTGCCATCTAGTGCTCTTGCAAATGGATAACATTCTTACAAAACTACTGCCATATAGTGCTCCAAACATGTACACACTCATGAGCTTACCTCTCTGCTTTTAAACAAAAGATACCAATAGAACAAAGAAAATGTGATAATAGAAGTAAATTAGAAAGTTGTTACAACTGCATGATCTATCATGAAAGAAAAGATTTGTGTTTTATATCCCTTTAAAGGGACATGGGATCCATTTTATTTATTTCATGATTCGGAGAGAACATACCATTTTAAACAACTTTCCAGGTTACTTCTATTATCAAATCTGCTTCATTTCCTGGATATCCTTTGCTAAAGGACCAGCAATGGACTACTAAGAGCTAGCTGAACACATCTAGTCAGCCAATCCCAAGAAACAAATGTGTGCAGGCACCAATCCCCAGCTAGCTCTCACAAGTATAGGATATGTGCATATCATTTTTCAATAATGGATATCAAGAGAACAAATTACATTTGAAACTAGAAGTGAATTTAAAAGTGTCTGACTTGATGTACCAAATAAATAGGGAAGTTTGTATAAAGCAAAATGCTGTGTACTCATCACATCTATGAGGCAAATTTATGAAATGTCTATCGGACCTGATCCGACAGTGCGGATCAGGTCCGACAGACATCGCTGAATGCGGAGAGCAATATGCTCTCCGTATTCAGCATTGCACCAGAAGCTCTTGTGAGCTGCTGGTACAACGCCGCCCCCTGCAGACTCGCTGCCAATCGACTGCCAGCAGGGGGGGTGTCAATCAACCCGATCGTACTCAATCAGGTTGAATTCTGGCAATTTCTGTCCGCCTCATCAGAGCAGGACAGATAACATCATAACTGGTGTTTCTGGCGAGCCTGCAGGCTCGCCAGAAACACGGGCCCTCAAGCTCTGTACGGAGCTTGATAGATTGGCCCCTATATCTGCATATTTTTTATATTAATATTTGAACTCACGCATACAGCATTAGACTCCTTTTCTCTTGTAAGGTGTATCCAGTCCACGGATTCATCCATTATTTGTGGGATATTCTCCTTCCCAACAGGAAGCTGCAAGAGGATCACCCACAGCAGAGCTGTCTGTATAGCTCCTCCCCTAACTGCCCACCCCCAGTCATTCTCTTGCAGCTCTCGACAAGGGAAGCAGCTAGAGAGATGTGGTGCATTAATGTAGTTTATCTTCAATCAAAAGTTTGTTATTTTCAAATGGTACCGGAGTTGTACTATTTTAGCCTCAGGCAGAAAGTTGAAGAAGAGTCTGTCTGTGGTCTTTGATGATCTTAGCAGGTTGTAACTAAGATCCATTGCTGTTCTCACACATAACTGAAGAGATGGGTAACTTCAGCTGGGGGAATAGCGTGCAGGGTCTCCTGCTCTGAGGTATGTGCAGTTTTAAATTTTTCTAGAGAAATGATAAGCTAGAAAATGCTGACAATACCAGATTTATTTAAGGTAAGCCTGATTACAGTGATTTAATAACGACTGGTATCATGCTTGCTGTAAAGGGTAATATTTTTATTATTTACTCACATTACTGAATAGATATAACGTTTGCTTGAGGTGTATAAACGTTTATTTCATATTGGTGATAAAACTTTATTCTGGGGCCCAGTTTTTTCCACATGGCTGACTAGATTTTGCCTAGGGATAGTTTTTTAAGGCCCTCTCACTGTGAGTACAGGTTGGGAGGGGCCTATTTTCCATTAGTTTTTGCAGCTTGAGACATCCAGCTTCCCTGAAGGAGTCCCCTGAACATATAGGACCTCTCTAAGGGGTTTTTGTGCCTTCCAAAGTCGTTGTATGGGCAGGTAGGGCCACAGTAGAGCTGTGGCAGTTTGTTGTGACTGTTTAAAAACGTTTATATCGTTTTTTGATCCAGTTTTGAAACTAAGGGGTTAATCATCCATTTGCAAGTGGGTGCAATGCTCTTTGAGCCTATTATACACACTGTAAAAATTTCGTAAGATTTACTGCTTTTTTCACTGTTTTAGCAGTTTCTGTGATTTTTTTTTCTCTTAAAGGCACAGTACCGTTTTTATTTTTTGCTTGTTCACAGTTATTAAAGTGTTTTCCAAGCTTGCTGGTATCATTACTAGTCTGTTTAAACATGTCTGACATAGAGGAATCTCATTGTTCATTATGTTTAGAAGCCATTGTGGAACCCCCTCTTAGAATGTGTACCAAATGCACTGATTTTACTATAGATTACAAAGACCATATTCTGGCTTTAAAAAATTTATCACCAGAAGAAATTGACAAGGAGGAAGTTATGCCGTCTAACTCTCCCCACGTGTCAGATCCTATAAATCCCGCTCAGGGGACGCCAAGTACATCTAGCGCGCCCTTTGCATATACCTTGCAAGACATTGCGGCAGTTATGAATCATACCCTTACAGAGGTATTATCTAAACTGCCAGGATTGCAAGGAAAGCGAGAAAGCTCTGGGACTAGAATAAATACAGAGCTCTCTGACGCTTTAGTAGCTATCTCTGATACACCCTCACAATATAATGAAGCTGAAGCAGGGGGGCTTCAATCTGTAATTTTTCTGATTCAGGGAAGATACTTCAATCTGATTCTGATATGTCTACAATTAAATTTAAGCTTGAACACCTCCGCGTATTGCTCAGGGAGGTTTTAGCAACTCTGGACGACTGTGACACTATTGTAGTCCCAGAGAAATTATGTAGATTGGATAAATACTATGCAGTACCTACTTACACTGATGTTTTTCCAATCCCTAAAAGGTTTTCTGAAATTATTACTAAGGAATGGGATAGACCAGGTGTACCATTCTCTCCCCCTCCTGTTTTTAAAAAGATGTTTCCTATAGACGCCGCTACACGGGACTTATGGCAGACGGTCCCTAAGGTGGAGGGAGCAGTTTCTACTCTAGCTAAGCGTACCACTATCCCTGTCGAGGACAGTTGTGCTTTTCTAGATCCAATGGATAAAAAATTAGAGGGTTACCTTAAGAAAATGTTTATTCAACAAGGTTTTATTCTCCAGCCTCTTGCATGCATTGCCCCAGTCACTGCTGCCACGGCATTCTGGTTTGAGTCCCTAGAGGAGGCTCTACAGGTTGAAACCCCGTTGGAAGATATTATTGACAAGCTTAGGGCCCTTAAGCTAGCCAATTCATTTGTTTCTGATGCCGTTGTTCATTTAACCAAGCTAACGGCTAAAAATTCAGGTTTTGCTATTCAGGCGCGTAGGGCGCTATGGCTTAAATCCTGGTCAGCTGACGTGACTTCAAAGTCTAAACTTCTCAACATTCCCTTCAAAGGACAGATCCTATTCGGGCCTGGACTGAAGGAGATCATTTCTGACATCTCTGGAGGAAAAGGTCACGCCCTTCCTCAAGACAGGTCCAACAAATTAAGGACCAAACAGTCTAGTTTTCGGCCCTTTCGAAACTTCAAGAGTGGCGCAGCTTCAACTTCCTCTAACACAAAACAAGAGGGAACTTTTGCCCGGTCTAAACCAGTCTGGAGACCTAACCAGGCTTGGAACAAGGGGAAACAGGCCAAGAAGCCTGCTGCTGCCTCTAAGACAGCATGAAGGAGCAGCCCCCGATCCGGAAACGGATCTAGTAGGGGGCAGACTCTCTTTCTCCGCCCAGGCTTGGGCAAAAGATGTCCAGGATCCCTGGGCATTGGAAACTGTGTCCAAGGGTTATCTTCTGGAATTCAAAACCTCTCCCCCAAAAGGGAGATTTCATCTCTCACTTTTATCTGCAAACCAGATAAACATAGTAACATAGTAACATAGTAGATAAGGTTGAAAAAAGACTGAAGTCCATCGAGTTCAACATATACAAATCTAAAATACTTACAAAAAGCTCCAGTTAAGCTTAAATAACCCCATTAAAATGTGACCCATTTAATACTAGCAATCATATCCATGAATTTTGTTTATATACAGAAATGTATCTAGACTATTTTTAAATGTATCTATGGTATTGGCATTCACTACCTCCTTTGGTAATGAGTTCCACAATTTTATTGCTCTTACAGTGAAAAAACGTTTCCGTTGCAGGAGATTAAATCTCCTTTCCTCCAACCTTAAATTATGACCTCTTGTCAGAAACAATTTTCTTGGAATAAACAGAGCTTCTGCCATCTCTGTATATGGGCCATGAATATATTTATATAAAGTAATCATGTCACCTCTCAAGCGCCTTTTTTCTAAAGAAAACAGACCCAGTTTGGCTAGCCTCTCCTCATAGGTTAATTTCTCCAATCCCCTTATTAGCTTTGTGGCCCTTCTCTGAACTTTTTCTAGTTCTGCAATATCTTTTTTAGCAATTGGTCCCCAGAACTGCACTCCAAAAGAGAGAAGCATTCTTACATTGTGTTCAAGACCTCCTAATTATGGGAGTGATCCACCCAGTTCCGCAGGAGGAACAGGGACAGGGCTTTTATTCAAATCTGTTTGTTGTTCCCAAGAAAGAGGGAACATTCAGACCAATCTTAGATCTCAAGATCTTAAACAAATTTCTCAGAGTCCCATCATTCAAGATGGAGACTATTCAAAACATCCTTCCTATGATCCAGGAGGGTCAATACAGGCACTACCAGTTTGTGGCTCTTCCCTTCGGGTTGGCCACAGCACCAAGAATCTTTACAAAGGTTCTAGGGTCCCTTCTAGCTGTCCTAAGGTCGCGGGCTATAGCAGTAGCCCCTTACTCAGATGACATTCTGATACAGGCGTCGACTTTTCAAGTTGCCAGGTCTCACACGGACATTGTTCTGGCATTTCTGAGGTCGCATGGGTGGAAAGTGAATGAAGAATAAAGTTCTCTATCCCCTCTCACAAGAGTTTCCTTCCTAGGAACTCTGATAGATTCTGTAGAAATGAAGATTTACCTGACAACGCAGAACTGGTGGACATGTCATCCTTTCCACCTTGGACTCTGCCGCTGAGACAGGACCTTCTACTTCAAGGTCCCTTCAAACATCCAAATCTAATTTCTCTGCGTCTGACTGCTTTGAGATTGAACTCTTGATTTTGTCAAAACGTGGTTTTCCGAGGCGGTCATTGATACCTTAATTCAGGCTCGAAAGCCTGTCACCAGGAAAATCTATCATAAGATATGGTGTAAATATCTTCATTGGTGTGAATCCAAGGGTTACTCATGGAGTAAAGTCAGGATTCCCAGGATATTGTCTTTTCTCCAAGTAGGCTTGGAGAAGGGATTGTCAGCTAGTTCCTTAAAGGGACAGATTTCTGCTCTGTCTATTCTTTTGCACAAGCGTCTGGCGGATGTTCCAGACGTTCAGGCGTTTTGTCAGGCTTTAGTTAGAATCAAGCCTGTGTTTAAACCTGTTGCTCCACCATGGAGTTTAAATTTAGTTCTTAAAGTTCTTCAAGGGGTTCCGTTTGAACCTCTGCATTCCATAGATATCAAGCTTTTATCTTGGAAAGTTCTGTTCTTGGTAGCTATCTCTTCGGCTCGAAGAGTTTCAGAGTTATTTGCCTTGCAGTGTGATTCCCCTTATCTGATCTTCCATGCAGATAAGGTAGTTTTGCGTACCAAACCTGGGTTTCTTCCTAAGGTGGTATCTAATAAGAATATCAATCAAGAGATTGTTGTTCCATCACTGTGTCCTAATCCTTCTTCAAAGAAGGAACGTCTATTACACAATCTTGACGTGGTTCGTGCTTTAAAGTTTTATTTACAAGCTACTAAAGATTTTTGTCAAACATCTGCATTGTTTGTTGTCTACTCTGGACAGAGGAAAGGCCAAAAGGCTTCAGCAACTTCTCTTTCTTTTTGGTTAAGAAGTATAATCCGCTTAGCTTATGAGACTGCTGGCCAGCAGCCTCCTGTAAGAATTACAGCTCATTCCACTAGAGCGGTGGCTTCCACATGGGCCTTTAAAAATTAGGCTTCTATTGAACAGATTTGTAAGGCGACGACTTGGTCTTCGCTTCATACTTTTTCTAAATTCTACAAATTTGATACTTTTGCTTCTTCGGAGGCTATTTTTGGGAGAAAGGTCTTACAGGCAGTGGTGCCTTCCGTTTAAGCGCCTGCCTTGTCCCTCCCTTCATCCGTGTCCTATAGCTTTGGTATTGGTATCCCACAAGTAATGGATGAATCCGTGGACTGGATACACCTTACAAGAGAAAACAAAATTTATGCTTACCTGATAAATTTATTTCTCTTGTGGTGTATCCAGTCCATGGCCCGCCCTGTCATTTTAAGGCAGGTGTTTTTTAATTTTTAAACTACAGTCACCACTGCACCCTATAGTTTCTCCTTTCTCTTGCTTGTCTTCGGTCGAATGACTGGGAGGTGGCTATATAGACAGCTCTGCTGTGGGTGTCCTCTTGCAGCTTCCTGTTGGGAAGGAGAATATCCCACAAGTAATGGATGAATCCGTGGACTGGATACACCACAAGAGAAATAAATTTATCAGGTAAGCATAAATTTTGTTTTTACATTGAGAATTCTACATAAATCCCAAAGGAGAGGAGATTAAGTACTTGAGAAAAACAATGGGGTGTTTTCCAGTGTATTTGAAAATCTGTGCAAACGCCTCTCTGATGTTTTCAATTTCAAGGCCTTTCAGCTTAATTAGAAATCCATTTAAAACTCTGTTATCAATAACAAGTGGTTTTATACATTTTTACCATATGCGCCTCACCGACACTTTACATTAAGATGATTCAACAGCAGTATGTGTTGCTTTTCAATATAACTGTCTGACTTTTTGAAAGCACATTTTGGCCTCTTTAAATGACATATCATGCCTGTTTCGTGGTTTTAGTTTCTTTTACATATGTTCAGTTCATGTTTATTAGCTTAATAAAAAATACTTCTACTTTTAAAGTAAAAAACTTGTGTGCAAATAAAATAAGATAGTCATTTATAATTGCAATAGCTTGTTTGTTAAAATACGTTTAAATTAGAAAAATTACAGTCAATCCTAGCGTTTTACAAAAGCTAGGATTGACTATTGAAACAAATAAAGGGGATTTTCATTCATGAAGTATAAGATACAGAACAGAGATCGATTGAAACAAATAAAGGATCTTTCTACATTAAGTATCTAATACTTCATGAATGAAAGTGCCCTTTATTTGTTTCAATAGTAAATTCTAGCGTTTGTAAAATGCTAGGATTTACTTTCACACTTTCATTAGGGGGAAGCGCCTATCAGCCAATGAGTGTTAGTATGAGTTAAATAACTGATACCACTCTATTATTTGTAATCTAAATGTATTGATGCTGGCTTTATCATGTAGATGTAATTTATTATTTAAGTACAGTGCCCCGTTAGGTAAAAAAAAAAAAAGCATCTGCATTATGCAGGTATCAATAGTGAAACAATTAAGGCTGTGACACACTGCAAGCGATGCAGCGCGAGGCGAAGCAGCTGCTTCAGACCGCGTCACATTGCTTCTGAAGTTCAAATATTTCATCTCTGAGTGCTCAGCTACACGACCTGACGCAGCAAAGTGCTCAGAGATGAAAAGGCAGGACACACTAAGCACGCACATCCGCATCTACACGCTGCGCGCCGGTCCGCTTGCAGTGTGTCACAGCCTTTAGCCATTGTGCTTTACTTTTGCATATCCCTTAACATCCCCCAGAGGTTTTCTGGGAAAGATTGGTAAGGGGGACTTGTGAGCAGTGGCCCATGGGTATTTTTGTGGGTGGAACTGCAAGTGTGAAGTGGGAGGAGGGTGGTCATAACATGGATGAGATTGGGCGGAGTCAGTATGTTTCAAGGGCATAGCTGGGCAGTCTTTTAAAAACAGACTACTTGCCCTGACTGGCATAAGCTAAGTTAAGTACAACAGGCACACTTCTCATCCGATCCCATGGCAATCCCATATGATCCAGAACAGTAGGCAGTTGTGCTTTTACTGTGTAGCTTTTGCTTCTATGAAGGTCTGTAAAAATTCCTGTGAAATCCACTTGAAAAGTGTGTTGAGATGTCTGTTAATTATACAATAGTTTTTGTATGTTTAACTAGACTTAAACTGTATATGTAATTCAAGAGGCTATACTAATCAATATGGCAGCTATTCAAATAGATTGTAATGACTATGAAAAGGGAGGCAAAAAGTACCAGTGCTGCATATATCTTTACACTACAAATCCAAATAGATGTAATGGTGTCATTATGTTCTAATAAGGACAATCAGAATGGGAACAAGACTTATTCATGCTCACGCTGAGCTGTAAAAAAAACCATTAGAGCTTCTCAATATAGATTATTGTATTATATCATAGTTACTATAGAATGTAGTGGAAATCATAACTAGTAATGTTATCACTGATGTGTTGAAATCAGTATTCTGGAATAACATGTAATTTCACTAATAGGCAAAACATCTGCTTCCTCATTACTAAATGACAGAATTTATCGACATGCCTCAATGCTTTTATGGATATTAGTGAAGCTTGCCAGCCCACTTCTACAGGGAGTGCAGAATTATTAGGCAAGTTGTATTTTTGAGGATTAATTTTATTATTGAACAACAACCATGTTCTCAATGAACCCAAAAAACTCATTAATATCAAAGCTGAATAGTTTTGGAAGTAGTTTTTAGTTTGTTTTTAGTTATAACTATTTTACGGGGATATCTGTGTGTGCAGGTAACTATTACTGTGCATAATTATTAGGCAACTTAACAAAAAACAAATATATACCCATTTCAATTATTTATTTTTACCAGTGAAACCAATATAACATCTCAACATTCACAAATATACATTTCTGACATTCAAAAACAAAACAAAAACAAATCAGTGACCAATATAGCCACCTTTCTTTGCAAGGACACTCAAAAGCCTGCCATCTATGGATTCTGTCAGTGTTTTGATCTGTTCACCATCAACATTGCGTGCAACAGCAACCACAGCCTCCCAGACACTGTTCAGAGAGGTGTACGGTTTTCCCTCCTTGTAAATCTCACATTTGATGATGGACCACAGGTTCTCAATGGGGTTCAGATCAGGTGAACAAGGAGGCCATGTCATTAGATTTTCTTCTTTTATACCCTTTCTTGCCAGCCACGCTGTGGAGTACTTGGACACGTGTGATGGAGCATTGTCCTGCATGAAAATCATGTTTTTCTTGAAGGATGCAGACTTCTTCCTGTACCACTGCTTGAAGAAGGTGTCTTCCAGAAACTGGCAGTAGGACTGGGAGTTGAGCTTGACTCCATCCTCAACCCGAAAAGGCCCCACAAGCTCATCTTTGATGATACCAGCCCAAACCAGTACTCCACCTCCACCTTGCTGGCGTCTGAGTCGGACTGGAGCTCTCTGCCCTTTACCAATCCAGCCACGGGCCCATCCATCTGGCCCATCAAGACTCACTCTCATTTCATCAGTCCATAAAACCTTAGAAAAATCAGTCTTGAGATATTTCTTGGCCCAGTCTTGACGTTTCAGCTTGTGTGTCTTGTTCAGTGGTGGTCGTCTTTCAGCCTTTCTTACCTTGGCCATGTCTCTGAGTATTGCACACCTTGTGCTTTTGGGCACTCCAGTGATGTTGCAGCTCTGAAATATGGCCAAACTGGTGGCAAGTGGCATCTTGGCAGCTGCACGCTTGACTTTTCTCAGTTCATGGGCAGTTATTTTGCGCCTTGGTTTTTCCACATGCTTCTTGCGACCCTGTTGACTATTTTGAATGAAACACTTGATTGTTCGATGATCACGCTTCAGAAGCTTTGCAATTTTAAGAGTGCTGCATCCCTCTGCAAGATATCTCACTATTTTTTACTTTTCTGAGCCTGTCAAGTCCTTCTTTTGACCCATTTTGCCAAAGGAAAGGAAGTTGCCTAATAATTATGCACACCTGATATAGGGTGTTGATGTCATTAGACCACACCCCTTCTCATTACAGAGATGCACATCACCTAATATGCTTAATTGGTAGTAGGCTTTCGAGCCTATACAGCTTGGAGTAAGACAACATGCATAAAGAGGATGATGTGGTCAAAATACTCATTTGCCTAATAATTCTGCACTCCCTGTATACAAACCTACTTTATATAGTGAATTTATTAGGCTATGTAGTTAATTTAACCTTAATGCTTTTTATTTGTAAACAAGAAACAAGCAAATATAAATTATAAACCAATGTGTTTTTTTCTTCTCTAATATATTTGCAAACCTGACAGTTATCCATGCATATTTAGCACTAGTAATGATTAGTTCAATAACTCCAAATTCTAGAATAAAACTGTTTTCTTTAATAAAAAAAGTGAAATTAAATATCAATGTCCAATAGCACAACATTATTTTATACAAGGATGTTGTTTTGTTTATATATATATACTATATAGTTAAAACAGTGTAATTTATACTATAATCGCGTTTGTAACGCGCCCGTCGCCATCTCCAGTTGCACACGCATCCTCAAAGGAATGTTGGCTGCGCGCGCAGCCAAAAAAATCCACCTGGATGCAGCGTAGGCAAACGCTACCACGCAACCACCCACACGAAACAACAACAAAACACGTAACCGCCCGCAAAAAATAAAAAAAACCTAACCGCCTGAACGAAATATTAACAAACAACGAAACCGTCAACATCTCAAAATAATAAAGTAATTAACCTCTAATCCACAAATAACATAATTAAAATATTAACCCCTAAACCGACAAATCCCCACATCGCAATAAACCTAATTAACCTATTAACTCCTAAACCGCCAACCCCCAACATCGCAATAAACCTAATTAACCTATTAACCCCTAAATGGCCAAACCCCCACATCGCAATAAACCTAATTAGCCTATTAACTCCTAAATCGCCAACCCCCCCACAACGCAAATAACTAATTTAATTACTAAGCCCCCTAAGACCCCCTAAATTAACCCCAATACTAATATACACTTAAATAAAACCTAACATTAAATTACAAAAATATAAACTTAAATTACAAAAAATAAAAAAGTCTAAAATTACAGAAAAAAATAAAATTATCAAAAATTAAAAAAATTAAACGTAATCCCTAAGTTAAATAGCTTTTTTACGTTTAAAAAATACTAAGTGAAAACCCCCCACCCACCAAAGCCACCAAAATAAAAAAAAACTAACACTAAAAAACCCCAAACTACCTATTTCCCCTAAAGGGGCATTTGTATGGGCATTGCCCTTAAAAGGGCAATCAGCTCTTTTACAACCCATTAAATCTCTAATCTTTAAAAAAAAAAAAAACCTAAACTATGCCCCAAAGAGGTACTCACCGTTCCTGAAGTCCGGCAGGGAAGGTTTTCTTCCAGGCGGCTCCATCATCTTCTATTTTCATCCGGAGCGAAGGCGGCACGGAGCGGAGGTGCAGAGCTGGCTTCCCCGATGCATGGATCCTCAGCGGCGGTTCTCAGCAGGGTGGACGCTCCTCTTCATGCGATCGTTCGTCGCACACTGAAGACTGAAAGCAAGGTGCCCGCTATTTATTGGTGTACTTTGCATTCCTATTGGTTGAAATTTTAAAATAAGCCAATAGGGTGAAAGCTACTGAAATCTTATTGGCTGATTTGAACAGCCAATAGGTTTTCAGTAGCTTTAATCATATTGGCTGATTTCAAAATTTCAGCCAGTAGGAATGCAAGTTACCCCAAATTGAATGCGGTACCATGCATTTAAATTTCAATGTACGCCGGAGATCCGATGAAGAGGAGCCTTCACCCCACTTAGGATCGGTGCTGCTGAAGACCACCGCTAAGGACTGCCGCTGAAGACCGTCCCTCCGGATCTGCGCATAGGGGAAGCACCTCCGCTCTGCGCTGCCTTCACTCTGAATGAAGATAGAAGATGATGGAGCCGTCTGGAAAAAGACCTTCACCGCCAGACTTCAGAAACGGTGAGTACCTATTTGGGGCTTAGTTTTAGGTTTATTATTTTTTTTGGGGGGGGGGTTATTTTTAAGATATGGGATATAATGGGCAGTAAAAGCGCTAAATGCCCTTTTAATGGCAATGCCAATACAAATGCCCCTTTAGGGGCAATGGATAGCTTAGGTTTTTTGAGTGTTATTTTGGTGGGTTGGTCGGGAGGGGGGTTTACTGTTAGGGGGCAATTAGTATTTTTTTTAAGTAAAACAGCTGTTTAACTTAGGGCATTGCCCTACAAAAGGCCCTTTTAAGGGCTATTGGTAGTTTAGTATTAGATTAGGGGGTGTTTTTATTTTGGGGGGATTTTTTATTTTTTTAGGGGTATTAGTTTAGGTTTAAATTTTTTATTTTGGATAGCTTTATTTTTTTTCTGTAATTTTACTTTTTTTATTTTTTGTAACTTTAGCTCGTGGGTTTGTATTTTTTAAACATAGACTGCCCTCTGGGAAACACCTACGGCTAGATTACGAGTTGTGCGTTAGGGTAAACAAACAGCGTTAAGAGGTCCTAACGCTGCTTTTTTACGCCCGCTGGTATTATGAGTCTTGCAGGTTTAGGGGCACCGCACACTTCTTTGGCCTTACCTCAAAACAACTTACGTAAACTTCTTAAAGTCTTTTTTCTATGGGACTTCCATAGTGCTGATATTATGAGTCTGTCCTGGGAGGCCAAAAAGTGAGCGGTACAGCCTACCCTGTCAAGATCCCTAACGCATTTAAAAGTCAGTAGTTATGAGTTTTATGGTACAACGCCGTAGCATAAAACTCATAACTAAAGTGCTAAAAAGTACACTAACACCCATAAACTACCTATTAACCCCTAAACCGAGGCCCTCCCACATTGCAAATACTATAATAAAATTATTAACCCCTAATCTGCCGCTCCGGACACCGCCGCCACCTACATTATATTTATGAACCCCTAATCTACTGCCCCCAACATCGCCGACACCTACATTATATTTATTAACCCCTAATCTGCCGCCCCAATGTCGCCCCAACCTACCTACACTTTTTAACCCCTAATCTGCTGCCCCCAACGTTCCCGCCACTATAATAAACATATTAACCCATAAACCGCCGCACTCCCGCCTTGCAAACATTAGGTAAATATTATTAACCCCTAATCTACCGTCCCTAACATCGCCGCCACCTACGTACGTTTATGAACCCCTAATCTGCCGCCCCCAATGTCGCCGCCACTATATTAAAGTTATTAACCCCTAAATCTAAGTCTAACCCTAAACCTAACACCCACTAACCTAAATATAATTTAAATAAATCTAAATAAATATTCCTATCATTAACTAAATTATTCCTATTTAAAACTAAATACTTACCATAAAATAAACCCTAAGCTAGCTACAATATAACTAATAGTTACATTGTAGCTAGCTTAGGGTTAATTTTTATTTTACTACCTAGCTAAAATAAATACTAAAGTACCTGTAAAATAAAACCTAACCTAAGTTACACTAACACCTAACACTACACTATAATTAAATAAATTAACTAAATTGAATACAATTACCTACATTAAATTAAATTAGCTAAAGTACAAAAAAAAACTACCACTAAATTACAGAAAATAATAAACAAATTACAGATATTTAAACTAATTACACCTAATCTAATAGCCCTATTAAAATAAAAAAGCCCCCCCAAAATAAAAAAAAAACCTAGCCTAAACTACCAATAGCACTTAAAAGGGCCTTTTGCGGGCATTGCCCCAAAGTAATCAGCTCTTTTACCTGTAAAAAAAATTACAAACAATCCCCCCAACAGTAAAACCAACCACCCACACAACCAACCCCCCAAATAAAATACTATCTAAAAAAACCTAAGCTCCCCATTGCCCAGTTAGCTCTTTTGCAGCCCCAAAGTCCCTAACCTAAAAATAAAACCCACCCAATACACCCTTAAAAAAACCTAACACTAACCCCCTGAAGATCGACTTACTGGCAGAAGTCTTCATCCAAGCCGGGCCGAAGTCCTCAATGAAGCCGGGAGAAGTCTTCATCCAAGCCGGGCGAAGTGGTCCTCCAGACGGGCAGAAGTCTTCATCCAGATGGCATCTTCTATCTTCATCCATCCGCCGCGGAGCGGGTCCATCTTCAAGACATCCAACGCGGAGCATCCTCTTCATCCAACGACTAAAGCTGAATGAAGGTACATTTAAGTGACGTCATCCAAGAATTCTATCAGCCAATTGGAATTAAGGTAGAAAAAATCCTATTGGCTGATGCAATCAGCCAATAGGATTGAAGTTCAATCCTATTGGCTGATCCAATCAGCCAATAGGATTGAGCTTGCATTGTATTGGCTGTTCCAATCAGCCAATAGGATTTTTTCTACCTTAATTCAGATTGGCTGATAGAATTTTATTAGCCAATCGGAATCTAAGGGACGCCATCTTGGATGACGTCACTTAAAGGTACCTTCATTCAGCTTTACTCGTCGGATGAAGAGGATGCTCCTTGTCGGATGTCTTGAAGATGGACCCGCTCCGTGCCGGATGGATGAAGATAGAAGATGCCGTCTTTATGAAGACTTCTGCCCGTCTGGAGGACCACTTCGCCCGGCTGGGATGAAGACTTCTCCCAGCTTCGCTGAGGACTTCGGCCCCGATTGGATGAAGACTTCTCCCGGTTAGTGTTTTTAAGGGTATATTGGGTGAGTTTTATTTTTAGGTTAGGGACTTTGGGCCTGCAAAAGAGCTAACTGTCCTTTTAAGGGCAATGCCCATCCAAATGCCCTTTTCAGGGCAATGGGGAGCTTAGGTTTTTTTTAGATAGTATTTTATTTGGGGGGTTGGTGGTGGGTTTTACTGTTGGGGGGGGGTATTTGTATTTTCTTTACAGGTAAAAGAGCTGATTACTTTGGGGCAATGCCCCGCAAAAGGCCTTTTAAGGGCTATTGGTAGTTTAGTTTAGGCTAGAATTTTTTTTTGGGGGGGGCTTTTTTATTTTAATAGGGCTATCAGATTAGGTGTAATTAGTTTAAATATCTGTAATTTGTTTATAATTTTCTGTAATTTAGTGGGGGGGTTTGTACTTTAGCTATTTTAGGTAATTGTATTTAATATAGTTAATTTATTTAATTATAGTGTAGTGTTAGGTGTTAGTGTAATTTAGGTTAGGTTTTATTTTACAGGTACTTTTGTATTTATTTTAGCTAGGTAGTTATTAAATAGTTAATAACTATTTAATAACTATTCTACCTAGTTAAAATAAATACAAACTTGCCTGTAAAATAAAAATAAACCGTAAGATAGCTACAATGTAACTATTAGTTATATTGTAGCTAGCCTAGGATTTATTTTACAGGTAAGTATTTAGTTTTAAATAGGAATAATTTATTTAATGATAGGAATATTTATTTAGATTTATTGTAATTATATTTAAGTTGGGGGTGTTAGGGTTAGGGTTAGACTTAGGTTTAGGGGTTAATAACTTTAATATAGTGGCGGCGACGTTAGGGGCGGCAGATTAGGGGTTAATAAATGTAGGTAGAATGCGACGACATTGGGGGCGGCAGATTAGGGGTTAATAAATATAATGTAGGTGTCGGCGATGTTGGGGGCAGCAGATTATGGGTATATAAGTATAATGTAGGTGGCGGCGGTGTCCGGAGCGGCAGATTAGGGGTTAATAATATAATGCAGGTGTCGGCGATGTCGGGGGCGGCAGATTAGGGGTTAATAAGTGTAAGATTAGGGGTGTTTAGACTCGGGGTTCATGTTAGGGTGTTAGTTGTAGACATAAATTTTATTTCCCATAGGAATAAATGGGGCTGTGTTAAGGAGTTTTACGCTGCTTTTTTGCAGGTGTTCAACTTTTTTTCAGCCGGCTCTCCCCGCTGATTCCTATGGGGAAATCGTGCACGAGCATGTACGACCAGCTCACCGCTGACTTAAGCAGCGCTGGTATTGGAGTGCGGTAATGAGCAAAATTTTGCTCAACGCTCACTTCTTGTCTTTTAACAACGTGTTTCTGAAAATTCTTAATACCAGCGCTGCATGTAACTGAGCGGTGAGAGAAAACTGCTCATTAGCATCGCACAGCCTCTAATGCAAAACTCGTAATCTAGGCCCTAGATTTTAATAATTTCATTGCTACCTAGATTATTAAAGGGACATTTAATAAACATCAAAAAGCTGGTTCTATTAGATACCAGTACAAATATTTTTGATATTATAATCTCACCATGTCCCTATTCAAATTACCTTAAATGTGGGAAAAATAATAGTAGAGGTAAATATTTCCCCCCCAAAGAATTTGATTAACTCAATTAAATTCAAAAATGTTTAGAATAGAAACGGAAGGAGTTTATAAATTATAATAAGGAACATCTAGCTAAATCACAGTTTGATACATCTGTCAGCATTAAATATAATTATTTATTATTACACTAAAAAGAAAGCCATGTATATATGGTCTAAAAAGCTTCTAAAGCTATAAATAAAATTCAAAGCAAGAAATCAAGAAAGTATTTTGTCTCTCTTACTAAAGAACAACCCTTCACTAGACATATTATTTCTCATACAGTGGATATTATCAATAACAAATTACTGATGCTCTTTTCAAACGAATGTAGGGATATTTTGTCATAATTTGAATCTCACACTATGTAAATCAGAACAGTCAGAAAATCATTATGGTCTAATCTCAAAGGATGAAAAAAATAAAATTATAAGCTCTCTTTCTAATAAGGTGGCTGGCCCAGGTATTTTTTTAGAATTAGAATTTTATAAGATCCTTAAAGGGACATGAAACACATTTTTTTTCTTTCATGATTCAGATAGAGAATATAATTTTAAACAACTATACAATTTACTCATAGAGGTCAATTTATGTAGCTGCGAATGCAGCTGTTTCCGCGCAAGCCTTCACTGGTCCACCACCTTTGAGGTGAAGGACAACAATCATCCCGATCAGATATAATCAGGATGATTGACACCCCCTGCTAGCGGCCGATTGTTCTCGAATCTGCAGGGGCCGGCATTGCACAACCATTTCACAAGGAATGTTTCTGCAATGATAAATGCCGACAGTGTATGCTGTTGGCATTTAGTGATGTCGGGCAGACATGATCCGCTACACTGGATCATGTCCGCCCACATCTTAATAAATCGGACACATATTATTTAATTTGCTTGATTCTCTCTGTATCCTTTGTTTCAGAAGCAGCAATGCATTACTGGGAAGATTGGGAAAGCCAATAACATAAGACATATGTGCAGCCACTAATCAGCAGCTTGCAAATCTACCTAGGTATACCTTTCAATTAAAGAAATCAAGAGAACAAAACAAATTAGATAATAGAAGTAAATTAGTTGTTAAAAAATACATGCTTTATCTGAATCATAAAAGAAAAAATTGGGTTTTATGTCATTATTTATTTATTTATTTATTTATTTATTTATTATCGGTTATTTGTAGAGCGCCAACAGATTCTGCAGTGCTATAAACAAAACAACTATAGGGATCAAATGGGTAGAGGGCCCTGCCAAGAGTTGCACTGTTGTAGTCAGCTCTTAAGAAGGTGATCTACAAACAGCTGGACTCTTAGGATTACATGCTAAGGGGGTTCAGGGGATAGCAATGGAGGAGTGGAACTGGTATAAAGTAAGGTTAGCATAGGTTGTATGCATCCCTGAACAGTAGAGTCTTTAGGGAGCGCTTAAAGCTTTCAAAACTAGGGGAGAGTCTTGTGGGGCGAGGCAGAGAGTTCCACAAGATGGGAGCCAGTCTGGAGAAGTCCTGTAAACGGGAGTGCGATGAGGTAACCAGAGAGGAGGAGAGTAGGAGGTTATGAGCAGAGCGAAGGGGACGGGAGGGAAAGTATCTGGAGACAAGGTCTGAGATATAGGGGGGAGCAGTGCAGTTAAGGGCTTTGTATGTCAGAGTGAGAATTTTGTGTTTGATCCTAGAGGCAAGAGGAAGCCAGTGAAGGGATTGGCAGAGAGGAGCAGCAGATGAAGAGGGATGTGTAAGGAAGAGTCTAGCAGAGGCATTCATTATGGATTGTAAAGGAGCTAGGCGGCAGGTGGGGAGACCAGAGAGGACAGAGTTGCAGTAATCGAGGCGGGAAAGAATGAGAGAGTGGATTAAAATCTTAGTTGTGTCTTGTGTAAGGAAGTGTCTTAATTTTAGAGATATTTTTAAGGTGGAAGCGGCAGGCTTTAGCCAAGGACTGAATGTGAGGAGTGAAAGAAAGATCTGAGTCAAATGTGACCCCGAGACATCGGGAATGCGGTGTAGGGGTAACAATGGAGTTGTCGACAGTTATAGAGAGATTGGGGGTGGAGATTTTTGAAGAAGGGGAGGAAAATGAGGAGCTCAGTTTTGGAGAGATTTAGCTTGAGGTAGTGAGAGGACATCCAGGAAGAGATGTGAGAAAGACAGTTAGTGACACGGGTTAGCAAGGAAGGAGATAGGTCTGGTGCAGAGAAGTAGATTTGGGTGTCGTCGGCATACAAATAATATTGGAAACCGTGGGACTTTTTTAGGGAACCTAGTGATGACGTGTAGATTGAGAAGAGAAGGGGACCGAGGACAGAGCCTTGCGGTACTCCGATAGAAAGTGGTGACGGGGCAGAGGAGGCCCCAGGGAAGACTACACTAAAGGTACGGTTTGACAGGTAGGAAGAGAGCCACGAAAGGGCTGTGTCACAGATGCCGAAGGATTGGAGGGTTTGGAGCAAAAGAGGGTGGTCAACAGTGTCAAAGGCTGCGGACAGATCAAGGAGGATAAACAGAGAGAAGTGACCTTTTAATTTTGCTGTAAGTAGGTCGTTGGTAACCTTAACAATAGCTGTCTCTGTGGAGTGATGGGGACGAAATCCAGATTGCAGTGGGTCAAGAAGGGAGTTTAACGTAAGGAAATGGGATAGGTGTGCATATACTAGGTTTTCGAGAAGCTTTGAGGCAAGAGCGAGGAGGGAAATAGGGCGGTAGTTGGATAGGGAGGTAGGATCAAGGGAAGGTTTTTTGAGGATAGGTGTGACCAGTGCATGTTTCAGCGATGAGGGAAATATACCGGTGCTGAGGTATAGGTTGAAAATGTGTGTTAGTATAGGAGTAAGGGTAGCAGAGAGGGAGGGGAGTAGCTGTGAGAGGATAGGGTCAAGGGGACAGGTAGTGAGGTGAGAGGGCAGTATAAGTGCCGAAACTTCTTCCTCAGTAACAGGGGAGAATGACCTAAGTTTCAGGTATAGTTGAGTGAGAGCATTTGAGGGGGGGGGAGAATGGAATTATGTTGAGAGCTGATTTAATTTCTGATTAAGTCAATTTTGTTATTGAAGTGGCTGGCAAAGTCTTGAAATGACAGAGAAGTTGTATTAGGAGGTGGGGGAGGGTGGAGGAGAGTATTGAAAGTGGAGAACAGATGTTTTGGGTTGGAAGAAAGATTAGAGATAAGAGTAGAGAAGTAGTGTTGCTTATGGAGATTAAGGGCCGAATGAGTTCAAGATGAATTTGTAATGAAGAAAATCAGCTGAACTCTGAGATTTTCTCCAGTGCCATTCAGCAGTACAGGAACATCTGCGTAGGTACCATGTCAGAGGAGTATGCCAGGGCTGAGGATGAGTGTGTGATTTCCGAGCAATGGTAAGAGGGGCAAGATTGTCAAGGACGGATATAAGGGTGGAATTATAGTGGCAGATAGATCGTTCAGGGCAGGAAAAGGAGGAGAAGTATGAGAGGAGCGGTTTGAGGGAATTAGCAAGCTGTTGCTGATCTAAAGACATAATGCTTCTGTGAAGTTTGGTGTGAGGATTAGAAGGAGGGAGAGTTGAAGGAAGGGATGATATGTTGCAAGTAAGGAGATGGTGGTCAGAAAAAGGAAAGGGGGAGTTTGTGAAGTCTGAGAGAGTGCATCGATAGCTAAAGATCAGGTCAAGAGAGTGACCATCTTTGTGAGTGGGAGAATCAGTCCATTGTGACAGACCAAAAGAGGAAGTGAGTTGCAGAACTTGTTTTGCAGATGAGGCAGTGGCATTGTCAAGGGGGATGTTGAAGTCACAAAGTATGAGGGCAGGGGTGTCTGAGGAAAGGAAATAAGGTAGCCAGGCAGCCAAGTGATCTAGAAATTGAGTTGAGGATCGGTATATGACTGCAACACGTACAGAGAAAGGGGAGAATAAGCGAATCATGTGGGTTTCGAATGAGGGAAATGTGAGGGAAGAGATGGGATGTATTTGTTGAAAGGTGCAATGAGAGGAAAGTAAAATACCTACACCACCTCCTTGTCTATTACCAGACCTAGGAGTGTGGCTGAAGTGGAGACTCCCATGTGACAGAGCAGCAGTTGATGCTGTGTCTAGGGGAGAGAGCCGGGTTTTTGTTAGGGCCAGAAGGTTGAGGGAGAGGTCATGTATAGAAGTGAGCTTGTTGCAAACAGAGCGGGAGTTCCAGCGTGAGCAAGTGAAAGGGGTAGTGGCTTTTGATGCAAGAGGAATGTGAGTAAGGTTTGCAGAGTTTTGTTTTCTGAGGCTATGGGATGGTACAGATGGATGTGCACGGCTTGGCAGTCGTTGGGGACCAGGATTAGGGGAGATGTCACCAGCAGAAAGTAAAAGCAAGAGGGAGAGTGACATGAGATGAGATACAGATTTGAAGTAGTGAGACTGCTTTTGAGACGAGCTGCAGGGGGGAGAGAGAGTGTTTAGGAATAGGTAAAGTTCATGAGTACAAAAGTAAGGTGAGTTTAAGAGAGATGAGCTAATTGAATTCTTGTATAATTCTAATGTTAATACCTCACTTATAAAATGTTCACTTAATTCTTGTATAATTCTATTGTTAATGCCTCACTTATAAAATGTTCACTTAATTCTTGTATAATTCTATTGTTAATGCCTCCCTTATAAAATGTTCACTTTGAAAATGTGAACATATGTTGTTATAGCAATGCACAGCCCAGTGCAATGCACAGCCCAAACTAGTGTGAAATATATGCAGGCAGGGCAGTCAGCTGAGTCCACTAAATTTAGTTGATTGCTAATCAAAGACAATTGGAAAGGCCAATTGGATAGTTAGATTCTGGTCTGGTCAGGGTGAGATGTTAAGTAAACAGACAATAAAATTTGGAGGGGGTTAAAACTGTGGCAAAAGACAGCTATACATTTTAGAATAATAGCAAGTATTGATAAGGATTGAACATCACATGGCAATTAACAAAACATTAGAAGTAAGACATTGGATAACAGTACAACAAGTGCAGGACTAAATTAACAACCTAAAATCATTTGCTCTATATAAATATTCACATACCAAAAGAGAGTTACAGGAAAGGGAAAAACCAGAGTGCAGTGAATACTTTGCAGATTGACACGAGCATATGCTACTTATGTTACAAAAAAACATGAAGACTATGTTTAAGGATTAGTAAAAACTTCCAATTTTTATACCTACACCTAAAAAAGACCCCTTTATAATAGGCTCTTAGGGGCCGATTTACTATACCCTGAATGGGGCCAACTCGCCCTGTTTCCGCGCAGGCATTCAGGCTCGCCGGAAACAGGGGTTAAGAAGCAGCGGTCTTAAGACCGCTGCTCCTTAATTGGATCCACCGTCTCTGAGCGGTGTACAGCAATCAACCCGATCACATACGATCAGGTCGATTGACACCCCCTGCTAGCAGCCGATTGGCCGTGAATCTGCAGGGGGCGGCATTGCACAAGCAGTTCACTAGAACTGCTTGTGCAAAGCTGAATGCCGACAGCATATGCTACCCGCATTCAGCGATTTCTGGCGGACATGATGCGCTGCTGCGTATCATGTCCGCCAGACTTTGTTAAATCGGCCCCTTAGGGTGCAAAATCACTGCTGAACGTAGATTATAAAATCCTATTGAAAATTTTTCCAAATATATTTAAAACAATTCTCCCAGATCTTGTACAGGAATATCAAGTAAGCTTTGTATATGCTTGGTTAGCAACTAGAATGTTGAGTCATATTTTACTTTTAATTGTTCAACACTGAATAGCTCATGATAATCAAGAAGCATACTGTTAGCCGGAGGCCTTTCTTATTTCGTTTGATACTGAGAAAGCCTTCAACTGAGTCAAACTGTCTCACTTGTTTAAAGTTTTGAGTAAATTACATTTTTCAGGTACTTTTTTTGAAATTAATTCAAACTATATACTCTTTGGCTAGGTCATCAATTTTAGTAAATAACTGTAGCTCAAAGTGTGTAAGATAAATAACACAAAAGTAGCTATTCAAGGAGTGTGTTCCTAGACTATAAAACAATAAAACTTGTGTTACCAAAACTAACAGTTTTAAAAGCTTTTAAAACAAATTTTATATGTAGAGATTCTTTTTTCCTACATATATAAAGAATGACTTTAATATCCTTTTAATTCCACTTTTTCTATTAAATGTGCTTTCCCTCTTCCTATACTTATGTTTGTCCTTTCGCATGCTGTACAATTTCTTCCTCTTCCTATTCCTGATCCCATTGGGACATTATGTATATATTTCATGGAACAAATATGCAAATCTAAATATAGTAATCTGTGGGACACACAATTTACAGTTCATACAAACCAATAAGGGCAAGTATAAAAAAATTAGTGTTATATATTTATACATGAGAAATCTGAGTCTTAAAATCATTTTATTATCACATATGACTTTTTATTCTGAGCAGTTAAGGCTAAGGGGCCAATTTATCATTGCGTCAATCTCTACGCATCCGTTGGAGGTAATACGCTTGCCAGACATCGCTACCGTGAATCTACATTCGACGGCCTTATTTATTAAAAAGTCTGTCAAAAACACGCGTGTATTGAAGAGTTACTTTGCACCAAATTTGGAGCAATAATATTGTCCCCATGCTTTGTAATGAGAGACAAAGGGACATATTTAACAAAGTGCGAGCAGACATGATACGATGTAGTGTATCATATCCGCCGCACATCGATAAATGCTGACAGCATACGCTGTCGGAATTTATCATTGAAACAGCAACAAAAGGCAGCAGCATTAAAATTCAGCTTCTTTGACTTGCTTTATTGGTCATCAAACCACGAATTAGAAAAAGCAGCAACGTTTCGGGTTACACACCCTTACTCATGCCATACTCACAAAGTCTAATTTCCACCTTACTGTGTTCAGTGGTGGTCGTCTTTCAGCCTTTTTTACCTTGGCCATGTCTCTGAGTATTGCACACCTTGTGCTTTTGGGCACTCCAGTGATGTTGCAGCTCTGAAATATGGCCAAACTGGTGACAAGTGGCATCTTGGCAGCTGCACGCTTGACTTTTCTCAGTTCATGGGCAGTTATTTTGCACCTTGGTTTTTCCACACGCTTCTTGCGACCCTGTTGACTATTTTGAATGAAACGCTTGATTGTTCGATGATCACGCTTCAGAAGCTTTGCAATTTTAAGAGTGCTGCATCCCTCTGCAAGATATCTCACTATTTTTGACTTTTCTGAGCCTGTCAAGTCCTTCTTTTGACCCATTTTGCCAAAGGTAAAGAAGTTGCCTAATGATTATGCACACCTGATATAGGGTGTTGATGTCATTAGACCACACCCCTTCTCATTACAGAGATGCACATCACCTAATATGCTTAATTGGTAGTAGGCTTTCAAGCCTATACAGCTTGGAGTAAGACAACATGCATAAAGAGGATGATGTGGTCAAAATACTCATTTGCCTAATAATTCTGCACTCCCTGTATAACTAATTGAGGTGTAAAGGCTGGAAACATCCAGACTGAATAATATACACTTATTTTCTGGGATTGAAATCTCTTCTAATTTATTCAGAAAATCCCCAGTGTCCTTAATATATGACTGAGATTGTGCTACAAATTGTCTTAATATACAATCTAGATAGATAGATATATTCGAAAACACAGATCCAATACTTGCCACAATTGGACGACCCGGAGGTGCATTTCAATTTTTGTGTACTTTTGGCAAAGTATATATAACCGGTGTTTTCAGATGATCACATAATAAAAATTCCTTTTCTTTTACTTCAATAATGCCACATTTCAACCCTTGCTCGACACATGATTTAATTTCTCTCTTTATGTCAAAAATTGGATTATAGTTAACTGGTTTGTATCCATCTTTATCCAACAACTGACAATTTATCTAATTAATATACTGATTTTTTCCAAGAACAAGCATGGCTCAGCCCTTAAATGCCAAGTTGTTGAACTTGGCATTTATCATTGCACAAGCAGTTCACCAGAACTACTTGTGCAATGCCGCCCCCTGCAGATTTGCGGCTAACCGGCTGCTAGCAGGGGGTGTCAATCAACCCGATCGTATTTGATCAGGTTGATTTCTGTCCGCCACCTCAGAGCAGGCGGACAAGTTATGGAGCAGCGGAGCTTGATAATTCGGCCCCAAAGATGTAACACAATCCATAAGTAGTAATGTATTTATTTCATTTTTATCCCTATATCTACTAGTGCACCAAATTTGGAGCAATACTTCACACCAAATTTGGAGCAATAATATTGTCCCCATGCTTTGTAATGAGAGACAAAGGGACATATTTAACAAAGTGCGAGCAGACATGATACGATGTAGTGTATCATATCCGCCGCACATCGATAAATGCTGACAGCATACGCTGTCGGAATTTATCATTGAAACAGCAACAAAAGGCAGCAGCATTAAAATTCAGCTTCTTTGACTTGCTTTATTGGTCATCAAACCATGAATTAGAAACAGCAGCAACGTTTCGGGTTACACACCCTTACTCATGCCATACTCACAAAGTCTAATTTCCACCTTACTGTGTTCAGTGGTGGTCGTCTTTCAGCCTTTTTTACCTTGGCCATGTCTCTGAGTATTGCACACCTTGTGCTTTTGGGCACTCCAGTGATGTTGCAGCTCTGAAATATGGCCAAACTGGTGACAAGTGGCATCTTGGCAGCTGCACGCTTGACTTTTCTCAGTTCATGGGCAGTTATTTTGCACCTTGGTTTTTCCACACGCTTCTTGCGACCCTGTTGACTATTTTGAATGAAACGCTTGATTGTTCGATGATCACGCTTCAGAAGCTTTGCAATTTTAAGAGTGCTGCATCCCTCTGCAAGATATCTCACTATTTTTGACTTTTCTGAGCCTGTCAAGTCCTTCTTTTGACCCATTTTGCCAAAGGTAAAGAAGTTGCCTAATGATTATGCACACCTGATATAGGGTGTTGATGTCATTAGACCACACCCCTTCTCATTACAGAGATGCACATCACCTAATATGCTTAATTGGTAGTAGGCTTTCAAGCCTATACAGCTTGGAGTAAGACAACATGCATAAAGAGGATGATGTGGTCAAAATACTCATTTGCCTAATAATTCTGCACTCCCTGTATAACTAATTGAGGTGTAAAGGCTGGAAACATCCAGACTGAATAATATACACTTATTTTCTGGGATTGAAATCTCTTCTAATTTATTCAGAAAATCCCCAGTGTCCTTAATATATGACTGAGATTGTGCTACAAATTGTCTTAATATACAATCTAGATAGATAGATATATTCGAAAACACAGATCCAATACTTGCCACAATTGGACGACCCGGAGGTGCATTTCAATTTTTGTGTACTTTTGGCAAAGTATATATAACCGGTGTTTTCAGATGATCACATAATAAAAATTCCTTTTCTTTTACTTCAATAATGCCACATTTCAACCCTTGCTCGACACATGATTTAATTTCTCTCTTTATGTCAAAAATTGGATTATAGTTAACTGGTTTGTATCCATCTTTATCCAACAACTGACAATTTATCTAATTAATATACTGATTTTTTCCAAGAACAAGCATGGCTCAGCCCTTAAATGCCAAGTTGTTGAACTTGGCATTTATCATTGCACAAGCAGTTCACCAGAACTACTTGTGCAATGCCGCCCCCTGCAGATTTGCGGCTAACCGGCTGCTAGCAGGGGGTGTCAATCAACCCGATCGTATTTGATCAGGTTGATTTCTGTCCGCCACCTCAGAGCAGGCGGACAAGTTATGGAGCAGCGGAGCTTGATAATTCGGCCCCAAAGATGTAACACAATCCATAAGTAGTAATGTATTTATTTCATTTTTATCCCTATATCTACTAGTGCACCAAATTTGGAGCAATACTTCACACCAAATTTGGAGCAATAATATTGTCCCCATGCTTTGTAATGAGAGACAAAGGGACATATTTAACAAAGTGCGAGCAGACATGATACGATGTAGTGTATCATATCCGCCGCACATCGATAAATGCTGACAGCATACGCTGTCGGAATTTATCATTGAAACAGCAACAAAAGGCAGCAGCATTAAAATTCAGCTTCTTTGACTTGCTTTATTGGTCATCAAACCATGAATTAGAAACAGCAGCAACGTTTCGGGTTACACACCCTTACTCATGCCATACTCATAAAGTCTAATTTCCTCCTTATATATACACAATAGGGACCCCCCACACACATACAGGTAATTTAACCCCTTCAATATAATTAGCATATACAAAATTTCACAGTTTATATCTACAGACTTGAAATTCAATCTAGCAAACAATTCACAGCATATTTATAAAAACACTGACAGGTCATATACCTTATTCATACCTGCTGGCATAAGTGTATTTAAATGGAAAATCCAAAAGGATTCCCTATCACCCCCACATCTGAATGGTAACACCTGTTCTATTATGTGGAATCTGAGTTGGCTAACATTATGGCCTGCCTGCATAAAATGTAATGCTACAGGTGATTTAACATACTTTCTCCATATATTCGATTTGTGTTCTGTTATACATTCACGTACTGTACGTGTCGTCTCTCTGATGTTTATTAAAACACACGGATATTTTAATTAATAAATAGCATATTCAGTGTTGCAAGTTAGGAGACCAGAAATATGATATTTTCTCCCTGTTTCAGGATGTACAAAGGTTGACCCTTTTATGATACTAATGCAATGGGAACATCCCAAACATGGAAAACATCCATGATTCTTTTTGGAAATATATTTCTGTTTAACTGTACCACTAGAGTCTATATCAGCCACCACAATGGTATCCTTGATATTAGTACCTCTCTTATACGCAGCCATTGGTGATTCCTGAAATTCCTCAATATGTGGATTACAATTTTTGAGTATATACCAATGTCTGCGTATAATCTTTTGTACCTGTGTACTTAAATCATTATATATAGATACAAAAACCATATTTTGTTCTTTTTTCTTCATCACTTTTTTATTGCTATCAGTTTTCAGTAACTGTTCTCTAGGCATATCAAGTACATTTTTTATTTCTTCTTCAATTAACCCTTTGCTATATCTTCTCTCAATAAACAAATTACCCATTTCTTTGAATCTCTCTTCAACTTTTCTATCGTCTGACACAATGCGCCTTAACCGCATGAGTTGACTCTGGGGTAAAGAGTTTTTTAAGGCTGGAGGATGGGCACTAGAGGCCAGTAATAGATTGTTCCTATCAGTGCTTTTCTTGTATAAATCCACCCTCAACCTGCCATCTTTCTTGATAACCAAGGTATACAGAAATGCCAAGTTTTCTTCACTGAACTCCAGATTTAGTTTTATTTTAAATGTATTCAGTGTATCTACAAAATGCAATAGGCCCGCAATGTCGCCCACCCATAACCCAAAAATATTGTCAATGTAGCGTCACCAAATGGCGCCATATCTTTGAAACAATACATTCTCGTATACCACTTTCTCTTCAAATATATTCATGAATAAATTGGCGTATGTAGGGGCGACATTGGAGCCCATTGCCGTACCTTGTAGTTGCACGTAAAATTGATCTTGGAAGAAAAAATAAGTATTATCTCCAAAAATGCAATAATGAACTCTCTCTCATTATCATTAAACATCTTAGAGCTAGCCAATATCTTATCAACAGCACTCACTCCACAACTATAACTAATTGAGGTGTAAAGGCTGGAAACATCCAGACTGAATAATATACACTTATTTTCTGGGATTGAAATCTCTTCTAATTTATTCAGAAAATCCCCAGTGTCCTTAATATATGACTGAGATTGTGCTACAAATTGTCTTAATATACAATCTAGATAGATAGATATATTCGAAAACACAGATCCAATACTTGCCACAATTGGACGACCCGGAGGTGCATTTCAATTTTTGTGTACTTTTGGCAAAGTATATATAACCGGAGTTTTCAGATGATCACATAATAAAAATTCCTTTTCTTTTACTTCAATAATGCCACATTTCAACCCTTGCTCGACACATGATTTAATTTCTCTCTTTATGTCAAAAATTGGATTATAGTTAACTGGTTTGTATCCATCTTTATCCAACAACTGACAATGTATCTCATTAATATACTGATTTTTTCCAAGAACAAGCATGGCTCCGCCCTTAAATGCCAAGTTGTTGAACTTGGCATTTATCATTGCACAAGCAGTTCACCAGAACTACTTGTGCAATGCCGCCCCCTGCAGATTTGCTGCTAATCGGCTGCTAGCAGGGGGTGTCAATCAACCCGATCATATTTGATCGGGTTGATTTCTGTCCGCCACCTCAGAGCAGGCGGACAAGTTATGGAGCAGCGGAGCTTGATAATTCGGCCCCAAAGATGTAACATAATCCATAAGTAGTAATGTATTTATTTCATTTTTATCCCTATATCTACTAGTGCATCAAATTTGGAGCAATTCTTCACACCAAATTTGGAGCAATAATATTGTCCCCTTGCTTTGTAATGAGAGACAAAGATGTAACATAATCCATAAGTAGGGTAACATCTTCTGAATTTACTTTTATTATCTAATATGCACCATTGTCTTGCAGCATCCAACATAACCTTTCTGTGTTTTAAGACTCCTATTGATTTCTATGGCATTCACGGCCTCAAGGGTGTTGGTTTGAACAATAAGTACGCTGCATCGGAATAGACGCGAAAGTACCTGTTGAATGTTTGATAAATTGGCAAGAGGGTCAATAGAGTCGAATGTGACGGCAGATGATCAGTATTCCGCTCAAATAACACAAGCATCGATCTGCGTCAGATTGATATCGCAGGAGTGTATATTACGTCACACATTTGACGATCTTGATGCTTTGTTAACTACGGCGGATCAATTTTATGTCTAATTTGACGCGAGATTCCAGCGTATTATCAGTTGAAGCATTGATAAATCGGCCCCTAAGACTAAAATTCATAATAAAAATAAATGAACTCGGCAAGTCATTATGTATTCTTTTGTTTTTCTCATTTCTTTGCTGATTCATGTACTTTTTTGTATAGGTAAGTAGTTAATATTAGAAGACACTCGCCTGATTTATCTTGTTCTTTCTTGTCAACAATTCACCTTGCAACCTCATGAATAAACTATACAAGGAATTTAATTTATTCTAGACCAACTATTTTCTGTTCATATAGATGAGAATAAGATGCTTTCAACTTGAAATATTTCATTGTCATGTGCAAAATAACCTCACATATGGGAATATAATATTAAAGACAAATAAAAGAAAACTATGATCAAGCAAATCCCTTCTTCTCCAGCTTTATTAAAAGCAACATTAGTGGAACAAGGTACAGTAAATATTATGCCATTTTAGAAATCCTTGCAGCTCTTACAATTTTAGGATGCATGTAAACAGCATTATTCCCCATCAGTTATTGCTATAAAAAATCAAATGAACCATTTGGGCTGTGTGTCAGACGCAAAAATACACACTTTTGTTTTTAATCTGGAGGAGTAAAAAAATAATAATATTCAGATTAAAAAATGATCAGGACAAACATGTTCAACATTTATTTACAAATGGTGGCTCATTGGCATAAACAAAATGACTCAGATGGTTGCTTTCACTTGGATATAAAGAGTAAAAATTCCAGGGGAGGTAACTTACCCCCTCTTGTGCCTCCTCTTCGGACGCCCCTGTGCTCAGTCACAAATGCATCCTTAGGGGCCAATTTATCATGTTCGGGTGGACATGATCCGCTGTAGTGGATCATGCCCGTCCTACATCGATAAATGCAGACAGCATACACTGTCGGCATTTATCATTGCAGAAGCATATCGTGTGAAATGCTTGTGCAATACTGCCCCCTGCACATTCGCGGCCTATCGGCCGCTAGCAGGGGGTATCAACCAACCCGATCGTATCCGATCGAGCTGATTGCTGTCCGCTTTCCCACACCCCGGGTGGAAAACAAAGATTAGCTATTTTAAGAATCGTCATCTGTCAATCAATTAGACAATATGGCGGGCGGGAGAGCTGCGCTTATCGTCGGAGCACTAAAAAAATGTAAAAATTTGCATAAATATAAAACATTTTATGAATTAAACCCAGACTCATTTTTAAAAAGTCTATCCAATGCCGTGGGGCAGTAGTCGTAAGTTTACATTCACTTTAAGGAGCAGCTGTCGGAAACTACGGGGGAAGATAGCAGCATCCGCTGCTTGGTAAATCTACCCCTTAAGCAGAAGAACAAAGCCAGTCTTGCCTGGCCAATTCACTTCATGATAAAATGTGGAGTTGAATAAATATTAAGCAAAACACTACCCACTGTGCCCTGTTGTCTCCCTCATATCTTTAAGTATGGAGATGGTCACAAGGAACACACAACACAAGAGGAAGAAAGACAGAAAGAGATAGATCCCTGTGAGGCAAGGGGCCAAACAAGGAGAATGAAAAATAGGATGTTAATTATAAGCACGTGACACAGAATAATGAGGAAAGGAACAGGAGATGAGACAGGGTATACAGAGAAACACAGTGCACAGTGAGTGCGAAAGGGGACCAAAACAATATAGGTAAAAATCACTTTAATGACAAGAAAAGTTAAACGACAGGAAAAGAGTTCACAACTGGGGTTTACATCTACAGCAGTGTCTGTATATTATGAATACTGTTAGTGGGCTGCTTACCTCTTCAGCTATAGATCTCTGTACCAATAATGGTAATATATTGTATGTCAAAACATGTATACGATAAGGGCATTTTAATAGTTCAATGGTTCATCAAAGAGCAGCTGCCATTCAAATGTCTTATACTATAAAGGTTTTGTTGTTGTAACATAGGCTAATCATTTCCCTGAGGCAGAACAATTTATAGTAAAAAAAATGCTTTGTTCTAGGTAATGTATAAGCAAAGTAGCTCAAAGGAGCATATCATTTATTTATGCTGTTTACTTAAGAATTATTATATTTTCATAGTATTTCATAATAAAATGGTGTTACATTTAAGTCGAGCGTGAAATGTACCTAAGAATAATTTCAATAAATATCAGCTTATACCGTTATTATTGACAATTATTATTTTTCATGTGAAACGCAGTGCTTCAGGAATAAAAAAGAAAAGAAAGAAAATGTATTGAACACTGGTGGATATTAACAGGCAAAGTAGGTCTTCTAGTGAAACATAGTGGTCTGTCTTTTTCAAAGGTCAAAGATATCAAACATACACTATGGGCCAGATTACAAGTGGAGCGCAAAGGTTGCGTCCAAGTGATAAGGGGTTTATCACGGGAGTTTGCATTGAAAGTAAATGCAATCGCTTGAGCGTATTTACGCAAGAATGATTACCGCGACTTAACTGTTTTAAAGTTGCACAAAGCACATCAAAATACATTACAAAGTTTAGTTACACTCATGATAAAACTACTAAAAATTATTTAAAAATAATATTGCACACAAAAGTTATAAAGGCTCAAAGATATGAGATCTCAGACATACATACATATACATCTTTAAAAATGTATATTTATGTGCATGTATATATTATTATTATTATTCTTTATTTATTTATAAAGTGCCAACAGATTCCACAGCGCTGCCTATGGGTACAAGGATAACAGTACAATGGAGAAACAATACGATAAGACACAAAATTTTATAGACAAATACAGTGGGAATCGAGGGCCCTATTCCTGTGGGAACTTACAATCTAGATGGGTAAGAGGATGGAAACAAGAGGTGGGGACTGCAGAGGTGAGAATTATATTAGTGAGGAGATAGAGGGCAACTGTTAGTTAAGTGAAGTTAGTTTGTTGATAAGTCGAGTGATAAGCTTCCCTGAACAGAAAGGTCTTTAGGGAACGTTTAAAGGAGGAGAGGTTAGGGGCAAGTCTGACATCTCGAGGAAGTGCGTTCCAGAGGGTTGGTGCCGCACAGACATATATACAAATATAAACACATAAATACATATGTACAGATATATAGACACATATATAAGTGCATTAGAGCCATTTGCAGTTAAGTAGATAAAACTATGAAAAAACATATTTATGCAATATTAATTTTTAATAAAGTGTTATAGTGTATATTTACAGTAAATAGTTCACATTCCAATGTTCTGCACATATCAGAATATGTTCTATGCATTTATAAATAGATATTTATATATATATATATATATATCTGTATATATCTATACCTAGTTATAATCATCAAGCTCGAGCAGGAACGTTAATAAGCACTCCACTTGTAATCTGGCCCTATATTACCAAAGTACTTAGGTGCCTGAACATCACACCTATATACTGCAAGCCTGTTAGTAATTACATTCCAAAACCATGGGCATTAATATAGAGTGCCCCCCCCCCCACTTCCTAGATATCAAAGCCGCCACTCTTCTGGTGAGGCTTTCCACAAGATTTTGGGGTGTTTCTGTGGGAATTTGTGCCCATTTAACCAAATGAAAATGTATGAGGTCAGGCACTGATGTTGGATGAAAAGGCCTGGCTTGCAATCAATGTTCTAATTCTTCCCAAAGGTGTTCAATGTGGTTCAGGGCTCTGTGCAGGCTACTCGTGATCCTCCACACCAAACTCGTCAAACCACGTCTTCAATTATTTTATTTTGTGCACAGGGACACTGTCTTTCTGGAATAGGAAAGGGCCTTCCCCAAACTGTTGTCACAAATTTGGAACTGCCCCATTGTCTAAAATGTCTTTGTATCCTGTAAAATTAAGATGAACCTTCATTCGAACAAAGGGGCATAGCCCCTGAAAAACAACCACAGACCATTATCCATCCTCCACTAAACTTTACAGTAGGTACTATGCGTAATGCTTGGTAGGGTTCTCCTGGCATCCACAACACCGATATTCTTTGATCAGACTGATAGATAGTGAAGCATGATTATCACTCCAATGAACATGTTTCCATTGCTCCAGAGTCCAGTGATACACGCTCTACACACCTCCAGCCGACAATTGGTATGGTGCATGCTAATGCAAGGGTGGTGTACAGTTGCTCAGCCATGGAAAACTATTTCATGAAGCTCCCAATGCACAGTTCTTGCGCTGATGTTGCCTCCAGAGGCAGTTTGTAACTCTATAGTGAGTGATGCAATAGATGATAGGTGATATTTACGAGCTACTAGCTTCAGCACTAAACATCCATACTCTGTGCGTTTGTGTGGTCTACCACTTCATTGCTAGGATATTGTTGCTCCTAGGCACTTCCACTTCACAATAATAGCGCTTACAGTTGTCTGCGTAAAATCTAGCGGGGTAGAATTTCACAAACTTGTCGGAACCTATGACAATGCCGGGTTTAAAGTCTAAAGTACTGACAATGTTTGTTTATGGAGATTTCATGGCTATGGGCTAGATTTTATGCACATGTTAGCAATGGGTGTGGCTGAAACATCTGAGCGCAATAATCAGTAGGGTTGTCCACATCATTTTGGCAATACAGTGTATATAATATTGAATGCTAGTTGTGATACATTTCATTTTATAATTCTCCCACTTCCCATTGTACAATTTTTATTGCTTTAAATAAACACCATTAATAATACCCAGGGGATAAAAATATCATACTTTACTAGTCAGGTGAAAAAGTTACTAGTCCAGAGAGGAACTAGTGCACCTTAATGTTAAAACACATCAAATATTTTAACATTGTAATATTAAATGTTTAATACGTGTGCGGTAAAATACTCTAGAATATACATTTGTTATTTATTTTGTCCCCTTGTAATTTAACTCTAAAACAGTGAGTTTCCCATTCTGAGAATTGGAAATGCACACTGCACTGATAATACATGCCTAACCCTGCCTTATACCTGTCCCTAATTTGTCTTCAGCAGAGGTAAAAAGATAAGATATTTTTGTTAAAATGATAGTGACAAGCCTTATCTACTCCAGTAACAAGTCTGGGTTGGATCCCCAAATAATGAAAGTGGTGGAGTTAGTTTGCCCATTGAAAAATTATTTCAGAGTTCTGTTCATTGAAAATAATATTCGGTCCTTTAGGGCCAGATTACAAGTGGAGAGGTAAATATCGCTTTTGCGCTCCACTGAGTAATAGCAGCGTTCACTTATGTGCGCTGCTGGTATTAAAAGTTAACAGCAATGCGAACACAAGTCAGAGATGGCACAGAACCCATGAGCAGCGAAGGGGGTAAGTCACACAGCGATGGCAGCAATATTAATTATATATGTATATCCTTATATACAGTATATTTATGTGTTAATATGTGTATATATACACATATTAATACATAAAACTTAAATTATGCTTACCTGATAATTTTCTTTTCTTCTGACGGGAGAGTCCACAGCTGCAGTCAATACTTTTGGGAAATACAGAACCTGGCCACTAGGAGGAGGCAAAGACACCCCAGCCAAAGGCTTAAATACCTCCTCTACTTCAGTCATTCTGCCAAGGGAACAAGAAACAGTAGGAGAAATACCAGGGTGAAAAAGGTGCCAGAAGAATAAAAAATATGATCGTCCCATAGATAAAAATGCGGGCGGGGAGCTGTGGACTCTCCCCATCATAAGAAAAGAAGTCTTCTCCAAGAAGAATGGGAGGAAAAGATAGCACCTAAAAACCAGCAGACAAAGAGCTACCTGCTGAGGGAAGGAAACACTGCAAAACCTCCCACCCAAGGAAGGCCCAAACGATCTAACAATGATACGCAGTCAAGGCTCAACAAGGCCATCAGATCCTTGACCCCCACTCCGAGGTAACGGACCCCGCACCAAAGCGACTGGCAAAGTCCGAAAGGACAAGGGAATGAAAAGTTCTCTGAACCACCAAGACCTTCAGGAATGAGGAGGGGATCCAGACCCCCAAGGACGAGAACCCAGACACAGCTCCCTTCCCAATAGAAGGGGCACTCCCAAAAAAGGAGACCCCATACTGAGACTACAGAAACGGCATGACACCAGAATCCACCCGTCACATAACATCCTGCACACAAGGCAGGGAGGACTCAATGAACAGAGTAAGAGAAGGACCTCCAGGGCACCAGGCGGATACTGTGGTATGCCCAGTCTTCCCCCAAAAGGAAGGGAAACACAAACATAACCGCTCACCCGCCCACAGACATGGAGCGTAAAGCTGTAGACGGATGTCAAAAGGACAATACCGATTTATAGAACCATCTGGCCACTACAGCCAGACCAGAAGAATTCCAATTCTCTGTTAAAAGAAGAAAACCCAGCTGAAGAGACAAGAGGGCGTTCCGGAGATCAGGACACAGAAAAACCCCAAAACGTCAAGTCAAAGACAAGGATCAGGGTCATAAAACCGGACACCCAGAACCCGGAGCAGTCATCAAACTAATAACCCCTGAGGAACCCATGGGTTACCCCATCCGGAGAAGACCTTGCACCATAGGTGATGCAATCACAGCCGCATCCAAGGGACCTTGGACACTGAACATTTACGTAAGTATCCCAGAAACAGGGAACTTGACCCCTAAATGATCGAGGGACAATACGTCTAAAGACTAAGGAAAACTTACAAGAGAACAGCGCTCAGAACCTAGAAATCTAGATCAAGAAGATTAATAGTCTCCAAAAATCCTCTCAGGATCAATATCCCGGAAACCCCTACCGCTCAAGGAATTTACGAATGAACGAGCATTCCAAGTACTAACCATGCCCGACCCTGCATATCCCCCGAGATCAGACGAGATCGGTGCATTCAGGCTGGAGAGGCCATAGGCAACCTAAACTCCTAGCAAGGGCAACTGCAGGAAAAAGAGACGACACAATCTCCAGAGCTCCAAAAATATGGAAGCAGCCGAGATATCGTAGGGGGAAACAAAGGGCCAAAAACCTGAGCTTCCAGAAAACAGATGACCAGAAACCCAGCCCCAATGAAGGGGAAAAAGCGGCACAGCAACCTCGACCCCAAAAGGAAGAGGTATAGTCACCAAGGATTCACAACGGATAACCAAGAAAAAGAATACCAAAAGAGGAGGCGAGAATCGCCACCTAACCTGATACCACGGATATCCAAAGAGTTATCTGAATTTGCAACCCCATCGGGAAGAGAACTCTAGCTTAGAGGCCAAAGGGCCCCCAGAGTAAGCCTTAGCAGGATCCGACCACAGTAACCCTGCCAACAATCAGGAACAGGACATTGAGGACTGAGCCCAATCCCCTCTGATGCCCCACCCATAGGAAAAATGAGGACCAACCTAACCTCTAGGAACGAAAGGCCTCCTTAACATATAAAATCAAGAAAAAAAACAACTCCTCACCAGAGTAAGCAAACTCGGCACCCCAACCGGGCCAGCCAGTTATAATGGGCACCACATGGGTGATATAAACATCCAGGAACAGAAAAACTAGTGCCCGACAGGGACCAGCCTGATATATAGGGCACCACGGAACTGTCCAAGTCCACAGAAAAGTTGAATCCCTAGTAGGGATAGACAAACAAACGATAGACATAACAATGTCCTAAAACAAATGATCAAACTTGCTAAAGCGACTACAAAATCGCTAGTATCAAATTCCAGAAAAGAAATGTTTTCCAGAAGGAAAAACTATAACAGACATGAGCTTCGCAAAATGAAATAAAATACATCCTAACCGGATCAAAGTAAATGAAGGCAGCACCCACAGGTGAATGCCCAAGAAGAATGGACACACTAACAGTACCAGTTGATCAGAGGCCCAATTCTTCCAAAGCTCAGAACTGGAATAAGATACCCAAAAAAAAGAAAAATGCAAATGACAAGGAGATTGGCTTCATCCCCATGCATCTAACCCAGCTTGCTGTCCGGAATGGAAGACCAAGGATCCATCGAACTATTAGAACTGGAATCCTCCAGCACTGCCAAAACATGCCTCAGAAGGACACAAAGGCGTGCCAGTCTATAACGAAAGGCAAGACCTCCGCCAGTGCAACTGATGACCCAGGCCCGAAGGTTGGACCCCTGAAGCCTCAGAGGAAACCACTTCCCCAGAGGGCTGATCTGATCCCACGCCTGATGAGCCCTGGTTAGCAGAACATGGACAGTATCTTCCAGGAAGATGTAAATGCGCCAACACCATAGATATGGCCGTGCGAAACCATGCCATAGATTCTGGAGGAAACAAGCCGCCGAGAAGGGGTAACGGCATTTGGGACACCTGCTTGCATAGAGAAAAGAAGGATCTAGGGCGCGCTCCGCGAAATATGGAATCCTCAGGAGCGGATGGCTCTAAGTTCCCCGATTCGGGAGAAAATAGCACTCTAAAGCGGCATTCGGAACATAACTGATAGGCATGGATTACCCTGGCCATTTCATATTCTTCGCAAGAAGTAGAATCTGAATCAAAGACATCCGCCTCCACAAAATCAGAATCCTCCATAACTTGGTGATTGAAATTATGGATAAAAAATAAACCTAACACCTCCAATGACAAGGGCACTCACCACCTCCTATGACCCAGACAACTAGCGAAACAGATTCTCTCCGTCACCACACAGTCAGGAATACGGAAATGGAGAACAGAAATGTGACCACGCCCAGTTACAAGGTGCACCGTGCAGGCCAAAGAAAAGCATGAAAGTCAAAAAAGACAGTGCAGCCTGATAAAAAAGGCCGGTATGTTCCGAAATAGCCACAAGCCCAAACACCACTACACATTAGCAGACAGAATCACGTAACAAACATGATTAAAGTCCCCCCTGTTCAATAACCTCCCTCAGGAGATATTAACCTTTCATTCCAAAGATAATGGAGTCCCACTGAGACCCTGACTTATTTATATACATTACATACTCATACTGAAAGTAAAATGAAACGATCTTACCGGAATCTACGCTGTGGAACAGGAACACGGCCCTTCAAGTGTGACAGATAGTAGCATCGCTTCTGACATGGACTTGAGTGAAGAAAGCAGGCAGCAAAACTCGTCAACGCTGATTGTTCATGGAGCTGTTAATATAAGTCGGGATGGTTTCGCAGAAAGACTCTCCCTGCATCTCCGGACTCTAACTTTCATCCATGTTTTCACTGAAAGGCTGACAGGACTAATTAAAACTCCAGTCCCATTCTGAAGAGTACTACCCTCCATAAGAGACTAAACCGAATCTTCCAACACTTCTCTGCCAACCTCCTGTGACTAAAGGCAAAGAATGACTGGGGGATGAGGGAAGTGGGGGAGGTATTTAAGCCTTTGGCTGGGGTGTCTTTGCCTCCTCCTGGTGGCCAGGTTCTGTATTTCCCAAAAGTAATGAATGCAGCTGTGGACTCCCTGTTTAAGAAGAATATATATATATACAGTATATAAATAAGCATATACATATATATTTCCTGGGAACACACAGTTCCCTTAGACTACAGTGTATGTGGAGGCTTTTTCTAACACCCCCCTCCTCCCAAAATACTGCCCAATGCAGTTATTTTATTAAAGAAATAAAAATACTACAATTTTTATCTTTTAATAAAATACACTACACTGTATATTGGGGGCATTTGGGACACATTTATAAAATTAACCAGAGATCATATTGCTGGTTAATTTTCTAAGCACTAATTGCTACCGCGAGCTTGTGATAGCAATAACCAGACTCTTATAATGGCTGATTATTTATCGTACGTTTGTGTGGGCGCAATAAATTAGCGCTCCACTTGTAATCTAGCCCTTAGTTAGAAAAGAAGGTCCCAGCAAAAGGACTTTCACTCTTCACTTTTGAGTGAGAACTTTAACTCTGGCCATAACAGATGTTTTTTTGTGTATGAAATTGCCTTAAATTTATTTTTACTCCATGTTGTGCTCCTCTCATAGGGGCCGAATTACCAATGTGCGGGCGAACATAATAAATTTATCATTGCACAAACACACTTATGACAATTCAGCAGACGACTGGGAGATATGCTGCGGATTCAGGGGGTGTCAATCAACCCGATCGTATCCGATCGCGCTGATTGCTGTCTGCCGCCTCAGAGGTGGCGGACGAGTTAAGGAGCAGCAGTCAGATACATTTAGCTGCATACGGGGGGTTGCTAAATCGGCCCCTTAGTCTAATCAGCTCTTTATTTTCTGTTTACAATGCTAAAGCTGCTGTTCATATTATGTGAGTGGTCAATACAAAACACCATAGACCAAATGCAAATTGAGTCACAATTCTTACTGGTCACTCCAGCCAGTAAAATACAGCTAACATCAATGAAAATTCTAATATTAAAACACGTAACCAAATCCCCCAGTCTACATGCAGTTAGTTTCCTTGCGCAAACTCTATGTTCTTAAAGGGATATACAAGTGCAAAGAGAAAATGCTCTACTATCTTAGAACATTATATTATCGCACTATTGCCACTGCAAACGGATTAAACACAATAAAGTCAACTCCAGAAAAGCAATGCGCTACTGGGAGATAGCTAAACACATCTGGTGAGCCAATGACAAGAGACAAATGTGTGTAGCCATCAATCAACAGCTAGCTCCTAGTAGTTCAGGATATGTACATATTTTGTTTTACAAATTATACTAAAGAAAACAAAGTAAATTTAAAAACAGAAGTAATTTTAAAAGTGTCTTAAAATGATATGCTCTTTCTAAATCATGCATTTTTTTGTACTTTCCTATCCCTTTAAAGGAAACTACAAATTAAATTTTCTGGCATTTGTTGACCGGTTTGGGGATGGCATGCAAACCGCACTTGAGTTGTAAGTTACACAAAGTCCCTTTCTGGGGGTCTATTTCACACACTTGGAGGGAGCCAAAAACCTTTATGGTGTGGTAACAATCAGATGTTGATTGTAGCCACAACAGTATAATAAATGGTGTATTTAAAATAAACATTAAGAAAGAGATAATATGTACACAAACATTAAATAAATGTGGTGTAATCAATTTACAGATATTTTCTATTTTTATTTCAATGTGTACAAATAATTTCCTTTACCTCTTCATTGCAACTATTAGAAGGAAATTTATGTGTCGCTTTAAGTGGAACACTAACGCATTATGTCAGTAAGCCGTGTGTCAGACAGCACCTTGTCATTTTAATGTGCTAGTTTAATATAGAAAGTATGCAAAGATTAAAATAATCTGAACTTGAAGAGTTAATTAGAAAATTACGTTGAGCTGTAAACATATCTCATTATTTAATTTAATTCTTTAGCTCAATAGATTTGCACCTGTTGCCATGTAGCTGAACAGTAATTATTAACAAAATGACAAATTATCAGTTAAGATGCTGCCTAAACAGAAGAGGCCTAGATAAGTGGTCATTACTCTAATTAACTAATGGTTTAAGGCCACGCAAGCGCTAATTAATATGTTATATTGCACTAACAATAATCTGAAGATATGATTATGAGGTATGAAGACATTAACTCTTCTCTCATGTTTTACCTTGGCAAGGATAAAACATAATGGGATATTAAGTGCATGACTTCCTGGAGAACATCCAACCATGGTGAATTCCAAGATTTATATAAAAATACCACAACTGTCAGAGGCGAAACTAGAAAACATAGGGCCCAGGTGCAAGAATCTAAGAAGGGTTCCCACCCCCTAAAAAAAGGTGAATTTGATACATATTTTTTTTTTTTTTTACATTTAATACAGAAAACAAAATGTGAATCAGATTACATGTCTGCAAAAAGAGGTACCTTGTGCCCACAGTCTGTGAGATGGTCTGACCCCCTATTACTGTATATAGTGACACTGTTTAACCCACCAGTACTGTATATAGTGAGTCAGTGACACAGTCTGTAATCTGCCAGTGAGATGGCTGGCCTGACCCTACCCGCCCCAATACTTTATAGAGTGACAACAGTAATCTGTGACATGGTCCAGCCCCCCGTAATGTATATAGTGGTATTGTATAGTGACACTGTTTACCCCCCGCCCCCCATGCTGTACTAACAAGGTCTGTAGTTTCCTGGTTCCACAAACACACACACACATACATGCATAAATACACACAGAGTCACATACATACATACACACACACACATACACACACACACACATAAACACCAATAGGTAAAACAGAAACACTAACCCCTGTAGAGACACTAGTGAGGCATCATGTCACACTCACATGATGTCAGTGCAGGCATTGGCAGGTCAACGTTTTTTTATTGAAAAAAAAATTTAAGCTGGGCCCCCACCCTCAGGGGCCCAGTCACAATTGCGACCTTGGCACCCCCTGTAGTTTTGCCCCTGACAACTGTACAGTATGATAAATATGGATGATTTTATCTCAGGAAAAAAATATATATTATCAGAAAATCAAAATATAATAGTAGTCATGAACAACTAATTTAAACTTCCATTATTCCGATAGCTCATAGAATTTTAAAGAAACTCTCTAATTTACTTATATTAGTAGATTCCACTATTTCTCTTGTTAAAGGGACATACAGTTGCAAAAATATGTTATGTTTTTAACTCCTCCCAAAGCTGGGCTGTGCGACTAGTGCTGCTGATTGGATCAAAGGCTGTTTCCACTGCTGGACATTTGGCATATGTTTAAAGGGACATTATACACTAATTTTTTCTTTGCATAAACGTGTTGTAGATAATCTATTTATATAGCCCATAAAGGTTTTTTTCTTAACAAAATGGATATTTTTGCTTATTTATAAATAACATTGCTCTGATTTTCAGACTCCTAACCAAGCCCCAAAGTTTTATGAGAATACCGTCAGCTACCATCTCCTGCTTGCTCCTGTTTGTGTAAATGGTCTTTTCATATGCAAAAGAAGGTGGAGGGGGAGTGTCTTATTTCCCACTTGCAGTGGGCTTTCCAGCTACCTTTTCAACAGAGCCAAACTGAGAGCTTTTAAGTAAGTTTTAAAACAGTTTTATACTGGATTTTTATTTCAGTATCTGTGCATATTCTTTATAGTAGTGTCAATTACACGCAGTTATATGGAAATGAGTGTATACTGTCCCTTTAATCCCTTTGGGAGATTATACACACAGCAATACACAGTCGCTAGTGTTAAAATTACATGCTCTAATACAGAGTTTCTCAACCACGGCCCTCAGTACCCCCAACAGTCCAGGTTTTCATTATAGCTCAACTAGTGCACAGGTGAAATAATCAGCAGATGGCTGAGAGTAGGTTAGTAACCATGATGTTAGATCATCTGATTACTTCACCTGGACACTGGTCCAGCTATAATGAAAACCTGGACTGTTGGGGGTACTTGAAGACCGCAGTTAAGAAACACTTTTCTAATAGAATATAATGTCCCTTTATCTATACCAGAGAGAAAAGGCAGAAGTTATAGGTTAGAGTATGTAATTTTACCACTATAATGGCCCTTGAGTCAATATTTATTAAGGCATCCTTAGAAATGGAATTATGGGGCCTTAAAAAGATATTATACACAAAAATTGTATTAGTTTCATCTAAAAATCAGAATTTCAAAATATATAGCACCAGATTACAATTGGAGCGGTAGTTTGCTTTCCCACTTGTGCGTTAACTCACTAGACTTCGGCTTTTTGAACATCGGGTTGTGCATGTATTACAAGTCAAAAGTAAAGTGTTTTTAATGTATTCCCCCACAGACTTCAATAGAGTGCAAAAAGTAGGGATAAAAACTAACACCCTTACTTGCACGTTTCTTCAAGTGCGCTAACCTGACATGAAATATAAATATTCCAATGTTCTTCACATAGAAGAATATGTTCTATTTATTCATAAAAAGAAAAAATGGAGTTTATTTAGCAGCGCTAAAAAAAGCTAGGAAATGATGATACCAATCTAATTTATGTTTTATACAATCTAGTTTATTTAAAAATTCTTATAACACATAAAAACAACAGCAAATGCTTTTCTTAATTAATAAAGGGACGTCTCCCTTATACAACACTTATAAAAACAGACTAGAACCATATAATCCTAGAATTCCAGGTATAAAGGAATTAATTCTATAGATAACATATGGCAAGCAACACATTTCTAAGATAAATGGTGAATTGAATATTTAAAAGGCACAAATGTATCAATCCTAACAGCTTTACAGTTCTTCAGTAACAAATACAGTTATAAAGTTACACAGTTACTTTCCTTGGACATATAATTGGCTCAGGTGTGCTGGATAGCTAAAAAGGCAAAAAACAGCCGTTATTCTGATTTAGGTGCCAAAGCAATCGTGGTTAATGGAAATGGTTAATTTAACAGATGAATACCTTGATGTCTTTAAAGTTCAGTTTGCGTGTTATAAAAAACGTAGTGCAAATTAGTGTAGAGGTACCTTAATCTGTCCTGGTTGCAACCGCTGATATTCTTCACTGTGAGGGATTCACAGACTGTTTGTTCCTGGTGCTTCTGATAAGTCACCTGACCTTCTCTTTGATTCAGAGGTCAGGGATGATGATCCGTTCTGGTGATGTAGTTATCCTTTTTTTTGTTTTCCTTTCTTCTTATAGCCCAAATATTGTTTTCATCTGGGTTCCCTCAGACTTCTTAAGGTTTGAAGAAATCTTTGGTCAGTGTTTAGCAGTAACACCGTATTCCCTGAAGTTACCAAAGGTAGATTTTAACTTGCAGGGTCAGGAGAAAAGTTTAAAGTTGCAGGGTCACACAGCTTTGTGACAGTAGTAAATGAAGTTTAGTAGAGTGTAGCAGGTCCCATTCAACACGTTTCACCCTTCTGGGCTTTATCAAGTATCTTATCATTCTTGATAAAGCCTAGAAGGGTGAAACGCGTTGAATGGGACCTGCTACACTCTACTAAACTTCATTTACTACTGTCACAAAGCTGTGTGACCCTGCAACTTTAAACTTTTCTCCTGACCCTGCAAGTTAAAATCTACCTTTGGTAACTTCAGGGAATACGGTGTTACTGCTAAACACTGACCAAAGATTTCTTCAAACCTTAAGAAGTCTGAGGGAACCCAGATGAAAACAATATTTGGGCTATAAGAAGAAAGGAAAACAAAAAAAGGATAACTACATCACCAGAACGGATCATCACCCCTGACCTCTGAATCAAAGAGAAGGTCAGGTGACTTATCAGAAGCACCAGGAACAAACAGTCTGTGAATCCCTCACAGTGAAGAATATCAGCGGTTGCAACCAGGACAGATTAAGGTACCTCTACACTAATTTGCACTACTTTTTTTATAACACGCAAACTGAACTTTAAAGACATCAAGGTATTCATCTGTTAAATTAACCATTTCCATTAACCCCGATTGCTTTGGCACCTAAATCAGAATAACGGCTGTTTTTTGCCTTTTTAACTATCCAGCACACCTGAGCCAATTATATGTCCAAGGAAAGTAACTGTGTAACTTTATAACTGTATTTGTTACTGAAGAACTGTAAAGCTGTTAGGATTGATACATTTGTGCCTTTTAAATATTCAATTCACCATTTATCTTAGAAATTTGTTGCTTGCCATATGTTATCTATAGAATTAATTCCTTTATACCTGGAATTCTAGGATTATATGGTTCTAGTCTGTTTTTATAAGTGTTGTATAAGGGAGACGTCCCTTTATTAATTAGCAAAAGCATTTGCTGTTGTTTTTATGTGTTATAAGAATTTTTAAATAAACTAGATTGTATAAAACATAAATTAGATTGGTATCATCATTTCCTAGCTTTTTTTAGCGCTGCTAAATAAACCCCATTTTTTCTTCTTATCCACCATTTAGTTCTCTTTGAGGGAAGAACTTTTTTAGCAGCAGGAATCCACCTTTAGGCACTCCTATCACACTACACATAAATACCTATTTATTCATAAATACATATTTCTATATATATTTGATGTTTTTTTGCTAATATATATATATATATGTGTTTTTATATAGGTATAGATTTATACAGATATATATAGGAATATCTCTTTTAAAATACTTAAAACACATTCCTCTATGTGAAGAACATTGTAATGTGAAATATTTACAGTTAATACACAGTTAAATACTTTATTTAATATGAAAATCGCATAACTACACTATGGCCTTTCATGTTTCAGCTACTTAACTATATATATTTAAATATATATTTAATTAAATATATATATATATATATATATATATATATATATATATATATATATATATATATATATATATATATATATATATCTTAAAAATAAATGTGAGTGGATGGAAAAAAATGCAATTAGCCAAGTGTTGAAGTGATGAGTGTACTCAAACACTTCTCAAAATAGGAAAATATTTTCCTTATTAGTAACGATATTGGTGCAGACCCATTTAGTACTATTAACAACAATAATAGAGAAGAGAAATGGCATAAAATAATGACATTTGTAAAGACTGGGAATACAGCACTCTTTTAAAAAACAACAAAACACTTGTAGAATTTTACTAATGAAAAGGTGGTTTATTGTGCAGACAGCAGATCCGGACCAGGCTAGATCCAACTATTCAAAAAGCATAAAGATAAAAACCAAAGCAAAATATTGTGGCAACTTAAAACTAAATCAAATCAAAATAATAGATATGAAAAGGGCCGTCCCATGTAAACCCATGCAGTATGGAGCAAAAATTATTATGTCTAAATCAAGTGCTGCAGAGGGGAAGGTTATTCACTAATGTACATCAGACCTGAAAAGGTTTTAGTGAAAACTGAGACATTTAAAGGTGAATACCTAACATTCCCAAATGCAAACCTTGTCCTGCATAATACAAACATGTAAGCATCAAACTTTAGACAAGGAAACAGTATGTTATACAGATTTGGCCATCACATATAATTAGTAAACAAGCACATAGGACAAGAGTGTGTTCCTTTAAGAGACCTATAGTGTTATTAAGTCCCCAAATTGATGCAGGTAAAACTAATGCAAAGTCCCAAGGTAGAGAGCAAAATGATTCAAGGTAAGCAGTTGCCTTGAGTGTGCAGATGTAAACACATGAAGTTAATAGGCAGTTAGTTATGAATGACTTAACACAGCTAGTATGTTAGCGTGCATATAGCAGACAAGCGTGTTAGTGCAGCAACAGGTATCGGATGATACAAAGCAAGCAAGCCAAGATGAAAAGGGAATAGTGGGGATGCAGGAGGATACAGACTTATCAAACAGTACCCCTCTTTCGACTGCACCCTTCCACTAAAGTCATCAAAAAAACTTATAAATTTTTCGAATCTTCCGGTCACTTTAGGGACCAATCTTGAAGCGAAAAACCATTCATCCACTGTGTTCAAAGTAACATCAGTTTTACCTTTGTGGCATGCTCATCTACCTTCCATTTCAGGTTCCAGAACACATAGGTCAGGGGTGTCCAAACTTTGCTCTCCAGAGGTTTTGGAACTACATTTCCCATGATGCTCAGCTAGATAAAATGCTAGTTGAGCATCATCGGAAATGTAGTTCCAAAACCTCTGGAGAGCAAAGTTTGGACACCCCTGACATAGGTGATAGCCAATGGTAAGCAGGACTTGAAATCTTTGTCGCGCTGCAAGGTTCAGCAGCAAGCTCTGACAGCTCCGACAACCAGCATGGATGCTACGTGGGTCGGCTACGCAAAGACGCCAACACGTGTTTCACCCCACGTCATTAGGAAAACGGGGCTTCCTCAGGGCATGTGACTTAGCACGTCATAGGTGCTAATTTATAGCAAAATGAAAGTAACGCCCATAATTGGATGTGAAAAGACCAACGATACATATACTAAATATAATAAGTGAAAGAAAAATTCAATTTATACACATATATACAGTAGAACATTCAATATGCCACAAAACCAGATATGCTGGAAGCTTGGTTTTGTAACAATCAAATACTGAACCTTCGGATGAAAGGGAAATTAAATATTTTGAATTTGTAAAGGGGGCCAATACAAACAAGAGAAGCTTTAAAGAACGCTTCCCATATCCAATTTCTCGTTTAGACCACTTTGCCCAATGGTTGCGAGGTTATAGATCCACCTGCATTCTTTCTGCAGGAGGATTTTATCATTATTTCCCCCTCTCCCATTGGCAATGCCCTTTGTCGATGCCTGTCACCCTCATACCATCAGGTATGCTATTATGGTGACTTTCAAAGTGTCTAGCAACACTGCTAGTTTGTATCCTGTTCTTGATGTCGTCCCTGTGTTCCAGGATTCTATCTTTCAGAATCCGTCTCGTTTTACCAACATAAAAACAGGGACACGAGCAAGAAAGAAGGTAAACGACACCTTCAGTATTACAATTAAAAAAGTATTTCAACTTGTAAAGAATGCAGGTGGATCTATAACCTCTCAACCATTGGGCAAAGTGGTCTAAACGAGAAATTGGATATGGGAAGCTTTCTTTAAAGCTTCTCTTGTTCGTATTGGCCCCCTTTACAAATTCAAAATATTTAATTTCCCTTTCATCCGAAGGTTCAGTATTTGATTGTTACAAAACCAAGCTTCCAGCATATCTGGTTTTGTGGCATATTGAATGTTCTACTGTATATATGTGTATATATTGAATTTTTCTTTCACTTATTATATTTAGTATATGTATCGTTGGTCTTTTCACATCCAATTATGGGCGTTACTTTCATTTTGCTATAAATTAGCACCTATGACGTGCTAAGTCACATGCCCTGAGGAAGCCCCGTTTTCCTAATGACGTGGGGTGAAACACATGTTGGTGTCTTTGCGTAGCCGACCAACGTAGTTTTTATGATGACTTTAGTGGAAGGGTGCAGTTGACAGAGGGGTACTGTTTGATAAGTCTGTATCCTCCTGCATCCCCACTATTCCCTTTTCATCTTGGCTTGCTTGCTTTGTATCATCCGATACCTGTTGCTGCACTAACACGCTTGTCTGCTATATGCACGCTAACATACTGGCTGTGTTAAGTCATTCATAACTAACTGCCTATTAACTTCATGTGTTTACATCTGCACACTCAAGGCAACTGCTTACCTTGAATCATTTTGCTCTCTACCTTGGGACTTTGCATTAGTTCTACCTGCATCAATTTGGGGACTTAATAACACTATAGGTCTCTTAAAGGAACACACTCTTGTCCTATGTGCTTGTTTACTAATTATATGTGATGGCCAAATCTGTATAACATACTGTTTCCTTGTCTAAAGTTTGATGCTTACATGTTTGTATTATGCAGGACAAGGATTGCATTTGGGAATGTTAGGTATTCACCTTTAAATGTCTCAGTTTTCACTAAAACCTTTTCAGGTCTGATGTACATTAGTGAATAACCTTCCCCTCTGCAGCACTTGATTTAGACATAATAATTTTTGCTCCATACTGCATGGGTTTACATGGGCCGGCCCTTTTCATATCTATTATTTTGATTTTATTTAGTTTTAAGTTGAAACAATATTTTGCTTTGGTTTTTATCTTTATGCTTTTTGTATAGTTGGATCTAGCCTGGTCCGGATCTGCTGTCTGCACAATAAACCACCTTTTCATTAGTAAAATTCTACAAGTGTTTTGTTGTTTTTTAAAAGAGTGCTGTATTCCCAGTCTTTACAAATGTCATTATTTTATGCCATTTCTCTTCTCTATTATTGTTTATATATATATATATATATATATACAAACAGTATCTCAAAAAAGTGAGTACAACTTTCACATATTTGTAAATATTTTATTATATCTTTTCATTTAACAACACTGAAGAAATTACACTTTCCTACAATGTAAAGTAGTGAGTGTACAGCCTGTATAACTGTGAATTTGCTGTCCCCTCAAAATAACTCAACACAGCCATTAATGTCTAAACCGTTGGCAACAAAAGTGAGTACACCCCTAAGTGGAAATGTCCAAATTGGGCCCAATTAGCCATTTTCCCTCCCCAGTGTTATGTGACTCGTTAGTGTTACAAGGTCTCAGGTGTAAATGGAGAGCAGGTGTGTAAAATTTGGTGTTATCGCTTTCACACTCTCTCATAATGGTCACTGGAAGTTCAACATGGCACCTCATGGCAAAGAACTCTCTGAGGATCTGAAAAAAAGAATTGTTGCTCTACATAAATATGGCCTAGGCTATATGACGATTGTCAAGACCCTGAAACTGAGCTGCAGCACGGTGGGCAAGACCATACAGTTGTTTGACAGGACAGGTTCAACTCAGAACAGGCTTCACCATGGTCGACCAAAAAAGTTGAGTGCACGTGCTCAGCGTCATATCCAGAGGTTGTCTTTGGGAAATAGCTGTATGAGTACTGCCAGCATTGCTGCAGAGGCTGAAGGGGTGGGGGGTCAACTTGTCAGTGCTCAGACCATACGCTGCACACTGCATCAAATTGATCTGCATGGCTGTTATCCCAGAAGGAAGCCTCTTCTAAAGATGATGCACAAGAAAGCCTGCAAACAGTTTGCTGAAGACAAGCAGACTAAGGACATGGATTACTGGAACCATGTCCTGTGGTCCGATGAGACCAAGATAAACTTATTTGGTTCAGATGGTGTCAAGTGTGTGTGGCGGCAACCAGGTGAGGAGTACAAAGACAAGTGTGTTTTGCCTACAGTCAAGCATGGTGGTGGGAATGTCATGGTCTGGGCCTGCATGAGTGATGCCGGCACTGGGGAGCTACAATTCATTGAGGGAATCATGAATGCCAATATGTACTGTGACATACTGAAATAGAGCATGATCCCCTCCTTTCGGAGACTGGGCCGCAGGGCAGTATTCCAACATGATAACGACCACAAACACACCTCCAAGACGACCACTGCCTTGCTAAAGAAGCTGAGAGTAAAGATGATAGACTGGCCAACCATGTCTCCAGACCTAAACCCTATTGAGCATCTGTGGGGCATCCTCAAATGGAAGGTGGGGGAGCGCAAGGTCTCTAACATCCACCAGCTCTGGGATGTCGTCATGGAGGAGTGGAAGAGGACTCCAGTGGCAACCTGTGAAGCTCTAGTGAACTCCATGCCCAAGAGGGTTAAGGCAGTGCTGGAAAATAATGGTGGCCACACAAAATATTGACACTTTGGGTCCAATTTGGAGATTTCCACTTAGGGGTGTACTTACTTTTGTTGCCAACGGATTAGACATTAATGTCTGTGTGTTGAGTTATTTTAAGGGGACAGCAAATTTACACTGTTATACAGGCTGTACACTCACTACTTTAAATTGTAGCAAAGTGTCATTTCTTCAGTGTTGTCACATGAAAAGATAAAATAAAATATTTACAAAATTGTGAGGGGTGTACTCACTTCTGTGAGATACTATATGTCTATATATGTATTTATGTGATTATTTGTGTATATAGGTCTGTAAATACACATATAAATACATATGTACACACAAAAACACACACACACACACACACACACACACATATATATATATATATATATATATATATATTAAAAAATATTTAGATATGTATATGTATGTATCTCTGTTAAACCCCTTTGCAACCTTTTTTTCTTACACTTGAGACCTCATATGTTTGAGCTCTTGTAACTTTTTTATGCAAATTATTTTTAATAATTTTTTTAGACAGTGTTATTATGAGTGTAACTGTACTGTTATATGTATTTTTTATGTGTCTTGTGCAACTGTGTAAGGAGGGTCACATGACATAGAAGGGCCACATTTGGAGGGCGAGGTCATGGGCAATCTGTGGGTATGGCTCCTGCAAACCAGGACACAGAGAAGCTTCAGGCAGGAAGTAGGTCACACATATGACATTTCTGCAGAAGGCTGGGAGATATGCTGTGTCATTTAAGCGAAAGTAAAAGCCTTTTGTTTGTGAAACACTTAAACACACTTTGTACCAGACTTCCTACATTAGTAAATAGGATTGCACCTTTGTGAATGGGAGTTCAGCAATATAGGCTCAAGGGGAGGCAATCAAAATCCCTAAATTCAAAATCCCTAATACCATAAGACAGAATCTTGAAATCCAGAAAGATCATAATCCCCAATGTCTAAAATCCAGAAAATCAATATGCAGAAAGAACAAAATCCCTAAATTATAAAATCCCTAAAATCAAAATCAATAAAATACAAAATCCCTAAACTTAAAAATACTCTATAGATATGATGTGCTGTGATGTACCCATCTTCACTATCTTTTCGCCTCTGCCTGGGAGTTCAAGGGGGTAAACTTAATTCCCCAAGGTTCACTTGGGGTGGATGCCAGAGGATCGGCGGTAATTTAAAAAGTTCAAAACAATAAGTATATTTTCTCTGTGCACATGAGTTCAAATGCATTTCTTTCTATGCAATGAATGCAAACAAAATGTTTACATTTCTTACATATTTTATTTTTTTTGGAGGTGGGGGGGGACCGCACAGTGCCTACCCACCAGTGTTCACTTATGCAAAGCCTGCCCCCTGCTTTTGGACAACCAATTGCAGAAGGGGCAAGCCATGTGAATCATGCTGGAAAGATCAATCTGGAATGTTTTTGGCCATTGCTTCTTAACTTGTTGCTGAGGGTTCTGAAATCCCCAGTTTTATAAACTGAGCCCTTTGTGTTAGTACAGGTAGGTGCTCATTTCCCTGGGTCTTAAAGATGAGGCCCAAGAGTAGAATATTACAGAGAAAGCAGTTTATAAAAAACAAGCCCAAATATTGTCTTAAATACATTTGATGACATGTAATATGTATATCAACGCTATACTCCTTTAAAGTAATTGTAGAGTTGAATGATTTAAAGCCCAGTATTTTAAAATACTCTTTAAAACATGGGCACTTTCTTTCATTAAACTTTACAATTACACTTCTTTTTTAAAATACTTACCTTTTTGTTACTGTTCACACACTGACGATCCTCTGCCCGCATCTCCTTCAGTATTGAGCGGATCGATGACAAATCCGGCTTCCTTCAATTATTCGGCTAGATTACGAGTTGTGCTTTAGGTTAAAAAAGCAGCGTTAAGAGGTCCTAACGCTGCTTTTTTACGCCCGCTGGTATTACGAGTCTTGAAGGTTTAGGGGCACCGCACACTTTTTTGGCCTTACTGCAAAACGACTTACGTAAACTTTGTAAAGTCTTTTTTCTATGGGACTTCCATAGCGCCGGTATTACGAGTCTGTCCTGGGAGGCCAAAAAGAGAGCGGTACACCCTACCCTGTCAAGAGTCCTAACGCATTTAAAAGTCAGTAGTTAAGAGTTTTATGGTACAACACCGTAACATAAAACTCATAACTAAAGTGCTAAAAAGTACACTAACACCCATAAACTACCTATTAACCCCTAAACCGAGGCCCTCCCGCATCGCAAATACTAAAATAAAAATTTTAACCCCTAATCTGCTGCTCTGGACACCGCCGCCACCTACATTATATTTATGAACCCCTAATCTGCTGCCCCCAACATCGCCGACACCTACATTATATTTATTAACCTTCTGCCGCCCCTAATGTCACCGGCACCTACCTACACTTATTAACCCCTAATCTGCTGCCCCCAACGTTGCCGCCACTATAATAAACATATTAACCCCTAAACCGCCGCACTCCCGCCTCGCAAACATTAGTTAAATATTATTAACCCCTAATCTGCCGCCCCTAAAATCGCCGCCACCTACCTACATTTATTAACCCCTAATCTGCCGCCCCCAACGTCGCCGCCACTATATTAAAGTTATTAACCCCTAAACCTAACACCCACTAACTTAAATATAATTTAAATAAATCTAAATAAATATTCCTATCATTAACTAGATTATTCCTATTTAAATCTAAATACTTACCTATAAAATAAACCCTAAGCTAGCTACAATATAACTAATAGTTACATTGTAGCTAGCTTAGGATTTATTTTTATTTTACAGGCAAGTTTGTATTTATTTTAAGTAGGTACAATAGTTACTAAATAGTTATTAACTATTTATTAACTAACTAGCTAAAATAAATTCAAATTTACCTGTAAAATAAAACCTAACCTAAGTTACACTAACACCTAACACTACACTATAATTAAATAAATTAACTAAATTAAATACAATTACCTAAATTAAATTAAATTAGCTAAAGTACAAAAACCCCCCACTAAATTACAGAAAATAATAAACAAATTACAGAAATGTAAACTAATTACACCTAATCTAATAGCCCTATTAAAATAAAAAAGCCCCCCCAAAATAAAAAATAACCCTAGCCTAAACTAAATTAAACTAAACTACCAATAGCCCTTAAAAGGGCCTTTTGTGGGGCATTGCCCCAAAGTAATCAGCTCTTTAACCTGTAAAAAAAAAATACAAACAACCCCCCCAACAGTAAAACCCACCACCCACACAACCAACCCCCCAAATAAAATACTAACTAAAAAAACCTAAGCTCCCCATTGCCCTGAAAAGGACATTTGGATGGGCATTGCCCTTAAAAGGGCAGTTAACTCTTTTGCCGCCAAAACCCTAATCTAAAAAATTAAACCCACCCAATACACCCGAACCTAACACTAACCCCCTGAAGATCGACTTACCGGGAGATGTCTTCATCCAAGCCGGACGAAGTGGTCCTCCAGATGGGCAGAAGTCTTCATCCAACCCGGGCAGAAGTGGTCCTCCAGACGGGCAGAATTCTTCATCCAGACGGCATCTTCTATCTTCATCCATCCGGCGCGGAGTGGGTCCATCTTCAAGACATCCGACACGGAGCATCCTCTTCTGGCAACGAATAAAACAGAGCGGGTCCCTTTCTGACTAAAACAGAATGAAGGTACCTTTAAGTGACATCATCCAAGATGGCGTCCCTTAGATTCCGATGCCGTCTGGATGAAGATTTCTGCCCATCTGGAGGACCACTTCGCCCGGCTTGGATAAAGACTTCTCCCGGCTTTGTTGAGGACTTCGGCCCGGCTTGGATGAAGACTTCTCCCAGTCGATCTTTAGGGGGTTAGTGTAAGCTTTTTTTAAGGGTCTATTGGGTGGGTTTTATTTTTAGGTTAGGGACTTTGGGCGGCAAAAGAGCTAACTGTCCTTTTAAGGGCAATGCCCATCCAAATGCCCTTTTCAGGGCAATGGGGCGCTAAGGTTTTTTTAGATAGTATTTTATTTGGGGGGGTTGGTTGTGTGGGTGGTGGGTTTTACTGTTGAGGGGGTTGTTTGTATTTTTTTTTACAGGTAAAAGAGCTGATTACTTTGGGGCAATGCCCCGCAAAAGGCCTTTTAAGGGCTATTGGTAGTTTAGTTTAGGCTAGGTTTTTTTTATTTTGGGGGGGCTTTTTTTATTTTAATAGGGCTATTAGATTAGGTGTAATTAGTTTACATATCTGTAATTTGTTTATTATTTTCTGTAATTTAGTGGGGTTTTTTGTACTTTAACTAATTTAATTTAGCTAATTGTATGTAATTTATTTAATTGTATTTAATTTAGTAAATGTATTTAATTATAGTGCAGTGTTAGGTGTTATTGTAACTTAGGTTAGGTTTTATTTTACAGGTACATTTGCATTTATATTAGCTAGGTAGTTATTAAATAGTTAATTACTATTTAATAGACGTGTGGTAAAAGCACAGTACAACCTCTGTGCTAACCAAATGAAAAGAAGGTGTGCCAATATACAAGACCACAATAAATATTAGACCTCTAATATGCCAATATCAACGTGGATAGTAATCAATATAATACAGTATATAAGATGTTATTATATTATAATAATGAAGTGATAGTCCAGATAATACCCAGCATAAAATAAGAGGAAAAAAGAAAACAAGGGGGTTAATGAATACTTATAATAAGACCCTCTGGTGAATGCTCAAATTGATGCAGAGAAAACAGTATAAAGTCCATCAATCAGGTCCATAGAATGATGAGCCGCTCGCTCCAAGATGTGTGCAAAATGATATATGTCCTATAAGACAAAAGAAAAAAGAGGCGCTCTTGGTGCAGCAAGTTCCAATCAGCACGATAACCAGTGACCCGTACAATAAGTAATATACTTACAAACAAATGTGCACATGCAGTGCAATAGTGGCGGACCGAAACTTCAGAGCCGTTCGGCTGACTCCTCAATGGTGACTCTGCCTAGCGACACTGTAACACCAGAAGGTGGACGCTGGAATTCAGTCCTCGATGAAAACCTCCCGTAGCGACCTAGGATAGTCGACTGAGAGGAGAACGTATAATCCGCAGACATCAGATGTAGCCTGATGAAACAGCATTGTTAGCCGAGAAACGCGTTGCAAAGCAACTTTTATGTGTTTTTAAATAAAATAGAACTTTTTTACTACTCTTCCTTGCTCTGGTAAATTGTTTGATACCCATAGCAGTCTGCGGATTATAAATTCTCCTCTCAGTCGACTATCCCAGGTCGCTACGGGAGGTTTTCATCGAGGACTGAATTCCAGCATCCACCTTCTGGTGTTACAGCGTCGCTGGGCAGAGTCACCATTGAGGAGTCAGCCGAACGGCTCTGAAGTTTCGGTCCGCCCACTATTGCACTGCATGTGCACATTTGTTTGTGAGTATATTACTTATTGTACGGATCACTGGTTATCGTGCTGATTGGAACTTGCTGCACCAAGAGCGCCTCTTTTTTCTTTTGTCTTATAGGACATATATCAATAACTATTTAATAACTATTCTACCTAGTTAAAATAAATACAAACTTGCCTGTAAAATACAAATAAACCTTAAGCTAGCTACAATGTAACTATTAGTTATATTGTAGCTAGCTTAGGGTTTATTTTATAGGTAAGTATTTAGTTTTAAATAGGAATAATTTAGTTAATGATAGGAATATTTATTTAGATTTATTTAAATTATATTTAAGTTAGGGGGTGTTAGGTTTAGGGTTAGACTTAGGTTTAGGGGTTAATAACTTTAATATAGTGGTGGCGACGTTGGGGGCGGCAGATAAGGGGTTAATCAATATAATGTAGGTGTCGGAGACATTGGGGAAGGCAGATTAGGGGTTAATAAATAGAATGTAGGTGTCGGCGATGTTGGGGGCAGCAGATTAGGGGTTAATACATAAAATGTAGGTGGCGGCGGTGTCCGGAGTGGCAGATTAGGGGTTAATAATATAATGCAGGTGGCGGCGATGTTGGGGGCGGCATATTAGGGGTTAATAAGTGTAAGATTCGGGGTGTTTAGACTTGGGGTTCATGTTAGGGTGTTAGGTGTAGACATAACTTTTATTTCCCCATAGGAATCAATGGGGCTGTGTTACAGAGCTTTACGCTGCTTTTTGGCAGGTGTTAGAATTTTTTTCAGCCGGCTCTCCCCGTTGATTCCTATGGGGAAATCGCGCGCGAGCATGTTACACCAGCTCACCGCTGACTTAAGCAGCGCTGGTATTGGAGTGCGGTAATGAGCAAAATTTTGCTCAACGCTCACCTTGTCTTTTAACAACGGGTTTCTGAAAACTCGTAATACCAGCGCTGTATGTAAGTGAGCAGTGAGGGAAAACTGCTTGTTAGCACCGCACAGCCTCTAACGCAAAACTCGTAATCTAGGTGAGAGTGTGCCCCCTTTGGCGTTCAGCTCGTGAGGCACACAGTGATTGGAGGAAGCCGGATCGTCATGTATATGCTAAATACAGAAGGAGATTTTGGCGGAGGATCGGCGGTGTGTTTACAGTAACAAAAAGGTAAGTATTTTAAAAATAGAAGTGTAATTGTAAAGTTTAATTACTTAAAGTGGCCATGTTTTTAAGAGTGGTTTTAAATACTGGGCTTTAAATCATTTAACTTTACAATCACTTTAAGCAAGCCTGGATAAGGTAACTGCCAGTGTAAGCAAATCCTGCATATTTGCAAACGTAATTTCATGTATAAAGATTAGTTGTTTGCTTAAAGCATTATTTAGTGCAATGAGAGACACTGCTTTAAAGCAGTGAAGGCCAACTTCCTAGCACATGGGGGCAACAGATAAATATTTTAGTCCCTTTAACAACCAGTTGTTTGAGATGATTAACCATCACACTCATTTCACAAAAACTAGGAGTTTTTGAATACAGAGAAGAATGTTTTCCTTTTCACAGTTTTTATACATAATTTAAAAGTTACATAATATATTTTTAAAAGCAATAGAATAAAATAGAGCAATACAGTAGATGCAAATGGTAAAGCTCCCCTCTGTATCATGCATTCTAAACAAAAGCGCATAATACAACTGTGAAAAAGCAGGCACCATCACTAATCTGTGAAAGCACACCTCTTCTCTCACAGGATGAAATACCTACTCCAACTGGCGCCATTAAGGGGTTACAATAAGAACTGCCAACATTAAGGAGCTACAATAAGGCAACTGGCACAATTAAGAAGTTACAACAAGAGAACTGGCACCATTAAGGGGTTACAATAAGGGAATTAGCACCATAAAGGGGGTTCAATAAGGCAAATGGCACAATTAAGGAGTTACAACAAGAGAACTGGCACCATTAAGTGGTTACAATAAGAACTTCCACCATTAAAGGGTTACAATAAAGGAACTGGCATCATTAAGGGGTTACAATAAAGAAACTGGCATCATTAAGGGGTTACAATAAGGGAACTGGCACCATTAAGGGGTTACAATAAGGGAACTGGCACAATTAAGGGGTTACAATAAGGAATCTGCCACCATTAAGGGGTTACAATAAGGGAACTGGCACAATTAAGGGGTTACAATAAGGGAACTGGCACTAATAAGGGGTTACAATAAGATAACTGCCACTATTAAAGAGTTACAACAAGAGAACTGGCACCATTAAGGGGTTACAATAAGGGATCTGGCACAATTAAGGGGTTACAATAAGATAACTGCCACTATTAAAGAGTTACAACAAGAGAACTGGCACCATTAAGGGGTTACAATAAGGGAACTGGCACAATTAAGGGGTTACAATAAGATAACTGCCACTATTAAAGAGTTACAATAAGGGAACTGGTGCCATTAGGGGTTACAATAAGGGAACTGGCACCATTAAGGGGTTACAATAAGGGAACTGGCACCATTAAGGGTTTACAATAAGGGAACTGGCACTATTAAGGGGTACAATAAGATAACTGCCACTATTAAAGAGTTACAACAAGAGAACTTGTGCCATTAAGAGGTTACAATAAGGGAACTGGCACAATTAAGGGGTTACAATAAGGGAACTGGCACAATTAAGGGGTTACAATAAGATAACTGCCACTATTAAAGAGTTACAATAAGGGAACTGGCGCCATTAAGGGGTTACAATAAGGGAACTGGCGCCATTAAGGGGTTACAATAAGGGAACTGGCACCATTAAGGGGTTACAATAAGGGAACTGGCACTATTAAGGGGTTACAATAAGATAACTGCCACTATTAAAGAGTTACAAGAGAACTTGCGCCATTAAGGGGTTACAATAAGGGAACTGGCACTATTAAGGGGTTACAATAAGATAACTGCCACTATTAAAGAGTTACAACAAGAGAACTGGCACCATTAAGGGGTTACAATAAGGGAACTGGCACAATTAAGGGGTTACAATAAGATAACTGCCACTATTAAAGAGTTACAACAAGAGAACTGGCACCATTAAGTGGTTACAATAAGAACTTCCACCATTAAAGGGTTACAATAAAGGAACTGGCATCACTAAGGGGTTACAATAAAGGAACTGTCATCATTAAGGGGTTACAATAAAGGAACTGGCATCATTAAGGGGTTACAATAAGGGAACTGGCACCATTAAGGGGTTGCAATAAGGGAACTGGCACAATTAAGGAGTTACACTAAGGAATCTGCCACCATTAAGGGGTTACAATAAGGGAACTGGCACAATTAAGGGGTTACAATAAGGAATCTGCCACCATTAAGGGGTTACAATAAGGGAACTGGCACAATTAAGGGGTTACAATAAGGGAAGTGGCACTAATAAGGCGTTACAATAAGATAACTGCCACTATTAAAGAGTTACAACAAGAGAACTGGCACCATTAAGGGGTTACAATAAGGGAACTGGCACAATTAAGGGGTTACAATAAGATAACTGCCACTATTAAAGAGTTACAATAAGGGAACTGGCGCCATTAAGGGGTTACAATAAGGGAACTGGCGCCATTAAGGGGTTACAATAAGGGAACTGGCACTATTAAGGGGTTATAATAAGATAACTGCCACTATTAAAGAGTTACAACAAGAGAACTGGCGCCATTATGGGGTTACATTAAGGGAACTGGCACCATTAAGGGGTTACAACAAGAGAACTGGCGCCATTAAGGGGTTACAATAAGGGAACTGGCGTCATTAAGGGGTTACAATAAGGGAACTGGCACAATTAAGGGGTTACAATAAGATAACTGCCACTATTAAAGAGTTACAACAAGAGAACTGGCGCCATTATGGGGTTACAATAAGGGAACTGGCACCATTAGGGGTTACAACAAGAGAACTGGCGCCATTAAGGGGTTACAATAAGGGAACTGGCGTTATTAAGGGGTTACAATAAGGGAACTGGCACTATTAAGGGGTTACAATAAGATAACTGCCACTATTAAAGAGTTACAACAAGAGAACTGACGCCATTAAGGGGTTACAATAAGGGAACTGGCACTATTAAGGGGTTACAATAAGATAACTGCCACTATTAAAGGGTTACAATAAAGGAACTGGCATCATTAAGGGGTTACAATAAAGGAACTGGCATCATTAAGGGGTACAATAAGGGAACTGGCACCATTATGGGGTTACAATAAGGGAACTGGCACAATTAAGGGGTTACAATAAGGAATCTGCCACCATTAAGGGGTTACAATAAGGGAACTGGCACAATTAAGGGGTTACAATAAGGGAACTGGCACTAATAAGGGGTTACAATAAGATAACTGCCACTATTAAAGAGTTACAACAAGAGAACTGGCACCATTAAGGGGTTACAATAAGGGAACTGGCACAATTAAGGGGTTACAATAAGGGAACTGGCACAATTAAGGGGTTACAATAAGATAACTGCCACTATTAAAGAGTTACAATAAGGGAACTGGCACCATTAAGGGGTTACAATAAGGGAACTGGCGCCATTAAGGGGTTACAATAAGGGAACTGGCGCCATTAAGGGGTTACAATAAGGGAACTGGCACTATTAAGGGGTTACAATAAGATAACTGCCACTATTAAAGAGTTACAACAAGAGAACTGGCGCCATTATGGGGCTAGAATAAGGGAGTTGGCACCATTAAGGGGTTACAACAAGAGAACTGGCGCCATTAAGGGGTTGCAATAAGGGAACTGGCACCATTAAGGGGTTACAATAAGGGATCTGGCACAATTAAGGGGTTACAATAAGATAACTGCCACTATTAAAGAGTTACAACAAGAGAACTGGCACCATTAAGGGGTTACAATAAGGGAACTGGCACAATTAAGGGGTTACAATAAGATAACTGCCACTATTAAAGAGTTACAATAAGGGAACTGGTGCCATTAGGGGTTACAATAAGGGAACTGGCACCATTAAGGGGTTACAATAAGGGAACTGGCACCATTAAGGGTTTACAATAAGGGAACTGGCACTATTAAGGGGTACAATAAGATAACTGCCACTATTAAAGAGTTACAACAAGAGAACTTGTGCCATTAAGAGGTTACAATAAGGGAACTGGCACAATTAAGGGGTTACAATAAGGGAACTGGCACAATTAAGGGGTTACAATAAGATAACTGCCACTATTAAAGAGTTACAATAAGGGAACTGGCGCCATTAAGGGGTTACAATAAGGGAACTGGCGCCATTAAGGGGTTACAATAAGGGAACTGGCACCATTAAGGGGTTACAATAAGGGAACTGGCACTATTAAGGGGTTACAATAAGATAACTGCCACTATTAAAGAGTTACAAGAGAACTTGCGCCATTAAGGGGTTACAATAAGGGAACTGGCACTATTAAGGGGTTACAATAAGATAACTGCCACTATTAAAGAGTTACAACAAGAGAACTGGCACCATTAAGGGGTTACAATAAGGGAACTGGCGCAATTAAGGGGTTACAATAAGATAACTGCCACTATTAAAGAGTTACAACAAGAGAACTGGCGCCATTAAGTGGTTACAATAAGAACTTCCACCATTAAAGGGTTACAATAAAGGAACTGGCATCACTAAGGGGTTACAATAAAGGAACTGTCATCATTAAGGGGTTACAATAAAGGAACTGGCATCATTAAGGGGTTACAATAAGGGAACTGGCACCATTAAGGGGTTGCAATAAGGGAACTGGCACAATTAAGGAGTTACACTAAGGAATCTGCCACCATTAAGGGGTTACAATAAGGGAACTGGCACAATTAAGGGGTTACAATAAGGAATCTGCCACCATTAAGGGGTTACAATAAGGGAACTGGCACAATTAAGGGGTTACAATAAGGGAAGTGGCACTAATAAGACGTTACAATAAGATAACTGCCACTATTAAAGAGTTACAACAAGAGAACTGGCACCATTAAGGGGTTACAATAAGGGAACTGGCACAATTAAGGGGTTACAATAAGATAACTGCCACTATTAAAGAGTTACAATAAGGGAACTGGCGCCATTAAGGGGTTACAATAAGGGAACTGGCACTATTAAGGGGTTACAATAAGATAACTGCCACTATTAAAGAGTTACAACAAGAGAACTGGCGCCATTATGGGGTTACATTAAGGGAACTGGCACCATTAAGGGGTTACAACAAGAGAACTGGCGCCATTAAGGGGTTACAATAAGGGAACTGGCGTCATTAAGGGGTTACAATAAGGGAACTGGCACAATTAAGGGGTTACAATAAGATAACTGCCACTATTAAAGAGTTACAACAAGAGAACTGGCGCCATTATGGGGTTACAATAAGGGAACTGGCACCATTAGGGGTTACAACAAGAGAACTGGCGCCATTAAGGGGTTACAATAAGGGAACTGGCGTTATTAAGGGGTTACAATAAGGGAACTGGCACTATTAAGGGGTTACAATAAGATAACTGCCACTATTAAAGAGTTACAACAAGAGAACTGACGCCATTAAGGGGTTACAATAAGGGAATTGGCACTATTAAGGGGTTACAATAAGATAACTGCCACTATTAAAGAGTTACAACAAGAGAACTGGCGCCATTAAGTGGTTACAATAAGAACTTCCACCATTAAAGGGTTACAATAAAGGAACTGGCATCATTAAGGGGTTACAATAAAGGAACTGGCATCATTAAGGGGTACAATAAGGGAACTGGCACCATTATGGGGTTACAATAAGGGAACTGGCACAATTAAGGGGTTACAATAAGGAATCTGCCACCATTAAGGGGTTACAATAAGGGAACTGGCACAATTAAGGGGTTACAATAAGGGAACTGGCACTAATAAGGGGTTACAATAAGATAACTGCCACTATTAAAGAGTTACAACAAGAGAACTGGCACCATTAAGGGGTTACAATAAGGGAACTGGCACAATTAAGGGGTTACAATAAGATAACTGCCACTATTAAAGAGTTACAATAAGGGAACTGGCACCATTAAGGGGTTACAATAAGGGAACTGGCGCCATTAAGGGGTTACAATAAGGGAACTGGCGCCATTAAGGGGTTACAATAAGGGAACTGGCACTATTAAGGGGTTACAATAAGATAACTGCCACTATTAAAGAGTTACAACAAGAGAACTGGCGCCATTATGGGGCTAGAATAAGGGAGTTGGCACCATTAAGGGGTTACAACAAGAGAACTGGCGCCATTAAGGGGTTGCAATAAGGGAACTGGCGTCATTAAGGGGTTACAATAAGGGAACTGGCACAATTAAGGGGTTACAATAAGATAACTGCCACTATTAAAGAGTTACAACAAGAGAACTGGCGCCATTATGGGGTTACAATAAGGGAACTGGCACCATTAGGGGTTACAACAAGAGAACTGGCGCCATTAAGGGGTTACAATAAGGGAACTGGCGTCATTAAGGGGTTACAATAAGGGAACTGGCACTATTAAGGGGTTACAATAAGATAACGGCCACTATTAAAGAGTTACAACAAGAGAACTGGCGCCATTAAGGGGTTACAATAAGGGAACTGGCACTATTAAGATGTTACAATAAGATAACTGCCACTATTAAAGAGTTACAACAAGAGAACTGGCGCCATTAAGGGGTTACAATAAGGGAACTGGCTCAATTAAGGGGTTACAATAAGATAACTGCCACTATTAAAGAGTTACAACAAGAGAACTGGCACCATTAAGTGGTTACAATAAGAACTTCCACCATTAAAGGGTTACAATAAAGGAACTGGCATCATTAAGGGGTTACAATAAAGGAACTGGCATCATTAAGGGGTTACAATAAGGGAACTGGCACCATTATGGGGTTACAATAAGGGAACTGGCACAATTAAGGAGTTACACTAAGGAATCTGCCACCATTAAGGGGTTACAATAAGGGAACTGGCACAATTAAGGGGTTAAAATATGGAATCTGCCACCATTAAGGGGTTACAATAAGGGAACTGGCACTAATAAGGGGTTACAATAAGTAAACTGCCACTATTAAAGAGTTACAACAAGAGAACTGGCACCATTAAGGGGTTACAATAAGGGAACTGGCACAATTAAGGGGTTACAATAAGGGAACTGGCACAATTAAGGGGTTACAATAAGATAACTGCCACTATTAAAGAGTTACAATAAGGGAACTGGCACCATTAAGGGTTACAATAAGGGAACTGGCGCCATTAAGGGGTTACAATAAGGGAACTGGCACTATTAAGGGGTTACAATAAGATAACTGCCACTATTAAAGAGTTACAACAAGAGAACTGGCGCCATTATGGGGTTACAATAAGGGAACTGGCACCATTAAGGGGTTACAACAAGAGAACTGGCAGAATTAAGGGGTTACAATAAGGGAACTGGCACAATTAAGGGGTTACAATAAGATAACTGCCACTATTAAAGAGTTACAACAAGAGAACTGGCGCCATTAAGGGGTTACAATAAGGGAACTGGCACCATTAAGGGGTTACAATAAGGGAACTCGCGCCATTAAAGGGTTACATTAAGGAATTGGCGTCATTAAGGGGTTACAATAAGGGAACTGGCGCAATTATGGGGTTACACTAAGGGAACTGGCGTCAATAAGGGGTTACAATTAGGGAACTGGCGCCATTATGGGGTTACATTAAGGGAACTGGCGTCATTAAGGGGTTACAATAAGGGAACTGGCGCCAATAAAGGGTTACAATAAGAGAACTGGCGCCAATAAGGGGTTACAATAAGGGAAATCATGCCATTAAGGGGTTACAATAAGGGAACTGGTGCCATTAAGGGGTTACAATAAGGGAACTGGCGCCATTAAAGGGTTACAATAAGAAAACTTGCGCCAATAAGGGGTTACAATAAGGGAGATCATGCCATTAAGGGGTTACAATAAGGGAACTGGTGCCATTAAGGGGTTACAATAAGGGAACTGATGCCATTAAGGGGTTACAATAAGGGAACTGGTGCCATTAAGGGGTTACAATAAGGGAACTGGCACTATTAAGATGTTACAATAAGATAACTGCCACTATTAAAGAGTTACAACAAGAGAACTGGCGCCATTAAGGGGTTACAATAAGGGAACTGGCTCAATTAAGGGGTTACAATAAGATAACTGCCACTATTAAAGAGTTACAACAAGAGAACTGGCACCATTAAGTGGTTACAATAAGAACTTCCACCATTAAAGGGTTACAATAAAGGAACTGGCATCATTAAGGGGTTACAATAAAGGAACTGGCATCATTAAGGGGTTACAATAAGGGAACTGGCATCATTATGGAGTTACAATAAGGGAACTGGCACAATTAAGGAGTTACACTAAGGAATCTGCCACCATTAAGGGGTTACAATAAGGGAACTGGCACAATTAAGGGGTTAAAATATGGAATCTGCCACCATTAAGGGGTTACAATAAGGGAACTGGCACTAATAAGGGGTTACAATAAGTAAACTGCCACTATTAAAGAGTTACAACAAGAGAACTGGCACCATTAAGGCTTTACAATAAGGGAACTGGCACAATTAAGGGGTTACAATAAGGGAACAGGCACAATTAAGGGGTTACAATAAGATAACTGCCACTATTAAAGAGTTACAATAAGGGAACTGGCGCCATTAAGGGTTACAATAAGGGAACTTGCGCCATTAATGGGTTACAATAAGGGAACTGGCACTATTACGGGGTTACAATAAGATAACTGCCACTATTAAAGAGTTACAACAAGAGAACTGGCGCCATTATGGGGTTACAATAAGGGAACTGGCACCATTAAGGGGTTACAACAAGAGAACTGGCAGAATTAAGGGGTTACAATAAGGGAACTGGCACAATTGAGGGGTTACAATAAGATAACTGCCACTATTAAAGAGTTACAACAAGAGAACTGGCGCCATTAAGGGGTTACAATAAGGGAACTGGCACCATTAAGGGGTTACAATAAGGGAACTCGCGCCATTAAAGGGTTACATTAAGGAACTGGCATCATTAAGGGGTTACAATAAGGGAACTGGCGCCATTATGGGGTTACACTAAGGGAACTGGCGTCATTAAGGGGTTACAATAAGGGAACTGGCGCCATTAAAGGGTTACAATAAGAGAACTGGCGCCAATAAGGGGTTACAATAAGGGAAATCATGCCATTAAGGGGTTACAATAAGGGAACTGGTGCCATTATGGGGTTACACTAAGGGAACTGGCGTCAATAAGGGGTTACAATTAGGGAACTGGCGCCATTATGGGGTTACATTAAGGGAACTGGCGTCATTAAGGGGTTACAATAAGGGAAGTGGCGCCATTAAAGGGTTACAATAAGAGAACTGGCGCCAATAAGGGGTTACAATAAGGGAAATCATGCCATTAAGGAGTTACAATAAGGGAACTGGTGCCATTAAGGGGTTATAATAAGGGAACTGGCGCCATTAAAGGGTTACAATAAGAGAACTTGCGCCAATAAGGGGTTACAATAAGGGAGATCATGCCATTAAGGGGTTACAATAAGGGAACTGGTGCCATTAAGGGGTTACAATAAGGGAACTGATGCCATTAAGGGGTTACAATAAGGGAACTGGTGCCATTAAGGGGTTACAATAAGAGAACTGGCACCATTAAAGGGTTACAATAAGGGAACTGGCGCCAATAAGGGGTTACAATAAGGGAACTGGCGCCAATAAGGGGTTACAATAAGGAAACCGATTTGAAGAGCAGTGTAAGCACATGAGGAAAAACTCAACAAATCCATGATGAATAGTAGCCATGTGATTGTAGTTGAGCCGAGCAGTTTAAAGGGACAGTGAAGTAAAAATTAAACTTTATTAAATCAGATACAGAATGTAATTGTAAACAAATTTCCAATGTACCTTTGTTATCAAATGTGCTTTGTTTTCTTTGTGTCCTTGGTTGAAAAGTAGACAGGAGCAGCAATGCACTACTGGGGGCTAACAGAAAACATCTGGTAAGCCAGTAACAAGAAGCATATATGTGCAGCCACCAATCAGCAGCTAGCTCACAGCAGTGCATTGCTGCTTCTGAGCCTACCTAGGTATGCTTTCCAATGCAAGATACCAGGAGAACAAAGCAAATTTAATAGAAGTAAATGGATATGTTGATTAAAATTGCATGTTCTATCTAAATCATGAAAGTTTAATTTGTACTTTACTATCCCTTTAATTTTAATCTCCCTTTAAGATTAAAGGGATAGGAAAGTCCAAATTAAATTTGCATGATTCAGATAGAGCATGCAATTTTAAGACACTTTTAAATTCAATTCTTTTTTCAAATGTGGTTTGTTCTCTTGGTATTCCTTGTTGAAAGAGAATACACAGATATCCTACACTTGTGGGAGCTGCTGCTAATTGGTGCATGCACACATTTGTCTCTTGTGATTGCCTGTAGTGCATTGATGTTCCTTCAGCAAAGGATAACAAGATCATGAAGCAAATTTGATAATAGAAGTAAATTGGAAAGTTGTTTAAAATTATATGTTTTATCAAAATCTTCAAAGAAAATGTTGGGGTTTCCTGTCCCTTTAAGTATAGTATCGGTTAATAAGGCTGGCTATGGGACAGCTACAATAGAAAAATGCAATACCAAGGTCATTAAGCCGAACAATCAGTTTACTTTTGTAACATCTCACAGTACCAGGGGATGGTATTTTTATCTTTTTCAGTAAATTGTGTGTAGCAGGCATGGATTCAGCGCTCAATACCAGATAATAACTTCTGCTTCAAGACTATGTTATATTTACAATATCTATTCCATATCTGTTGTATTGGAGACATCAATGTTGCAGCCTTATCTCAATATAAGCGTCATTTAATTATTGCAGAATATATTTCTTTAACAATGAGATATTCTTAGTGTAAATAATAGAACTTTAAAATCAATATGAGAAAGTTCTGCATTAAAGGAACATAAAATAGACTCTAAACACTGAAAATGGCTCATCAGAAGCCGTTACCATGCTGATAATTATCCAATTCTGTACTAGATTACAAGTGGTGCACTATTATTAGTGTGGGTTGCAATAACCAATATCTAGTCACTTGAGCGCATATTACAAGTTGAAAGTAAACGCGTTCGCTTGAGCGCAAACTAAATTTGCGTGCGTCAGGTTAGTGAGAGTAAAAACCTAGGGGTAGATTTACGAATGTCTGTCCGACCTGATACGCTGTAGCGTATCATGTCCGACAGCATATGCTGTCGGTATTTATCATTGCACAAGCAGTTCACCAGAACTGCTTGCGCAATGCGGCCCCCTGCAGATTTTCAGTCAATCTGCCGCTAGCAGGGGGTGTCAATCAGCCCGATTGCATAGGATCGGGTGGATTGAACACCGCAGCCTCAGACCGCTGCTTCAGAACCGCTGTTTCCGGCGAGCCTAAGGGCTCGCGCTGAAACAAGGGGAACGAGGGCCATTCAGCCCTTTTTAAATCGACCCCCAAGCGTAAAGCGTAAGAGTTTAAAAAAAAAAATGCACTAAATAAAACATAAATACCTTAAAATAAAATGTTACACTCATATATATCTAGACATGTGCAGCCCAGAAAATTTAGTTTCAGACAAAATTTTCGTTCCAAATATTCAGGCTGCACTATTCCAGCATTTTAAACACAGCACTTGATCAGAAAGCCTAAGGTGACTCAATTTGTTAATTGCTGACGTGATACAAGCCCCACTTGTGTTCTGAGTAGCTACAGTATTTAAAATGCTGGTGCACTGACAACACCTAGCTATGCTTCACATGCACGTGCAGAGAAAAATGTTAACACTAAAACACTGATAACTTTTACTTGTAATTAGACTATGTGCATTTCAATTTTGACCATAATGCCCCTTTAATGTGCTGTCCAGAGAATGGAGAGCACGCTAATGTAAGTATTAAACCCTTAAAAAAAATTAAAGTAAGCGAACGAATACGGACACCTTAAAGTAACTGAATGAATACTGAGGATTTTTTTTACTCCTGTCCGGTTCTGCACAAATGCATTTGCACTAAACCCGACAGGAGTTATAGTAAGGTGTATAATGAATATATTTCATATAAAATATTAAAAAAATAATATAAAATATACTTAAATATTATAATGATTATAGTTTTTAAGAACCTTCTTAATAATTGTTTATTTTAATGATATTTATATTATTTTATATAAATAAATACATTATGCACCCTAATTTAAATCATGTTGCGTGAAAGGAGTACAACATTTTTTCATGTGGGCTAAATCTGAAGGAAGTTATGAATACTTTAAATTCCCATGTCCTTCGCATAGAAGAAAATGTTCTTTATATTATATATATATATACTGTATATGAATATAGATATATAGTTATATATATAAATATACTGTATATGAATATAGATATATAGTTTTATATATATATATATATATATATATATATATATATATACTGTATATGAATATAGATATATAGTTATATATATAAATATACTGTATATGAATATAGATATATAGTTATATATATATATATATATATATATATATATATATATACTGTATATGAATATAGATATATAGTTATATATATATATATATATATATATATATATATATATATATATATATACTGTATATGAATATAGATATATAGTTTTATATATATATATATATATATATATATATATATATATATATACTGTATATGAATATAGATATATAGTTATATATATAAATATACTGTATATGAATATAGATATATAGTTATATATATACTGTATATGAATATAGATATATAGTTATATATATAAATATACTGTATATGAATATAGATATATAGTTATATATATATATATATATACTGTATATGAATATAGATATATAGTTTTATATATATATATATATATATATATATATATATATACTGTATATGAATATAGATATATAGTTATATATATATATATATATATATATATATATATACTGTATATGAATATAGATATATAGTTATATATATATATATATATATATACTGTATATTAATATAGATATATAGTTATATATATAAATATACTGTATATGAATATAGATATATATATATATATATATATATATATATATATATATACTGTATATGAATATAGATATATAGTTTTATATATATATATATATATATATATATATATATATATATATATATATACTGTATATGAATATAGATATATAGTTATATATATATATATATATATATATATATACTGTATATGAATATAGATATATAGTTATATATATAAATATACTGTATATGAATATAGATATATAGTTATATATATATATATATACTGTATATGAATATAGATATATAGTTATATATATAAATATACTGTATATGAATATAGATATATAGTTATATATATAAATATACTGTATATGAATATAGATATATAGTTATATATATATATATATATACTGTATATGAATATAGATATATAGTTATATATAAAAATATACTGTATATGAATATAGATATATAGTTATATATATATATATATATATATATATCCTCCATGTGTATCTGCACTCTCAATGTCCAATAGTCGCCAACCAGGGTGCCAGATCAGTAAGTATTCATAGTAATCTGCAACATAGGACTGCACTCACTGGATTTATGTAAAAAATCTCTTTAATTAGGTAACGTTTCGGAGCACGCAGGCTCCTTCCTCAGACCAATACAAAACATGCAACTAAACACTGTGTCTTATAAACATATTGTGCCCCACCCACCACCAAATTAACTGTGAATTGCGCCAAAACTGGGGTTGTCATAGTGATAACCCCTAACCCCCTCAGTGTTACCATACTACTAATCAAACAATTCCTAGGATAATTCATAAAAGCTTCAAAGTTGTATAGGTGGTACAATAAATGCATGAGCCACAAAAAGTGCCTATTACTAAATGTAAAGCTAAACATCCATGTGTTCCAGTACATACATAAATGGATTACTTAGATAAGAGATATATGACTGCCAAAACATTTCATATTGGTGTAAATTAGACCTTCATATGTGATATATAGACATATAGATATATATGGCAGTACAGCAGTGCATTACACATAGTCACATCGGTTATACATGTATTAGTCATTACATCAGAGTAGCACTGTGTAACCCTCTTATTGTGTTTGAACTGTGAGTTCATATTAACGTTTATGATATGCCGTTCCCACTAGGTGATACTGTATCTGCAGCTGATCTATATTCAATCAAAATTAGGGACTCGTACTGTAAACCCTTAAAGCAGCATTATCACTCTTACCTTATGTATTACTTTATAATATGTCTGTATATATTGTGTTTTAAGGTCAGATTAGGCTCCCAATCTTCTGTAGGACAGATCGTTGCATGAACAAAAACGTAGCTAAAAGAACGGGCCACTAGATTGTATTAGGCGCCCAGAGAAGCAGCTCCGGCGCCCGTACTGCTCATTAGCATAGCGCATGGCTAATTTACATAAGTTGATGACGTATGCGCGTGTATCTGCGCGTCGTCATGGTGACCCAGCAGGGCGTTAGGCAATATGCGATCGTGACCGCTTGTGTTACATCGTGTTAGCTATAGTCAAAGCCTTAATATGGGACACACTTAAAGGAATATTCCTTTAGCAAGGGCATACAAAATAAAAAATAAAGATTTAAAATTTATATTTCACACTGAGTGGGCTTAGAGCATCGTAATGGATGTATATATATGTGTGTGTCACCACTGTATTACTGACATACATCTAAGTGTCTCATAAGGCTAACCACATTATGTATAAAGTTTGTACATATACTTTAAGTTAGGCACACTAAGTATAACAGAGAGACCTTATCCCCTGTAATGTTGATAACAAAAATAATCAAGTAGCAATCCATAGAAATGCAGAAGGCTGTGTAAATCTTTGTAGCCTATTCAACAATAAAACAGCCATAGGGTTAGACTACGTGTGGGGTCAGTTCAGATAGAACTGAAAGTTTTTTACATTAACACATATGTGTATACAAATGTTTAATAATAGTACAGTCTAGGACCTTGTGCCTGGACCCTCATGAGTCCATTCAGTAAAACCTCAAAATATATCATTGGTTTACTGTTATAAATGGCAATCAAAGTGACATCACATTCTCCCGAATAGCTTAGTATAGGTTTAGCAATATAGTGTTATTAGATTGTTAATGTCTTTAGGTAAAAAAGTCTGTATCAGTCCTACTGAAAACAGATCCTGTGTTAGGTTGCCAGGAACAAACATAGTGTACTCCAACTAGTTCAAGAATACCATATGTGTCCCATTAATACCCATATGTCACGTATTAAAGTGACCTGCTTCCATCACTAAGTAGCCAACACACAGGCCCATAAATGACACTTAAGTTGGACCCACCAAGTGTGTATCACACTAGGGCATATGAAACTCACTGGTTAGTTAACCAACTATAGTGTGTCCAGGCAGGTCCTGTACCTTATCTGTGCTCCGCTGGTCCAACATCATGACCCGACTTGTGTCCCACACTCGCGGGTGGAATGCACCAGGTGCCTCATCACAAGACCGGAATGTAAAGTAGCCATTGTAGCTTAGTTTCAGAGGAAGCAGTGCCAGTCATTGGACATATTCAGGCCTTTGGGGTATAGGGTACCAAGTCTATGAATCCATCTCGCTTCCATCTGGAGTAGGGTTCTATCTCTGTCCCCACCTCGTTTGAGGGATGGAACGTGGTCAATCAAGATGAACCTTAAATCTGTTACTTTATGTTTGGCCATAAGGAAATGTCTTGCCACAGGTTGGTCCGAAGTTCCTTTATCCAGGGCGCTTCTTATGGCTGATCTATGGTTCGCCATTCTGAGACGTGCATTGTCTGTCGTTTTTCCTACATAAAATTGGCCACAGCAGCAACTCAATAGATAGATCACATGAGTCGTCGTACAGGTGATATAATGTCTTATTGTGTACTTTTGAGTAGTGTGTGGATGTCTAAACACTTTACATGGGATCATTCCACTGCAAGTTGTGCATCCCAGGCATCTGTAGCAGCCCTTTTTCTTTGTCATAAGCCATTGCTGTTTCATATAGCATTGCTGTGGGTCTGTAGCCATGAGTAGATCCCTTAGACTCCTTCCACGTCTATACCCCATAATGGGGGGGTCCATATGTGTAAATGGTAAACTCTGGTCAGTCGCTAGGATCTCCCATCTATTTCTGATGTCCTGTGCCATCTTGTCTTTCCCTTTATTATAGGTGGTGGTGAATATCATCCTTTCCTTTTTGGTCTGTGCCAGACATTTAGACTGGTGATCCTCCTGAGTAATGATCTCATCAATGACACCCTGTATGAGCTCCATCTTGTATCCCCTTTGTAGGAACTTCTCTATCATCATTTGTAGTTGTGGTTCACGGTTACTATTTTCAGTATTATTTCTTAATACTCGGATCATCTGTGACTTTATGATCGCCTTTCTGGTGTGTGGAGGATGGTTACTGGATGCCTCAAGAATAGAGTTTCGATCAGTTGGTTTGGTGTATAGAGTTGTGAATAGTTTGCCTCCTTTCTTATAGATTCTTAGATCTAGAAAGTCAATACTGTTCAGGTCATATTTCAACTCAAATTTAATTGGGGATTCAAGTGTGTTAAGTTGTACTACCCATTCCTTCAAGGATTCCTCCGTGCCCTGCCATATGAAGAAGACATCATCAATGTACCTTTTGAAATGTCTTATTGTATCAATATTGTATACATCTATGATATCACGCTCATAGCGCTCCATGTACAAGTTAGCGTAAGATGGGGCCATGTTCGACCCCATTGCTGTCCCCATAAGCTGTTGGTAGAACGTACTTTCAAAGCGAAAGTAGTTGAGGGTTAAACATTTCTCCAGTAGGTCAAGTATCAGGGAAAGCGGAGGTCCCACATATGGGAACCTTGACAGGGCTAGTGTGACCGCCTTGAGTCCATCTGTGTGGGGGATAACCGTGTATAGGCTCCTTACGTCCATAGTGACCAACAGGTCACTGTCGCTAATTGTGTCCATGGTACTAAGTATGGTAATGAGGTCACCTGAGTCCCTAATATATGAGTCCATTGATCTCACCAGTGGCTGTAGGATTGCGTCAACAAATATTGCTAGGGGTTGCAGCAGGGACCCCCGTGCCGATACAATTGGCCTCCCAGGGGGGTTCTTTTGGTCCTTGTGTATCTTGGGAAGGGTATATAGAATTGGATGTATGGGATACATACTATTGAGAAAATTAAATTCATCACTGCTGATCCAATTCAGCCGTTTTGCTTCAGATAGAGTCATATCAATGTCCCTTTTAAAAGAGTTAGTTGGATCTCGGGTAAGTTTTTTGTAAGTCTGATGATCATTAAGTTGGCGAAGAATTTCCTTGCGATATTGGTCATAGTTCATCACAATAATGGCTCCTCCCTTGTCCGCTGGGCGAATGACTATCCCAGTGTCACTGGATAATGATTTGAGTGCCATTCTTTCAGCTCTATTGAGGTTAGGTCTGTGTTTCATCTGTTCCAGTTCTTTACTGTCATTGCCAATAAGTCTGGTGTAGGTTTTGATGCTTGATCCGCATGTTTTTGGTTCGAATTTGCTTTTTGGTTTAAATCGCTTAATTTCTTTCTCAGTTGGAAAGTCTTTGAAATGTTCTTTTAATTTAAGGTTCCTTTGGAATCTGTGTATATCCAAATAGTTTTCAAAGTCATCATTGGTAAATGTGGGGATAAACGTCAGACCTTTGTTTAACAGGCTAACTTCACCCTCATCCAAAGTCCTGTCACTCAAGTTGATTACAATGTCAGGGTTTTTTATCTTCGAGGTAGGGGGGGTCTTCTGCCCACAGTAGTTCCCCCTCCTCGGATGCGGCCTCGACCTCTTGTGTTGGCGGATCTCGTGGTAACCCCTAAAAAAGTTGTTTGTGATGTTGTTGGAGTTTGGTCTTGATAGCATTGTTCATTGCTAGTAGCCTCATTGTCAGAGCCTGAGCTGCTATCCACCGTATTAAGGTATCTGGATCGGTAATTGCGCTGTCTTCTTTGCCTTTGTTGTCCTCCCTGGGTGTTCCCATGAATCCAAGCATATATTCTTTTGTCTTTATAGTCATTGTCCACTGTGTGTAGTTTTTGGTTTTTGAATGCCACTAGTTCCTTTCTGTATTCAGTAACTTGTTTAGCGATTTTCTCCATCCAAGGTTCGCCTGTGTCAGTCTGTAGTATCTGTAGTTTATGAGTGTTGAATTCCGTTAGTTCATCCTTCACAGTGGCCAAAATACTAGTACATTCTTCAATCACTAATAAGATTAAATCCAGTGAACATTTGTTTAGTATTTGGCACCACCGTAGGCAGAAGTTTTTATTGTTCCTTCCAATGGTTGGTTGATTTTTTATCCTGAATCCTCTCGGGATCTTGCTTTTCTTGTAATATTTAGATAAATATACTGTATGTAGCTCAAGGTCAATTTCTCTCTTTCTAAGTCTCATTAGAGTATTATAGATAGTTTGTGAGTTTTCAATTTGTTCCATATCTGTTGTTTCTGAATCTACCAGGATCCTCATGGCATCATCACTAGTAAACGCAAATGTCTTTGTAGTGTATTCCTCTTCAGGTAGTTCAGGATCACCTACTGCCTCTGCCATATTGTAAGTTTTGTGATAACTATTTCTTTCAATTAAACTGTCTCTTGTAGGTATAGATTGTATGAGCAGCCGGATGTGGGCCCAAACAAAGCCAGATTAGTAGTAATGGTAAACAAACTGTGTGTTTTTTTAAAAGGTCCTTGCAGACCAAAGACAAAATTGTTTTCTCCAGAAAACAAACAAATGAAACAAAAAGGCCCCACTGTTGCTAGTGGAGACCCACAGGTGGTGTGAGTATCAGCTCAGTAAATCCTTTTGGGTGCCAGATAAAAAACAATCATATCCTCCATGTGTATCTGCACTCTCAATGTCCAATAGTCGCCAACCAGGGTGCCAGATCAGTAAGTATTCATAGTAATCTGCAACATAGGACTGCACTCACTGGATTTATGTAAAAAATCTCTTTAATTAGGTAACGTTTCGGAGCACGCAGGCTCCTTCCTCAGACCAATACAAAACATGCAACTAAACACTGTGTCTTATAAACATATTGTGCCCCACCCACCACCAAATTAACTGTGAATTGCGCCAAAACTGGGGTTGTCATAGTGATAACCCCTAACCCCCTCAGTGTTACCATACTACTAATCAAACAATTCCTAGGATAATTCATAAAAGCTTCAAAGTTTTATAGGTGGTACAATAAATGCATGAGCCACAAAAAGTGCCTATTACTAAATGTAAAGCTAAACATCCATGTGTTCCAGTACATACATAAATGGATTACTTAGATAAGAGATATATGACTGCCAAAACATTTCATATTGGTGTAAATTAGACCTTCATATGTGATATATAGACATATAGATATATATGGCAGTACAGCAGTGCATTACACATAGTCACATCGGTTATACATGTATTAGTCATTACATCAGAGTAGCACTGTGTAACCCTCTTATTGTGTTTGAACTGTGAGTTCATATTAACGTTTATGATATGCCGTTCCCACTAGGTGATACTGTATCTGCAGCTGATCTCTATTCAATCAAAATTAGGGACTCGTACTGTAAACCCTTAAAGCAGCATTATCACTCTTACCTTATGTATTACTTTATAATATGTCTGTAATGGTTTGTTTACCATTACTACTAATCTGGCTTTGTTTGGGCCCACATCCGGCTGCTCATACAATCTATACCTACAAGAGACAGTTTAATTGAAAGAAATAGTTATCACAAAACTTACAATATGGCAGAGGCAGTAGGTGATCCTGAACTACCTGAAGAGGAATACACTACAAAGACATTTGCGTTTACTAGTGATGATGCCATGAGGATCCTGGTAGATTCAGAAACAACAGATATGGAACAAATTGAAAACTCACAAACTATCTATAATACTCTAATGAGACTTAGAAAGAGAGAAATTGACCTTGAGCTACATACAGTATATTTATCTAAATATTACAAGAAAAGCAAGATCCCGAGAGGATTCAGGATAAAAAATCAACCAACCATTGGAAGGAACAATAAAAACTTCTGCCTACGGTGGTGCCAAATACTAAACAAATGTTCACTGGATTTAATCTTATTAGTGATTGAAGAATGTACTAGTATTTTGGCCACTGTGAAGGATGAACTAACGGAATTCAACACTCATAAACTACAGATACTACAGACTGACACAGGCGAACCTTGGATGGAGAAAATCGCTAAACAAGTTACTGAATACAGAAAGGAACTAGTGGCATTCAAAAACCAAAAACTACACACAGTGGACAATGACTATAAAGACAAAAGAATATATGCTTGGATTCATGGGAACACCCAGGGAGGACAACAAAGGCAAAGAAGACAGCGCAATTACCGATCCAGATACCTTAATACGGTGGATAGCAGCTCAGGCTCTGACAATGAGGCTACTAGCAATGAACAATGCTATCAAGACCAAACTCCAACAACATCACAAACAACTTTTTTAGGGGTTACCACGAGATCCGCCAACACAAGAGGTCGAGGCCGCATCCGAGGAGGGGGAACTACTGTGGGCAGAAGACCCCCCCTACCTCGAAGATAAAAAACCCTGACATTGTAATCAACTTGAGTGACAGGACTTTGGATGAGGGTGAAGTTAGCCTGTTAAACAAAGGTCTGACGTTTATCCCTACATTTACCAATGATGACTTTGAAAACTATTTGGATATACACAGATTCCAAAGGAACCTTAAATTAAAAGAACATTTCAAAGACTTTCCAACTGAGAAAGAAATTAAGCGATTTAAACCAAAAAGCAAATTCGAACCAAAAACATGCGGATCAAGCATCAAAACCTACACCAGACTTATTGGCAATGACAGTAAAGAACTGGAACAGATGAAACACAGACCTAACCTCAATAGAGCTGAAAGAATGGCACTCAAATCATTATCCAGTGACACTGGGATAGTCATTCGCCCAGCGGACAAGGGAGGAGCCATTATTGTGATGAACTATGACCAATATCGCAAGGAAATTCTTCGCCAACTTAATGATCATCAGACTTACAAAAAACTTACCCGAGATCCAACTAACTCTTTTAAAAGGGACATTGATATGACTCTATCTGAAGCAAAACGGCTGAATTGGATCAGCAGTGATGAATTTAATTTTCTCAATAGTATGTATCCCATACATCCAATTCTATATACCCTTCCCAAGATACACAAGGACCAAAAGAACCCCCCTGGGAGGCCAATTGTATCGGCACGGGGGTCCCTGCTGCAACCCCTAGCAATATTTGTTGACGCAATCCTACAGCCACTGGTGAGATCAATGGACTCATATATTAGGGACTCAGGTGACCTCATTACCATACTTAGTACCATGGACACAATTAGCGACAGTGACCTGTTGGTCACTATGGACGTAAGGAGCCTATACACGGTTATCCCCCACACAGATGGACTCAAGGCGGTCACACTAGCCCTGTCAAGGTTCCCATATGTGGGACCTCCGCTTTCCCTGATACTTGACCTACTGGAGAAATGTTTAACCCTCAACTACTTTCGCTTTGAAAGTACGTTCTACCAACAGCTTATGGGGACAGCAATGGGGTCGAACATGGCCCCATCTTACGCTAACTTGTACATGGAGCGCTATGAGCGTGATATCATAGATGTATACAATATTGATACAATAAGACATTTCAAAAGGTACATTGATGATGTCTTCTTCATATGGCAGGGCACGGAGGAATCCTTGAAGGAATGGGTAGTACAACTTAACACACTTGAATCCCCAATTAAATTTGAGTTGAAATATGACCTGAACAGTATTAACTTTCTAGATCTAAGAATCTATAAGAAAGGGGGCAAACTATTCACAACTCTATACACCAAACCAACTGATCGAAACTCTATTCTTGAGGCATCCAGTAACCATCCTCCACACACCAGAAAGGCGATCATAAAGTCACAGATGATCCGAGTATTAAGAAATAATACTGAAAATAGTAACCGTGAACCACAACTACAAATGATGACAGAGAAGTTCCTACAAAGGGGATACAAGATGGAGCTCATACAGGGTGTCATTGATGAGATCATTACTCAGGAGGATCACCAGTCTAAATGTCTGGCACAGACCAAAAAGGAAAGGATGATATTCACCACCACCTATAATAAAGGTAAAGACAAGATGGCACAGGACATCAGAAATAGATGGGAGATCCTAGCGACTGACCAGAGTTTACCATTTACACATATGGACCCCCCCCATTATGAGGTATAGACGTGGAAGGAGTCTAAGGGATCTACTCATGGCTACAGACCCACAGCAATGCTATATGAAACAGCAATGGCTTATGACAAAGAAAAAGGGCTGCTACAGATGCCTGGGATGCACAACTTGCAGTGGAATGATCCCATGTAAAGTGTTTAGACATCCACACACTACTCAAAAGTACACAATAAGACATTATATCACCTGTACGACGACTCATGTGATCTATCTATTGAGTTGCTGCTGTGGCCAATTTTATGTAGGAAAAACGACAGACAATGCACGTCTCAGAATGGCGAACCATAGATCAGCCATAAGAAGCGCCCTGGATAAAGGAACTTCGGACCAACCTGTGGCAAGACATTTCCTTATGGCCAAACATAAAGTAACAGATTTAAGGTTCATCTTGATTGACCACGTTCCATCCCTCAAACGAGGTGGGGACAGAGATAGAACCCTACTCCAGATGGAAGCGAGATGGATTCATAGACTTGGTACCCTATACCCCAAAGGCCTGAATATGTCCAATGACTGGCACTGCTTCCTCTGAAACTAAGCTACAATGGCTACTTTACATTCCGGTCTTGTGATGAGGCACCTGGTGCATTCCACCCGCGAGTGTGGGACACAAGTTGGGTCATGATGTTGGACCAGCGGAGCACAGATAAGGTACAGGACCTGCCTGGACACACTATAGTTGGTTAACTAACCAGTGAGTTTCATATGCCCTAGTGTGATACACACTTGGTGGGTCCAACTTAAGTGTCATTTATGGGCCTGTGTGTTGGCTACTTAGTGATGGAAGCAGGTCACTTTAATACGTGACATATGGGTATTAATGGGACACATATGGTATTCTTGAACTAGTTGGAGTACACTATGTTTGTTCCTGGCAACCTAACACAGGATCTGTTTTCAGTAGGACTGATACAGACTTTTTTACCTAAAGACATTAACAATCTAATAACACTATATTGCTAAACCTATACTAAGCTATTCGGGAGAATGTGATGTCACTTTGATTGCCATTTATAACAGTAAACCAATGATATATTTTGAGGTTTTACTGAATGGACTCATGAGGGTCCAGGCACAAGGTCCTAGACTGTACTATTATTAAACATTTGTATACACATATGTGTTAATGTAAAAAACTTTCAGTTCTATCTGAACTGACCCCACACGTAGTCTAACCCTATGGCTGTTTTATTGTTGAATAGGCTACAAAGATTTACACAGCCTTCTGCATTTCTATGGATTGCTACTTGATTATTTTTGTTATCAACATTACAGGGGATAAGGTCTCTCTGTCATACTTAGTGTGCCTAACTTAAAGTATATGTACAAACTTTATACATAATGTGGTTAGCCTTATGAGACACTTAGATGTATGTCAGTAATACAGTGGTGACACACACATATATATACATCCATTACGATGCTCTCAGCCCACTCAGTGTGAAATATAAATTTTAAATCTTTATTTTTTATTTTGTATGCCCTTGCTAAAGGAATATTCCTTTAAGTGTGTCCCATATTAAGGCTTTGACTATAGCTAACACGATGTAACACAAGCGGTCACGATCGCATATTGCCTAACGCCCTGCTGGGTCACCATGACGACGCGCAGATACACGCGCATACGTCATCAACTTATGTAAATTAGCCATGCGCTATGCTAATGAGCAGTACGGGCGCCGGAGCTGCTTCTCTGGGCGCCTAATACAATCTAGTGGCCCGTTCTTTTAGCTACGTTTTTGTTCATGCAACGATCTGTCCTACAGAAGATTGGGAGCCTAATCTGACCTTAAAACACAATATATACAGACATATTATAAAGTAATACATAAGGTAAGAGTGATAATGCTGCTTTAAGGGTTTACAGTACGAGTCCCTAATTTTGATTGAATAGAGATCAGCTGCAGATACAGTATCACCTAGTGGGAACGGCATATCATAAACGTTAATATGAACTCACAGTTCAAACACAATAAGAGGGTTACACAGTGCTACTCTGATGTAATGACTAATACATGTATAACCGATGTGACTATGTGTAATGCACTGCTGTACTGCCATATATATCTATATGTCTATATATCACATATGAAGGTCTAATTTACACCAATATGAAATGTTTTGGCAGTCATATATCTCTTATCTAAGTAATCCATTTATGTATGTACTGGAACACATGGATGTTTAGCTTTACATTTAGTAATAGGCACTTTTTGTGGCTCATGCATTTATTGTACCACCTATACAACTTTGAAGCTTTTATGAATTATCCTAGGAATTGTTTGATTAGTAGTATGGTAACACTGAGGGGGTTAGGGGTTATCACTATGACAACCCCAGTTTTGGCGCAATTCACAGTTAATTTGGTGGTGGGTGGGGCACAATATGTTTATAAGACACAGTGTTTAGTTGCATGTTTTGTATTGGTCTGAGGAAGGAGCCTGCGTGCTCCGAAACGTTACCTAATTAAAGAGATTTTTTACATAAATCCAGTGAGTGCAGTCCTATGTTGCAGATTACTATATATATATATATATATATATATATATATATATATATATATATATATATATATACTGTATATGAATATAGATATATAGTTATATATATAAATATACTGTATATGAATATAGATATATAGTTATATATATATACTGTATATGAATATAGATATATAGTTATATATATATACTGTATATGAATATAGATATATAGTTTTTTATATATATATATATATATATATATATATATATATATATATATATATACTGTATATGAATATAGATATATAGTTATATATATATATACTGTATATGAATATAGATATATAGTTATATATATATATATATATATATATATATATATACTGTATATGAATATAGATATATAGTTATAGATATATATATACTGTATATGAATATAGATATATAGTTATATATATAAATATACTGTATATGAATATAGATATATAGTTATATATATATAGTTATATATATATATATATATATATATATATATATACTGTATATGAATATAGATATATAGTTATATAGTTATATATATATATATATATATATACTGAATATGAATATAGATATATAGTTATATATATAAATATACTGTATATGAATATAGATATATAGTTATATATATATATATATATATATATATATACTGTATATGAATATAGATATATAGTTATAGATATATATATACTGTATATGAATATAGATATATAGTTATAGATATATATATATATACTGTATATGAATATAGATATATAGTTATATATATATAAATATACTGTATATGAATATAGATATATAGTTATAGATATATATATACTGTATATGAATATAGATATATAGTTATATATATATATATACTGTATATGAATATAGATATATAGTTTTATATATATATATATATATATATATATATATATATACTGTATATGAATATAGATATATAGTTATATATATAAATATACTGTATATGAATATAGATATATAGTTATAGATATATATATACTGTATATGAATATAGATATATAGTTATAGTTATATATATACTGTATATGAATATAGATATATAGTTATATATATAAATATGCTGTATATGAATATAGATATATAGTTATAGATATATATACTGTATATGAATATAGATATATAGTTATATATATAAATATACTGTATATGAATATAGATATATAGTTATATATATAAATATACTGTATATGAATATAGATATATAGGTATAGATATATATATACTGTATATGAATATAGATATATAGTTATAGATATATATATATACTGTATATGAATATAGATATATAGTTATATATATAAATATACTGTATATGAATATAGATATATAGTTATAGATATATATATACTGTATATGAATATAGATATATAGTTATAGATATATATATACTGTATATGAATATAGATATATAGTTATAGATATATATATACTGTATATGAATATAGATATATAGTTATATATATAAATATACTGTATATGAATATAGATATATAGTTATAGATATATATATACTGTATATGAATATAGATATATAGTTATATATATATATATATATATATACTGTATATGAATATAGATATATAGTTATATATATAAATATACTGTATATGAATATAGATATATAGTTATATATATATATATACTGTATATGAATATAGATATATAGTTATATATATATATAAATATACTGTATATGAATATAGATATATAGTTATATATATAAATATACTGTATATGAATATAGATATATATATATATATATATATATATATATATATATACTGTATATGAATATAGATATATAGTTATAGATATATATATATATATACTGTATATGAATATAGATATATAGTTATAGATAGATATATACTGTATATGAATATAGATATATAGTTATATATATAAATATACTGTATATGAATATAGATATATAGTTTTATATATATATATATATATATATATATATATATATATATATATATATATATATATATATATACTGTATATGAATATAGATATATAGTTATATATATAAATATATTGTATATGAATATAGATATATAGTTATATATATATATATATATACTGTATATGAATATAGATATATAGTTATATATATAAATATACTGTATATGAATATAGATATATAGTAATAGATATATATATACTGTATATGAATATAGATATATAGTTATAGATATATATATACTGTGTATGAATATAGATATATAGTTATAGATATATATATACTGTATATGAATATAGATATATAGTTATAGATATATATATACTGTATATGAATATAGATATATAGTTATAGATATATATATATACTGTATATGAATATAGATATATAGTTATATATATAAATATACTGTATATGAATATAGATATATAGTTATAGATATATATATACTGTATATGAATATAGATATATAGTTATATATATAAATATACTGTATATGAATATAGATATATAGTTATAGATATATATATACTGTATATGAATATAGATATATAGTTATAGATATATATATACTGTATATGAATATAGATATATAGTTATATATATAAATATACTGTATATGAATATAGATATATAGTTATAGATATATATATACTGTATATGAATATAGATATATAGTTATAGATATATATATACTGTATATGGATATAGATATATAGTTATAGATATATATATACTGTATATGAATATAGATATATAGTTATATATATATATACTGTATATGAATATAGATATATAGTTATAGATATATATATACTGTATATGAATATAGATATATAGTTTTATATATATATATATATATATATATATATATATATAAATATACTGTATATGAATATAGATATATAGTTTTATATATATATATACTGTATATGAATATAGATATATAGTTATAGATATAGATATATATATACTGTATATGAATATAGATATATAGTTATAGATATATATATATATATACTGTATATGAATATAGATATATAGTTATATATATAAATATACTGTATATGAATATAGATATATAGTTATAGATATATATATACTGTATATGAATATAGATATATAGTTATATATATAAATATACTGTATATGAATATAGATATATAGTTATAGATATATATATACTGTATATGAATATAGATATATAGTTATAGATATATATATATACTGTATATGAATATAGATATATAGTTATAGATATATATATACTGTATATGAATATAGATATATAGTTATATATATAAATATACTGTATATGAATATAGATATATAGTTATAGATATATATATACTGTATATGAATATAGATATATAGTTATAGATATATATATACTGTATATGAATATAGATATATAGTTATATATATAAATATACTGTATATGAATATAGATATATAGTTATAGATATATATATACTGTATATGAATATAGATATATAGTTATAGATATATATATACTGTATATGAATATAGATATATAGTTAAAGATATATATATACTGTATATGAATATAGATATATAGTTATATATATATATATACTGTATATGAATATAGATATATAGTTATAGATATATATATACTGTATATGAATATAGATATATAGTTATATATATATATATATATATATATATATATATATATATATATATATATATATATAAATATACTGTATATGAATATAGATATATAGTTTTATATATATATATACTGTATATGAATATAGATATATAGTTATAGATATATATATATATATATACTGTATATGAATATAGATATATAGTTATAGATATATATATATATATATATACTGTATATGAATATAGATATATAGTTATATATATAAATATACTGTATATGAATATAGATATATAGTTATAGATATATATATACTGTATATGAATATAGATATATAGTTATATATATAAATATACTGTATATGAATATAGATATATAGTTATAGATATATATATACTGTATATGAATATAGATATATAGTTATATATATAAATATACTGTATATGAATATAGATATATAGTTATAGATATATATATATACTGTATATGAATATAGATATATAGTTATAGATATAAATATACTGTATATGAATATAGATATATAGTTATATATATAAATATACTGTATATGAATATAGATATATAGTTATAGATATAAATATACTGTATATGAATATAGATATATAGTTATAGATATATATATACTGTATATGAATATAGATATATAGTTATAGATATATATATACTGTATATGAATATAGATATATAGTTATATATATAAATATACTGTATATGAATATAGATATATAGTTATAGATATATATATTAAAAATGAAAAGCACATTTTCTTCTATATGAAGTACATTGGAATGTTAAATACTCATAATTACCTTGGAGGCCGATTTATCAAATGTCTGTCGGACCTGATCTAACAGTGCGGATCAGGTCCGACAGACATCGCTGAATGCGGAGAGCAATACTCTCTCCGTATTCAGCATTGCACCAGCAGCTCACAAGAGCTGCTGGTGCAACGCCGCCCCCTGCAGACTCGCGGCCAATCGGCTGCCAGCAGGGAGGTGTCAATCAACCCGATCGTACTCGATCGGACAGGGTTATGGAGCAGCGGTCTTTAGACCGCTGCTTCATAACTGCTGTTTCTGGTGAGTATTCTTCAGACGCGCCACAAACACGGGCCCTCAAGCTCTATACGGAGCTTGATAAATGGGCCTCTTAGAGTTTAGCACTGTAGTTCTAATGTGGGGTAGGTTAGCGGGCAAGTGTTAGTTTTGGGAGGGGGGTTTAAGCACTCTCCATTGAAGTCTATGGGGAGAAGACGTTAATGCGGTTGCAATAACCTGAAGTTAGCGTGCGTCGTATTAAGCTTGCGAGCAAATTTACTTTTGACTTGTAACAAGCACTAACCCCCCACGTAAAAAGTTTGCTTCCAGCGGTGTTTGGACTTAAGCAAAAGTGCTAAATAGCGCTACACTTGTAAACTAGCCCTTTGATAGCAAATCAGTCATTGCTAAATATATTTAAAGTTATATATCAAACACAAGATTCAAAGAAAAACACTAAAGTAAAATCTTTAAAAAAAAAAACTTTATCAAGCTTAGACATACTTTTGTTTGTTTTAAAAAATTAACAAATAATTATAATTTGTGAATTGTATAGAATACACAATACAGTTAAAGAAGCATAAACCCAAATTTGCAATTTCAAACAAATTTCCAATTTACTTCTATTCTCTTTTTATCCTTTGTTGAAGGAGTAGCAATGCACTACTGGGAGTTAGCTGAACACATTGGATGAAACAATGACAAGAGGCATATATGTGGAGCCCCCAATTAGCATATAGCTTCCAGTACTGTATTGCTGCTCCTGATCCTACTTAAGTATGCTTTTCAACATGCTTTTTCAAAAGAATAAAGCAAATTAGATAATAGAATTTAATTATAAAGTTGTTTAAAATTGTATGCTCTATCTGAATCACGAAAGGAAAAAAAATGATTTTATGTCCCTTTAATTGTGAAATTTCTGCTTTTTTATATTTTTATGATTATGGATATACCTAGTATACACATTCTTTGTTTCAACCCTTGTATGTAGTCAGAATTATGAAGAATTACGCTTTATTTTCTAGCTTTAATTTATCTTGGCTTTCAGTCAGACTTCTTATGAGGCGAGCATACAGAGTAGGTCTGTAATTACAAAGTTGTTTAATCAGAGATAGCACCCCTACATTTGTTAGTTCCAAAAGAAACTGCTGATGTTCAAGATAAAATTCCAAGCTCCATTGGCTTGTCTGCAAGAAAAATTACCTCTTTATACAGTAGCTACTGCTTGTCACACAATGCAGCTGTATGCTGAGCCGATTACACCTTTCAATTTACATTAATTGGTTATGAAAAACACTATATCATAGCTAGAGTGTATGAATAAAAAGAACAAAGGTTGCAGAAATTTTTTCTCTAGAATATAATTATATATAAAAAAATATTAGTTTCATAAGCAGCCTAATATTTTCTATAGTTTTAAAAAATATTAGCTAATCTGACCAAATAATTATATCATATATATATATATATATATATATATATATATATACAGGTATACCCCGCTCATACAGCGGGTTAGGGACCGGAGCCCCGCTGTAAAGTGAAAACCGCCTTAAAGTGAAACAAGGCAGTTTTAGCTTTCTTTTCACTTGCCAGTGTGTTTAAAAACTTGAAAACATGTTTGAACTAACTTATATTAGGGGTGCAATAGTGCTAGGTTTAGTTTAACACTATCACAGCACAGTATTAAATAAATACTGTACCTGTAAAATAGTGACAATTACTGTAGTAAAATTTGCCAGACTATAGCACTGAGACACAGATTGCACTGTAATGCTGTAAACAGAGTGAACTAAGCATAACAAAATGGTGCCAGTCACTTTTCTCGCAAACTCAAAATGATTACAGCACTGTTTCAAAATCACTGGAGGATGAACTTCAGCTCCACAAAGCGCTGTATTAGCTAAACGCTGTAAAGTGAAGCGCTGTAAAGTGAGGTATACCTGTATATATATATATATAATATATATATCTATATATATAATACTAGTCCTAAAGCCCGTGTACACGGACCATTTTTTGCAGTACAGCGGTCCCACCCCTTGCTCTCTCTCTCTATCCCCCCTCTCTTTTGCTCTCTCTTTCTCCCCTCTCTTTTGCTCTCTCTTTCTCCCCTCTCTTTTGCTCTCTCTCTCTGGACCTGATCTGACAGTGTGGATCAGGTCCGCCAGACTTCGCTGAATACGGCGAGCAATAGCTGCTGGTGCAACGCCGCCCCCTGCAGACTCGCGACCAGTAGGCCTCCAGCAGGGGGGTGTCAATCAACCCGATCATACATATACATATATTTATTCTATCTATATCTATCTATATATATATTTACTGTCGTCTTTCAATTTTATGTCTGAGTTAAAATTACAAGTGGTTAAAGGGTCACTAAAGTCAAAATTAAAGGGACATTAAACACTTTGAGATGGTAATATAAAATATTAAATTGCATATATATATAAAGAAGTCTGCAATATACTTGTATTATTTATTTTGTCCCCTTTTCCTGTAATTTCATTCTGAAATTGTGAGCTTTTCAGTTCCTGTTAGAAATAGAATTGCAGAACACGGTTATATTCCACACAACCATTGGCTGCACACTCTAGTGACCTATTTAAACTGTCCCTAATTGGCTACAGCAGAGAAGGTAACCTCAGTTACAAGATGGCAGCTCTCATTGTTTTATAGACACAATGGGGCCGAATGGCCCCTGATCCCCATGTTTTCACGCGAGCCTTCAGGCTCGCCGGAAATATCAGTTAAAAAGCAGCGGTCTTAAGACCGCTGCTCCTTAACTGGTCTGCTGCCTCCAGGCTGCGGACATCAATCTGCCCGATCCTATACGATCTGGCTGATTAACACCCCCTAGTGGCCGATTGGACGCAAATCTGCAGGGGGCAGCATTGCACAAGCAGTTCACAAGAACTGAGTGTGCAATGTTAAATGCCGACAGCGTTTGCTGTCGGCATTCAGCGATGTCTGTCGGACATGATCTGTTGAGCAGACCAGGGCCAGATTGGGCCACCGGGATACCGGGAAAACCCCCGGTGGGCTGGCAGCCGGTGGGCCGGCAGGGGCAGCTGCAGTGTGTGGAAACTTGAGAGCAAATCAAAGTACAGTTGTGAGGGACACGCCGCTTCTGTATTCTGTAAAAAGGACAAGAGAGACAGTGCGCCACTGCGCCACCAGTTCCCTTAGCCCCGCCCACACTGAGAACCTGTAGGCTGTTAATATATTTATATACACATGGACCGATCCTGCACCAGGGAAAGTAAAACAAGCAGGGAAGAAGGACCACGGGAAGCTCAGGGAGGGGGTGAGTGACACGTTCACCATACCACCAAGCAGCAGGCAGGAAATTAGGAGCGGTTCCTTTACTTTTTGACCACGGCTCCCCCACCCACATGCTTGGTAAGTGACTACCGTGGGAAAATACTATACTTTTACTATTCACACTTCACTCTGAATGTATGCGATGGGCTTATTGAATTGAGAATTTAGTTTATGCCAACTGCTTAGTTTTCTGTAAAGTGTAGAAAACAAATAAATTGCACTGCTATTGAGTATGCAATTAAATATAGCATATTTTCTGTGCCAGTACTATAGTAAACAGTTCCCACTGTACACAAAACTAAGCAGTTTGCATACAGTGTGGCTTCTGTGTTGTATGTTGCACTTTCAAGTTGGGTTAACGTTTGTGTAATGGGCTGGATTGGGCCATGAGCCAGAGGGGGGCGGGGCCATACAAATTTTCAGGGCCGGTCTGATTTCCCAGTCCGGCCCTGGAGCAGACCATGTTGGACAGACAGTTAATAAATTGGCCCCTTAAACTTTACACATTTTTTGTCAATATTTAAACAGCTAATGAAACTTTAAAAAAATACATCTACGTTATTCTCAGACTTATCTTTTTTTTTTTTAATGCATCCCTTTATTTAGCATTTATTTACGGCTAGATTTAGAGTTTTGTCGGTAACGACCCGCGTAGCTAACGCCGGCTTTTTTCTGGCCGCACCATAAAAATAACTCTGGTATTGAGAGTCCACATAAAGGCTGCGTTAGGCTCCAAAAAAGGAGCGTAGAGCATTTTTAACGCAGCTTCAACTCTCGATACCAGAGTTGCTTACGCAAGCGGCCAGCCTCAAAAACGTGCTCGTGCACGATTCCCCCATAGAAAACAATGGGGCTGTTTGAGCTGAAAAAAAACCTAACACCTGCAAAAAAGCAGCGTTCAGCTCCTAACGCAGCCCCATTGTTTGCTATGCGGAAACACTTCCTACGTCTGCACCTAACACTCTAACATGTACCCCGAGTCTAAACACCCCTAACCTTACACTTATTAACCCCTAATCTGCCACCCCCGCTATCGCTGACCCCTGCATATTATTATTAACCCCTAATCTGCCTCTCCGTAAACCGCCGCTACTTACATTATCCCTATGTACCCCTAATCTGCTGCCCTAACATCGCCGACCCCTATATTATATTTATTAACCCCTAATCTGCCCCCCACAACATCGCCTCCACCTGCCTACACTTATTAACCCCTAATCTGCCGAGCGGACCTGAGCGCTACTATAATAAAGTTATTAACCCCTAATCCACCTCACTAACCCCATAATAAATAGTATTAACCCCTAATCTGCACTCCCTAACATCGCCGACACCTAACTTCAATTATTAACCCCTAATCTGCCGACTGGAGCTCACCGCTATTCTAATAAATGTATTAACCCCTAAAGCTAAGTCTAACCCTAACACTAACACCCCCCTAAGTTAAATATAATTTTAATCTAACGAAATTAATTAACTCTTATTAAATAAATTATTCCTATTTAAAGCTAAATACTTACCTGTAAAATAAATCCTAATATAGCTACAATATAAATTATAATTACATTGTAGCTATTTTAGGATTAATATTTATTTTACAGGCAACTTTGTAATTATTTTAACCATGTACAATAGCTATTAAATAGTTAAGAAATATTTAATAGTTACCTAGTTAAAATAATTACAACATTACCTGTAAAATAAATCCTAACCTAAGTTACAATTAAACCTAACACTATACCATCATTAAATTAATTAAATAAAATACCTACAATTATCTACAATTAAACCTAACACTACACTATCAATACATTAATTAAATACAATATCTACAAATAACTACAATGAAATAAACTAACTAAAGTACAAAAAATAAAAAAGAACTAAGTTACAAAAAATAAAAAAATATTTACAAACATAAGAAAAATATTACAACAATTTTAAACTAATTACACCTACTCTAAGCCCCCTAATAAAATAACAAAGCCCCCCAAAATAAAAAATGCCCTACCCTATTCTAAATTACTAAAGTTAAAAGCTCTTTTACCTTACCAGCCCTGAACAGGGCCCTTTGCGGGGCATGCCCCAAGAAGTTCAGCTCTTTTGCCTGTAAAAAAAACATACAATACCCCCCCCCCAACATTACAACCCACCACCCACATACCCCTAATCTAACCCAAACCCCCCTTAAATAAACCTAACACTAAGCCCCTGAAGATCATCCTACCTTGTCTTCACCATACCAGGTTCACCGATCCGTCCTGAAGAGCTCCTCCGATGTCCTGATCCAAGCCCAAGCGGGGGGCTGAAGATGTCCATGATCCGGTAGAAGTCTTCATCCAAGCGGGGCAGAAGAGGTCTTCCATCCGATTGAAGTCTTCATCCAAGCGGGGCAGAAGAGGTCTTCCATCCGAATGAAGTCTTTATCCAGGCGGCATCTTCTATCGACATCCATGTGGAGCGGAGCGGCAGCATCCTGAAGACCTCCGATGCGGAACATCCATCCTGGCCGACGACTGAACGACGAATGACGGTTCCTTTAAATGACGTCATCCAAGATGGCGTCCCTCGAATTCCGATTGGCTGATAGGATTCTATCAGCCAATCGGAATTAAGGTAGGAATATTCTGATTGGCTGATGGAATCAGCCAATCAGAATCAAGTTCAATCCGATTGACTTTTTTATTTTTTGTACTTTAGTTAGTTTATTTCATTGTAGTTATTTGTAGATATTGTATTTAATTAATGTATTGATAGTGTAGTGTTAGGTTTAATTGTAGGTAATTGTAGGTATTTTATTTAATTAATTTAATGATAGTATAGTGTTAGGTTTAATTGTAACTTAGGTTAGGATTTATTTTACAGGTAATTTTGTAATTATTTTAACTAGGTAACTATTAAATAGTTCTTAACTATTTAATAGCTATTGTAACTGGTTAAAAACAGAATTTATGTTTACCTGATAAATTTCTTTCTCCAACGGTGTGTCCGGTCCACGGCGTCATCCTTACTTGTGGGATATTCTCTTCCCCAACAGGAAATGGCAAAGAGCCCAGCAAAGCTGGTCACATGATCCCTCCTAGGCTCCGCCTACCCCAGTCATTCGACCGACGTTAAGGAGGAATAATAGCATAGGAGAAACCATATGGTACCGTGGTGACTGTAGTTAAAGAAAATAAATTATCAGACCTGATTAAAAAACCAGGGCGGGCCGTGGACCGGACACACCGTTGGAGAAAGAAATTTATCAGGTAAACATAAATTCTGTTTTCTCCAACATAGGTGTGTCCGGTCCACGGCGTCATCCTTACTTGTGGGAACCAATACCAAAGCTTTAGGACACGGATGAAGGGAGGGAGCAAATCAGGTCACCTAAATGGAAGGCACCACGGCTTGCAAAACCTTTCTCCCAAAAATAGCCTCAGAAGAAGCAAAAGTATCAAATTTGTAAAATTTGGTAAAAGTGTGCAGTGAAGACCAAGTCGCTGCCCTACATATCTGATCAACAGAAGCCTCGTTCTTGAAGGCCCATGTGGAAGCCACAGCCCTAGTGGAATGAGCCGTGATTCTTTCGGGAGGCTGCCGTCCGGCAGTCTCGTAAGCCAATCTGATGATGCTTTTAATCCAAAAAGAGAGAGAGGTAGAAGTTGCTTTTTGACCTCTCCTTTCACCTGAATAAACAACAAACAGGGAAGATGTTTGTCTAAAATCCTTTGTAGCATCTAAATAGAATTTTAGAGCGCGAACAACATCCAAATTGTGCAACAAGCGTTCCTTCTTTGAAACTGGTTTCGGACACAGAGAAGGTACGATAATCTCCTGGTTAATGTTTTTGTTAGAAACAACTTTTGGAAGAAAACCAGGTTTAGTACGTAAAACCACCTTATCTGCATGGAACACCAGATAAGGAGGAGAACACTGCAGAGCAGATAATTCTGAAACTCTTCTAGCAGAAGAAATTGCAACTAAAAACAAAACTTTCCAAGATAATAACTTAATATCAACGGAATGTAAGGGTTCAAACGGAACCCCCTGAAGAACTGAAAGAACTAAATTGAGACTCCAAGGAGGAGTCAAAGGTTTGTAAACAGGCTTGATTCTAACCAGAGCCTGAACAAAGGCTTGAACATCTGGCACAGCTGCCAGTTTTTTGTGAAGTAACACCGACAAGGCAGAAATCTGTCCCTTCAGGGAACTTGCCGATAATCCTTTTTCCAATCCTTCTTGAAGGAAGGATAGAATCCTAGGAATCTTAACCTTGTCCCAAGGGAATCCTTTAGATTCACACCAACAGATATATTTTTTCCAAATTTTGTGGTAAATCTTCCTAGTTACAGGCTTTCTGGCCTGAACAAGAGTATCGATAACAGAATCTGAGAAACCTCGCTTCGATAAAATCAAGCGTTCAATCTCCAAGCAGTCAGCTGGAGTGAAACCAGATTCGGATGTTCGAACGGACCCTGAACAAGAAGGTCTCGTCTCAAAGGTAGCTTCCAAGGTGGAGCCGATGACATATTCACCAGATCTGCATACCAAGTCCTGCGTGGCCACGCAGGAGCTATCAAGATCACCGACGCCCTCTCCTGATTGATCCTGGCTACCAGCCTGGGGATGAGAGGAAACGGCGGGAACACATAAGCTAGTTTGAAGGTCCAAGGTGCTACTAGTGCATCCACTAGAGCCGCCTTGGGATCCCTGGATCTGGACCCGTAGCAAGGAACTTTGAAGTTCTGACGAGAGGCCATCAGATCCATGTCTGGAATGCCCCAAAGTTGCGTGACTTGGGCAAAGATTTCCGGATGGAGTTCCCACTCCCCCGGATGCAATGTCTGACGACTCAGAAAATCCGCTTCCCAATTTTCCACTCCCGGGATGTGGATAGCAGACAGGTGGCAGGAGTGAGACTCCGCCCATAGAATAATCTTGGTCACTTCTTCCATCGCTAGGGAACTCCTTGTTCCCCCCTGATGGTTGATGTACGCAACAGTCGTCATGTTGTCTGATTGAAACCGTATGAACTTGGTCCTCGCTAGCTGAGGCCAAGCCTTGAGAGCATTGAATATCGCTCTCAGTTCCAGAATATTTATCGGTAGAAGAGATTCTTCCCGAGACCAAAGACCCTGAGCTTTCAGGGATCCCCAGACCGCGCCCCAGCCCATCAGACTGGCGTCGGTCGTTACAATGACCCACTCTGGTCTGTGGAATGTCATCCCTCGTGACAGGTTGTCCAGGGACAGCCACCAACGGAGTGAGTCTCTGGTCCTCTGATTTACTTGTATCTTTGGAGACAAGTCTGTATAGTCCCCATTCCACTGACTGAGCATGCACAGTTGTAATGGTCTTAGATGAATGCGCGCAAAAGGAACTATGTCCATTGCCGCTACCATCAACCCGATCACTTCCATGCACTGAGCTACGGAAGGAAGAGGAACGGAATGAAGTATTCGACAAGAGTCCAGAAGCTTTGTCTTTCTGGCCTCTGTTAGAAAAATCCTCATTTCTGAGGAGTCTATAATTGTTCCCAAGAAGGGAACCCTTGTTGACGGGGATAGAGAACTCTTTTCCACGTTCACTTTCCAGCCGTGCGATCTGAGAAAGGCCAGGACGATGTCCGTGTGAGCCTTTGCTCGAGGGAGGGACGACGCTTGAATCAGAATGTCGTCCAGGTAAGGTACTACTGCAATGCCCCTTGGTCTTAGCACAGCTAGAAGGGACCCTAGTACCTTTGTGAAAATCCTTGGAGCAGTGGCTAATCCGAAAGGAAGCGCCACGAACTGGTAATGTTTGTCCAGGAATGTAAACCTTAGGAACCGATGATGTTCCTTGTGGATAGGAATATGTAGATACGCATCCTTTAAATCCACCGTGGTCATGAATTGACCTTCCTGGATGGAAGGAAGGATAGTTCGAATGGTTTCCATCTTGAAAGATGGGACCTTGAGAAATTTGTTTAAGATCTTGAGATCTAGGATTGGTCTGAATGTTCCCTCTTTTTTGGGAACTATGAACAGATTGGAGTAGAACCCCATCCCTTGTTCTCTCAATGGAACAGGATGAATCACTCCCATTTTTAACAGGTCTTCTACACAATGTAAGAACGCCTGTCTTTTTATGTGGTCTGAAGACAACTGAGACCTGTGGAACCTTCCCTTTGGGGGAAGTCCCTTGAATTCCAGAAGATAACCCTGGGAGACTATTTCTAGCGCCCAAGGATCCAGAACATCTCTTGCCCAAGCCTGAGCGAAGAGAGAGAGTCTGCCCCCCACCAGATCCGGTCCCGGATCGGGGGCCGATATTTCATGCTGTCTTGGTAGCAGTGGCAGGTTTCTTTGCCTGCTTTCCCTTGTTCCAGCCTTGCATTGGTCTCCAAGCTGGCTTGGCCTGAGAAGTATTACCCTCTTGCTTAGAGGACGTAGCACCTTGGGCTGGTCCGTTTTTACGAAAGGGACGAAAATTAGGTCTATTTTTTGCCTTGAAAGGCCGATCCTGAGGAAGGGCATGACCCTTACCCCCAGTGATATCAGAGATAATCTCTTTCAAGTCAGGACCAAACAGCGTTTTCCCCTTGAAAGGAATGTTTAGTAGCTTGTTCTTGGAAGACGCATCAGCCGACCAAGATTTCAACCAAAGCGCTCTGCGCGCCACAATAGCAAACCCAGAATTCTTAGCCGCTAACTTAGCCAATTGCAAAGAGGCGTCTAGAGTGAAAGAATTAGCCAATTTGAGAGCATTGACTCTGTCCATAATCTCCTCATAAGGAGGAGAGTCACTATCGAGCACCTTAATCAGTTCATCAAACCAGAAATATGCGGCTGTAGTGACAGGGACAATGCATGAAATGGGTTGTAGAAGGTAACCCTGCTGAACAAACATCTTTTTAAGCAAACCTTCTAATTTTTTATCCATAGGATCTTTGAAAGCACAACTATCCTCTATGGGAATAGTGGTGCGTTTGTTTAAAGTAGAAACCGCTCCCTCGACCTTGGGGACTGACTGCCATAAGTCCTTTCTGGGGTCGACCATAGGAAACAATTTTTTAAATATGGGGGGAGGGACGAAAGGAATACCGGGCCTTTCCCATTCTTTATTAACAATGTCCGCCACCCGCTTGGGTATAGGAAAAGCTTCTGGGAGCCCCGGCACCTCTAGGAACTTGTCCATTTTACATAGTTTCTCTGGGATGACCAAATTTTCACAATCATCCAGAGTGGATAATACCTCCTTAAGCAAAATGCGGAGATGTTCCAATTTAAATTTAAAAGTAATCACATCAGATTCAGCCTGCTGAGAAATGTTCCCTAAATCAGTAATTTCTCCCTCAGACAAAACCTCCCTGGCTCCCTCAGATTGGGTTAGGGGCCCTTCAGAGATATTAATATCAGCGTCGTCATGCTCTTCAGTAACTAAAACAGAGCATCCACGCTTACGCTGACAAGGGTTCATTTTGGCTAAAATGTTTTTGACAGAATTATCCATTACAGCCGTTAATTGTTGCATAGTAAGGAGTATTGGCGCGCTAGATGTACTAGGGGCCTCCTGAGTGGGCAAGACTCGTGTAGACGAAGGAGGGAATGATGCAGTACCATGCTTACTCCCCTCACTTGAGGAATCATCTTGGGCATCATTGTCATTATCACATAAATCACATTTATTTAAATGAATGGGAATTCTGGCTTCCCCACATTCAGAACACAGTCTATCTGGTAGTTCAGACATGTTAAACAGGCATAAACTTGATAAGAAAGTACAAAAAACGTTTTGAAATAAAACCGTTACTGTCACTTTAAATTTTAAACTGAACACACTTTATTACTGCAATTGCGAAAAAACATGAAGGAATTGTTCAAAATTCACCAAACTTTCACCACAGTGTCTTAAAGCCTTGAAAATATTGCACACCAATTTTGGAAGCTTTAACCCTTAAAATAACGGAACCGGAGCCGTTTTAAGCTTTAACCCCTTTACAGTCCCTGGTATCTGCTTTGCTGAGACCCAACCAAACCCAAGGGGAATACGATACCAAATGATGCCTTCAGAAGTCTTTTATAAGTATCAGAGCTCCTCTCACATGCGACTGCATGCCATGCCTCTCAAAAACAAGTGCGCAACACCGGCGCGAAAATGAGACTCTGCCTATGCTTTGGGAAAGCCCCTAAAGAATAAGGTGTCTAAAACAATGCCTGCCGATATTATTATATCAAAATACCCAGAATAAATGATTCCTCAAGGCTAAATAAGTGTTAATATCAATCGATTTAGCCCAAAAAATGTCTACAGTCTAAATAAGCCCTTGTGAAGCCCTTATTTACAATCGTAATAAACATGGCTTACCGGATCCCATAGGGAAAATGACAGCTTCCAGCATTACATCGTCTTGTTAGAATGTGTCATACCTCAAGCAGCAAAGGACTGCAAACTGTTCCCCCAACTGAAGTTAATGCTCTCAACAGTCCTGTGTGGAACAGCCATGGATTTTAGTTACGGTTGCTAAAATCATTTTCCTCATACAAACAGAATTCTTCATCTCTTTTCTGTTTCTGAGTAAATAGTACGTACCAGCACTATTTGAAAATAACAAACTCTTGATTGAATAATGAAAAACTACAGTTAAACACTAAAAAACTCTAAGCCATCTCCGTGGAGATGTTGCCTGTACAACGGCAAAGAGAATGACTGGGGTAGGCGGAGCCTAGGAGGGATCATGTGACCAGCTTTGCTGGGCTCTTTGCCATTTCCTGTTGGGGAAGAGAATATCCCACAAGTAAGGATGACGCCGTGGACCGGACACACCTATGTTGGAGAAATAATTACAAAGTTGCCTGTAAAATAAATATTAATCCTAAAATAGCTACAATGTAATTATAATTTATATTGTATCTATATTAGGATTTATTTTACAGGTAAGTATTTAGCTTTAAATAGGAATAATTTATTTAATAAGAGTTAATTAATTTTGTTAGATTAAAATTATATTTAATTTAGGGGGGTGTTAGTGTTAGGGTTAGACTTAGCTTTAGAGGTTAATACATTTATTAGAATAGCGGTGAGCTCCGGTCGGCAGATTAGGGGTTAATAATTGAAGTTAGGTGTCAGCGATGTTAGGGAGGGCAGATTAGGGGTTAATACTATTTATTATAGGGTTATTGAGGCGGATTAGGGGTTAATAACTTTATTATAGTAACGGTGCGGTCCGCTCGGCAGATTAGGGGTTAATAAGTGTAGGCAGGTGGAGGCGACGTTGAGGGGGGCAGATTAGGGGTTAATAAATATAATATAGGGGTCGGCGGTGTTAGGGGCAGCAGATTAGGGGTACATAAGGATAACGTAGGTGGCGGCGCTTTGCGGTCGGCAGATTAGGGGTTAATAAGTATAGGTAGCTGGCGGCGACATTGTGGGGGGCAGATTAGGGGTTAATAAATATAATATAGGGGTCGGCGGTGTTAGGGGCAGCAGATTAGGGGTACATAAGGATAACGTAGTTGGCGGTCGGCAGATTAGGGGTTAAAAAAAATTAATCGAGTTGATGCGATGTGGGGGGACCTCGGTTTAGGGGTACATAGGTAGTTTATGGGTGTTAGTGTACTTTAGAGTACAGTAGTTAAGAGCTTTATAAACCGGCGTTAGCCCAGAAAGCTCTTAACTACTGACTTTTTTCCGGCGGCTGGAGTTTTGTCTTTAGATTTCTAACGCTCACTTCAGACACGACTCTAAATACCGGAGTTAGAAAAATCCCATTGAAAAGATAGGATACGCAATTGACGTAAGGGGATCTGCGGTATGGAAAAGTCGCGGCTCAAAAGTGAGCGTTAGACCCTTTTTTGAGTGACTCCAAATACCGGAGGTAGCCTAAAACCAGCGTTAGGAGCCTCTAACGCTGGTTTTCACGGCTAACGCCAAACTCCAAATCTAGGCCTTAGTGTTTAATGTCCGTTTAGTGTTTCATGATTCAGATAAAGCATTTAGTTTAAAAAACAACAACTTTCCAATACACTTACATTATCAAAACAAGCACATTTTGTTTTATATTCACACTTTCTGGGGCTCTAGCTCCTACTCAGTATGTGCAAAAGTATTCAGTATATACGTATATGCATTTTGTGATTGGCTGATGACTGTCATATGATACAGGGGAAGAGAAACCTAAATTAAAAATTTGACAGAAAATACTGCTACTAAAATACTGCTCATTTCAAATGCAAAGCAAGTGCCGCCCCCGACATCGCCAACACCTACATTATAAGTATTAACCCCTAGTCTGCCGCTCCGGACACTGCCGCCACCTACATTATATGTATTAACCCCTAATCTGCTGCTCCCAACATCGCCGACACCTACATTATATTTTATTAACCCCTAATCTGCCACCTCCAATGTCGCCGCAACCTACCTATACTTATTAACCCCTAATCTGCCGCCCCAAATGTCGCCGCCACTAAAATAAACATATTAACCCCTAAACCGCCACACTCCCGCCTTGCAAACATTAGTTAAATATTATTAACCCCTAATCTGCCGTCCCTAACATCGCGGCCACCTACCTACATTTATTAACCCCTAATCTGCCGTCCCCAACGTCGCCGCCACTATACTAAATGTATTAACCCCTAAACCTAAGTCTAACCCTAACACCCCCTAACTTAAATATAATTACAATAAATCTAAATAAAAATTAATATTATTACCTAAATTATTCCTATTTAAAACTAAATACTTACCTGTAAAATAAACCCTAAGCTAGCTACAATATAACTAATAGCTACATTGTAGCTAGCTTAGGGTTTATTTGTATTTAACAGGCAAGTTTGTATTTATTTTAACTAGGTAGAATAGCTATTAAATAGTAATTAACTATTTACTAACTACCTAGCTAAAATAAATACAAATTTACCTGTAAAATAAAACCTAACCTAAGTTACAATATACACCTAACCTAACCCTACAATAAAATAAATTAACTAAATTAAAAACAATTAAATAAATTAAATTAGCTAAAGTACAAAAAAATCCCATTAAATTACAGAAAATAATAAACAAATGACAAGATATTTAAACTAATTACACCTAATCTAATAGCCCTATCAAAATAAAAAAAGCCCCCCCCCCAAATAAAAAAACAAAACCCTAGCCTAAACTAAACTATCAATAGCCCTTAAAAGGGCCTTTTGCGGGGCATTGGGTGGGTTTTATTTTTTAGATTAGGGTTTGGGCCGCAAAAGAGCTAACTGCCCTTTTAAGGGCAATGCCCATCCAAATGCCCTTTTCAGGGCAATGGGGAGCTTAGGTTTTTTTAGATAGTATTTTATTTGGGGGATTGGTTGTGTGGGTGGTGGGTTTTACTGTTGGGGGGTTGTTTGTATTTTTTATTACAGGTAAAAGAGCTGATTTCTTTGGGGCAATGCCCCGCAAAAGGCCCTTTTAAGGGCTATTGATAGTTTAGTTTAGGCTAGGGTTTTTTTTTATTTGGAGGGGGATTTTTTATTTTGATAGGGCTATTAGATTAGGTGTAATTAGTTTAAATATCTTGTAATTTGTTTATTATTTTCTGTAATTTAGTGGGGGGTTTTGTACTTTAGCTAATTTAATTTAATTAATTTAATTGTTTTTAATTTAGTTAATTTATTTAATTGTAGAGTTAGGTTAGGTGTTATTGTAACTTAGGTTAGGTTTTATTTTACAGGTAATTTTGTATTTATTTTAGCTAGGTAGTTATTAAATAGTTAATAACTATTTAGTAACTATTGTACCTAGTTAAAATAAATACAAACTTGCCTGTAAAATAAAAATAAACCCTAAGATAGCTGCAATGTAACTATTAGTTATATTGTAGCTATTTTAGGGTTTATTTTATAGGTAAGTATTTAGTTTTAAATAGGAATTATTTAGGTAATAATATTAATTTTTATTAAGATGTATTGTAATTATATTTAAGTTAGGGGGTGTTAGGGTTAGGGTTAGACTTAGCTTTAGGGGTTAATACATTTAGTATAGTGGCGGCGATGTTGGGTGCGGCAGATTAGGGGTTAATATATGTAAGTAGGTGGCGGCGATGTTAGGGACGGCAGATTAGGGGTTAATAATATTTAACTAGTGTTTGCGAGGCGGGAGTGCGGCAGTTTAGGGGTTAATATGTTTATTATAGTGGCGGCGATGTCCAGAGCGGCAGATTAGGGGTTAATAATTGTATTTTAGTGTTTGCGATACGGGAAGGCCTCAGTTTAGGGGTTAATAGGTAGTTTATGGGTGTTAGTGTACTTTTTAGCACTTTAGTTATGAGTTTCATGTTACGGTGTTGTACCATACTGACTTTTAAATGCGTTTGGGATCTTGGAGGTAGAGGGTGTACTGCTCACGTTCTGGCCTCCCAGGACAAGCTTGTAATATCAGCACTATGGAAGTCCCATAGAAAAAAGACTTTACGAAGTTTACGTAAGTCATTTTGCGGTAAGGCCAAAGAAGTGTGCAGTGCCCCTAAACCTGCAAGACTCGTAATAGCAGCGGGCGTAAAAAAGCAGTGTTAGGACCTCTTAACGCTGCTTTTTTAACTTAACGCACAACTCGTAGATTGCTATAGACATGTGCACTCTCCTGAGCTTCTATGGGCCTACCAGTTTACACTTCAACAAAGGATACCAGGAGACAAAGCAAATTTGATAACAGACGATAATTGGAAAGTTCTCTCTGAATCATGAAAGTTACATTTTGACTTTAGTGTCCTTTTAAAGATATAATCTTGGTAGTACAATGTATACTTTCAGCTAGCTGTAACAATCTACAACTGTATGATAAAAATGCATTCTAGTTCTACTCTTCACCACTGGTGTCCATAGTGGCACAAATTAACTGTCAAACAATATCAGGGCTGCCATCAAAATACATAGGGGCATATTTATCAAGCTCCTATTGGAGCTTGATGCCCCGTGTTTCTGGCGAGCCTGCAGGCTTGCCAGAAACAGCAGTTATGAAGCAGCGGTCACAAAGACCGCTGCTCCATAACCTGTCCGCCTGCTCTCGGGTTGATTGACACCCCCCTGCTGGCGGCCTATTGGCCGCGAGTCTGCAGGGGGCGGCGTTGCACCAGCAGCTCTTGTGTGCAATGCTGAATACGCAGAGCGTATTGCTCTCCGTATTCAGCGAGGTCTGTCGGACCTTATCCGCACTTTCGGATCAGGTCCGACAGACCTTGATAAATAGAGGCCATAGACTGCAAGTTTACTACTTAATATTTTATTTTCCTAATCAAGACATGTTAGATGTCCACAGTTACAATGACATATTTTATGGATTTCAAAATACTATGACAAGCAATGCTTATTATAAAAAGTCTGATATATAATACTTAGTACAAGATAGCATGGAAATAATCACAATACATGTGTGTCTGTAAAAGAAATGGTGAGACGTATATGAGAAATCTGATTTATGATGTAGGAGGAGCCTCCTGTCAGTTTTAAGGTCACTTATGGGCCTATACGCACATATAGAACTTGATGGAGGAAATCTAATTCTCTGGGCCACTCATAGGCCTTAGAAGAATGCAATACTATTATATACAAAGAAAAATATGTCACAGAACAAAATTCAAGTAACTGACAGTCACCTAGATTACGAGTTTTGAGCCCTATAGGGAAAGTAAAGAACGCCACAAAAATTGCGTTATTTAACCCCCTATAGCGCTGCCATTACAAGTTTAAAAAAACCTGGCTTGAGCGGGTTATATGGACATTTGGAGCTCCATACCGCGCCAAAAACAAGCAGTAATTTGACGTGCTCGTACACACTTTCCCCATAGACATCACTGGGGAGAGCCGGCAAAAAAAGTCTAACACCTGCAATCGCGGAAACAAAAGCTCTGTAACACAGCCCCATTGATGTCTATAGGTAAAACAAAATACAGTTTAAGCTTAACACCCTAACATAAACCCAGAGTCTAAACACCCCTAATCTGCTGCCCCTGATATCGCCGACGCCTGCCTACAGTTATTAACCCCTAATTTGCCGCTCCCGATATCGCCGCCACCAAAATAAAATTATTAACCCCTAATCTGCCGCTCCCGATATCGCTGCCACTATACTAAAGTTATTAACCCCTTATCCGCCATACACCAACATCGCTGCAACTATATTAAAGTTATTAACCCCTATTCCGCCGCTCCCGATATCGCCGCCACCTAAATAAAGCTATTAACCCCTAAACCGCCAGCCCCCCACATCGCAACAACCTAAATTAAACTATTAACCCCTAACCCTAACGTAACCCTAACCCTAACGTAACCCTAACCCTAAAACACCCCCTAACTTTAACATAATTAAAATAGATCTAAGTTAAATTTACAATTATTAACTAAATAAACCTAATAACCGCCTAAACCGCCATCCCCCACATCACAACAACCTGAATGAAACTATATTAACCCATAAACCTAACCCTGACGTAACGCCAACCCTAATGTAACCCTAAACCTAATCCTAATGATTTGAACAGCCAATAGGATTTTAGGAGCTTTAATTCCTATTGGCTGATTCAAATTTTTCAGCCAATAGGAATGCAAGGGACGCCATCATGGATCACGTCCCTTGCATTGAAGATTCAGTGTACAGCGGCGACCGTATGAAGAGGATGCTCCGCGCCGGATCTCTTCAGGATGGACCCACTCCGCGCCTCCGGGATCAAGATAGAAGATGCCGACTGGATGAAGATTGAAGAGGCCATCTGGATGAAAACTTCTCGCCGCCTGGATCAGGACTTCATCTCCGGGATGAAGATCGTTCAAGTTGGACTTCGAAAACTGTAAGTGGATCGTCCTTGGGGTTAATGTTAGATTTTTTTAAGGGTTTTTTGGGTGAATTTTTTTTTTAGTTTAGGGTCTGGGCAGTAAAATAGCTAAATGCCCATACAAATGCCCTTTTAAGGGCAATGGGTAGCTTATTTTTTTTTTAGAATTAGGTTTTTTATTTTGGAGGGTTGGTTGGGTGGTGGGTTTTACTTTTGGGGGGGTCTTTGTGTTTTTTTTACAGGTAAAAAAGCTGATATCTTTGGGGCAATGCCCCACAAAAGGCCCTTTTAAGGGTCATTGGTAGTTTATTGTAGGCTAAGGTTTTTTTTATTTTGGGTGGGCTTTTTTATTTTGATAGGGCTATTAGATTAGGTGTAATTCTTTTTTATTTTGGATAATTTCTTTTGTTATTTTCCTTAATTTAGTGTTTGTTATTTTTTGTAACTTATTCTTTATTTATTTTTTGTATTTAGATACTTTGTAATTTTTAGAGTAGTGTTTAAAAAAATGTAATGTGTAGTTTAGTTTAATTGGTAGTTAGTGTAATTTTAGTTTAATATTTATATTAGTTTAATTGTTAGTTTAAACTTAATTTTTTAAATTTGACAGGTAAGTTTTAATTTAATTTAAGCTAGGTAAATTGTAATTTTAATATAAAGTTAGGGGGTTGTTAAGTTTAGGGGTAAATAGTTTAATTTAGTTTATTTCGATGTGGGGGCTTTCGTTTTAGGGGTTAATAGTTTAGTTTAGTATATTTCATTGTGGGGGGCTTGCGGTTTAGGGGTTAATAGGTTTAGTATAGTGGTGGCGGTGTAGGGCTTAATAACTTTAGTATAGTGGGGGCGATGAGGGCGGATGGCAGATTAGTGGTTAATAATATTTAAATAGTGTTTGCGATGCGGGAGGGTGGCGGTTTAGAGGTTAATAAGTTTATTATAGTGGTGAGGATGTCAGGAAGCGGCGGAATAGGGGTTAATATTTTTTAAAGTGCCTGCGATATCGGGAGCGGCAGATTAGGGGTTAATAAATTTATTATAGTGTCTGCGATGCGGGAGGGCCTCGGTTTAGGGGTTAATAGGTAGTTATGGGTGTTAGTGCACTTTGTGACAGTTTAGTTATGAGTTTTATGTTACAGCTTTGTAGCGTAAAACTCATAACTACTGACTTTAGATGGCGTTACAGATCTTGTCATTTTAGGCTGTAACACTCGCTTTTTAGCCTCATCGCAAAACTCGTAATACCGGCGCTATGGGAATCCCATGAAAAAACATCATTTTTAGGAGTGCGGTAGTGACGTGGTACAGGCTAAAAGGCTTGCGATACAGCTATACCGACAAGACTTGTAATGGCTGCGTTAGGGAAAATGATGTGTTATGGGCCACAACGCTGCTATTTGACTCATAACGCAAAACTCGTTATCTATGTGAGTGACAATTATCTAACATAAGGACACTTATGGGAACTTGATGGAGGGGATCTAATTCTCCGGGCCACTCATGGGCCTTAGAAGAATGCAATAATATTGTATACAAAGAAAAATGTCACAGAACAAAATTCAAGTAACTGACAGTGACAATTATCTAACATAACTACTCCATTACTAATCTTATATACTTCATTCTCACAATAACTTTATTGAAATTGTTGAACAAACAAGCACAACACATACATGCTAAATTAATAATACTTGAACTCCTAGGTAAGACATAATGGTACTGCGTGAAAGCTTATGACACTGATACTTGATATAATATGCTATCCGCAATAGGGAGTCTGCCTTAGCGTCTGAGTAATCAGTTTATCAAATCAACTATCTGAGGCTAAGCTCCTTCTATGGCGGGAGCTGTAATTATCTTTATACTGGCTGAGATAATTTCAGGGCCATATTATAGAACCAAGGAGTAAGCAGAGTTAAATAAGTAGGAGACGGTGCTCCTGACATGTACGCACCTGACCGTGTTTCACATCACTCTTCTGCTGAGGTTTTTTTCCCCCCACATTTTTTCTCCATTGACTTCTATTGGGGAATAGGTTATAGTTAACATGACAGTCTAATTGTGCTAGAAGTAAGCTGTTTGCGCTAGTCGGGTTAGCACGAGAGGAATAACACTAGCACAATCCGACGAGCGCAAAAAGTTTAAATCTAGCGTAATTATCGATATAGCAGAAGCGCAAAGTAACATCCTGTAGAACAGAGCTTTCCAAACTTTTCATGTTGGCGACACACTTTTTAGACCTACATAATTTCGCGACACAGTAATTAATTCAGTTGTACTAGCAAAAAGGAGGTTAAACTAACTTGTTTTAAGAGATACGGACACATACATAAATTATATAATAATGAAATTTGCAAGTAACAGTATGTATGTGCAAGAATTAAAAAAAATGTTTAATAACACCAATAGCTACTTACTATTTTAATGGGATGTATGAGGTTGATGGGATGAACACAGTTTCTGAATATTTGGTGGAATATTAGATAAAGACACTCACATTTCATCATCAAGCATTTTTAAGTTTCCACTTCCTATCCTTATATCAAGAGCAAGAGCAGCAATGCACTACTGGGAGCTAGTTGCAAAAAAAACCCACTGACTTCTGACTTCAGCTCAGCGTTTAAGCTGCCGCCCTCAGAGCTTGGTGAGTCCGATTGACTACTGCCCACGCTGCAAACACACTGCTGTCCCACTCAATGACTACACATGCAGTTACAAGCCAATTAAGCAGACTACACGTGCAGTCAGGAGCCAATGTGCCGCCAAAGCCGCCAATTGGAATAGTTTCAGTTCCCACTGAGCTGCGCCAATTGGTTAAGATGATCTGTGACCCACAAGGTATCAATCATGTGTCAACCATGTGATATGCGTAGCAGGCAGGCAAAAGTCAGAAACCAAAAAAATAAATAAATGTAAAAAAATTTGTGCTGAAGCAGGGACACACCTACACACTACTGCCGACACACTAGTGTGTCCCGACACACAGTTTGGAAAGCACTGCTGTAGAAGCTGAGGGCAAGGCTGCATAACATGATCCTTATACCACTTTGTTAGGTAAGTAAGAAAATCTGTAAGGCGCCATTTAGCTGATAAATAAAGCTTCACTGGCAGGCTGGTCTAGACCCACTAGTCCATCCAAAGCAGACATAAAGAGGACTGGGCTCATGACGCCCATCATCCCGATATCATAAAACACTGAATTTTACTGACCGCCAGACTCTCACTCTCACTAAAAACTGGCATAGACTCACTCCCTGTCTGTACATCCTCTGACAGTGATCTGAAGGTAGGTATAGGGATCTGAAGAGTCGGGCTATTCCAATCGTTGTAGAGCTTCAGACGCTCCTTGAAAACTCACCTATTCAGAGAGGCTTTACCAGCTCTCCTCCATCCCTCATCCGAACCAAACTAATACATGAACTGCCTGACTCACTGCTGCAAATACAACCGGTGTAACAAACTACCCGAACCTTATGTCTCTGCACCCTTAACCTACAGACTGTGAGCTCTTCGGAGCAGGGCCCTCTTCCTCCTGTACTAGATTTGTTTAGTTTTGTTATGTTTTGTATTTTATCACAAATCTATGTCATTGTATACCCCTATCTTTGTACCCAGTGATACAGAATTTGGCCGCGCTTTACAAATAAATGAAAATAATAATAATAATCGCTCACTAGTGTCAGAGTTACCTCTGCCTGGGGAGCGGTAGTGTCATCTGCTGCAAGATTAGAAAGAATAGGAGCAAACAGGACCTATCCTTTGTGAGATTCAAAAAGTGCATCTCCAAACTCAGACGTAAATCTCCAAATATCAAATCAACTGTTACTGACATCTTAGAGAGTGACTATTAGCTTTCAACCTTCTAATTTAGCGCCTGTAGTCCAAGCATTTAAAGTCCAGTGCACAGGACTGTATAATCCATCTATCACGGGGGGGGGGGGGGTTACCACGGGCCTCAATGCTCTGGATTGGTTTGCAGGTGTAGATCCATATACATACTGATATCTTGCAATTCAAAACAATCTGCTGGATTCAAGTATCATGTGGCTGGAAGGTTCCACAATCCGCTGTTAAACAACGTTTTATAACACTGTTAAACCAATATTGCTACCATTCAAGGTGCTGCACAGAGACACGCCATATTTTATGGATTTTAATTTAAAAATAATTAAAATGTTTCTTTAAAGTTCCTTTACACCTTTATATTGGGAATTCCCAGAGAATATTGTAGTAGATTGTTTTTATTTTTGGCATTTGCGGGAATTTTTTAGACGATTATTGACAATTTAGGCATACATTGTCAGAAAGGTTCTCCACCCTACTCTAGACATTATAATGTATATTGGCAATAAAAGAACATGTACTTGTCATCATGCACAGTGTCCTGACATCACATATGCCACGGGGGCACTGGAAATAATCATTCTCCAATCATGGCGCTAAAAAGCGCTCTGTTTTGCGTAACTCTGTGTCTACGTCCCAGCAGTAAATACAGAGGACGACACAGTGTGTCCATTGCAAATTAAGTCCACACAAATATCAAGGAAGTAAATGAAGACCTACCTGTCACTGCTATTGGCGTATGTTTATGTATTTTTTATAAACACAATAATGTATCTCAATAAAAGTTATTTTCAGTCATCGGAAATCCAACTTTGTAACTTATTTTGTCATGATAAAATAACGTAAAAATCTTACGAACAGACAAGACAGAAATAATTTTAGTTTAAAAGCACATAAATGTGTGGAAAAAAGTGTTGTAATATGTTAGAGCACTTTATTATTGCACTATTGCTTAGATTGAGCCCTACATAGTTCCAGAACAGCTATGGCCGACTGTAATCTGGATTATGATTTGTGTGTAAGTAAATATGACTCTATGCAGGACTCAGTACAACACACAGTTATAGCAAGCAATAGTGTGATAACAAAATTCTCCAAAACATTTTCCTTTTGCAATTAGAAGTCTTTAGTATTTCGAAACCTGAATACAGATTCCAGTTTACCCTACAAGGGCAAGACAATGCTACAGCTGTTTTAAGAATCCTTTGTTGTATCAATTTAGTGTTTTTTTATTCCCCTGTAGACTCTGCACATAAACCCCTCTAGGCAGGTAGAGCCAAATCAACTGTATGATCTGTTAATTGTTTCCTGTATCACTTCTTGTTTGCACAATTTGTGTATCCCAATTTGACCCAGAGGACATTTTTAAAATTCTTTGTACTAAGCAAAATGACAGCAGTTTTCAAATATTAACGTTTTTATTCATTCTCAGTTCAATTGTTCCTAAACGGAATTGTTTCTTGATTGAAAGGGACAGTCTACTTGAAAATCTTTATTGTTTAAAAAGATAGATAATCCCTTTATTACCCATTCCCCAGTTCTGCATAACCAACACAGTTATAGTAATACACTTTTCACCAAAAATCAGTAAGCAAAATATTAATTGTACACCAGGTGCACATTTTGGATTATATGCAGGGAGTTTTATAGTTTCGCATTACTCTTTGCGCGTGTCAGAACAGTTTGAAGTAGTTTGAAGTTTGAAATTAAACACATTCACTCTAACACAATTTTTTTATTTTTTTATTAATTTATCATATTACAAATATTTCAAATAATTCATGAACATTCCTTGATCAATGAATCCAATCATTTACATTTCTTCAGCAATTACTCTGAGTATATAGAGCTTAAATAGAACAAATATTTAATTTCCTTGTACCTTATACATCAAATGATAATAATCTAATGAGAGCTAAATTAATAAATGCCCTCCTTCATATCTCCTATTTCTCCACCTCTTGGATCCTCTTAAACATAAAAGGGGGGAGGGGGATTTTTAATTAATATATTATTACTCCCCCCATCTCCTTGCTCCACTCCTAATATTATAATTAAATGTTAGCAATTAGTTCTATACAGGTTTTAAATCCCTCACTTTGATAACAAATAAAATCCTTCCAGATCCTACCAAGAGAAACTCCCATCTTTCCTCCTAATTTATAATCATAGGCGCCTATAATTGCAGAGGAGTTTATTAAGAGAATTTTTACTTGTGAAATTGACGGGATTTTATTATTAATCCAATTTGCAAAAAATAATTTCCTAAGAATTATGATCACTAATTGGACAAATTTACCTTTCTTTTCCCATGAGTCATTGCTAACTAGAAGGAGATCAGCTTCCTTGGTCAAACAAATCTTACTTTTTGTTATTAAAAATAGAAGATAACTCGTTCTTGACCAAAAATGTTTTAACTTTGTGCATTCCCATAAAAGATGTCCTAAATGTGGGCTTGCGTAAAGACATTTAGGGCATACATTTCTAACTACCTTTTTCCATTTAGCAACCCTACTTGGTGTTAGGTAGTCCCTATGGAGTAATCTAAATTGAGTTTCTTTTAAGTATGTATAAGTACATAATGTTTGAGGTGTATAGAAAACCCATTTCTGGGAACACATTGCTTCACGCAAGAAGCAATCACCCCAGAAGGGTTTTCAGATCAGTCACAAAAGGACAGTTCATACGTCTCAGACGAAACTGTACCACACAAGAGGAGTATGAGAAACAAGCTTTAGACTTGGAAAACCGCTTATGCCAGAGAGGATATAACAGAAAGGAGGTGTCCTTGATTAAGATGGACATAGCGAAGAGAGATCGGTCAGAGTTTTTAAAAACAGAAAAAACAACCAAACATGAAATCTCAAAGGGTGTCACTTTCATCACAGGGTACAGTAACCAATACCATCAGGTCTGCAACATCATACGGAAACATTTCCGTATGTTGTCAGCTGATGATGATCTTAAAGATATAGTCACACGAGGATGCAGATATGCCTTTAAGAGAGGGAAAACTTTAGGAAACATTCTTGCCCCCACACAGTTATACTCCATGAGACCAGACCATTCATCGTGGTTAAGGTTTAAAGGAGTATACAAGTGTAGCTACACGTCATGCATAGCATGCAGTTATCTCCAAAGTGGAGAAGGCTTCTCGAGTACAGTAACAGGGGAGAGATTTAATCACTATTCCTGCCTTAACTGTAGAGCCACTTACGTGGTATATTTACTTACTTGTGTAGAATGTGGAGTCCAATATACGGGTCTCACTTCTAGAGAAACACGAGATAGAATCCGTGAACATGTAAATAATATTAAGGCAGGTAAACTGACTACTCCGTTGATACAGCATTTCAATTTGAAACACAACAAAAAAGCTGACACTTTAAGGTGGACCATTATTGAAAAAGTAACTTGTAAAACTAGAGGTGGGGATAGGGATAAGCTCTTGTCCAAAAGGGAAGCGTTCTGGATACATAGGCTAAGAACAAGAATACCACTAGGTTTAAATTCGGAGTTTGATATCATCAATTTCTGGGAATAGTTCTTGGTCTGTGTATTCAGAATGACCCAAGAAGAATTGGTACGTTTTACCTGCATATATATATATATGCTTTATTTAATGTTAATCTTCGTTTAATTAAAAGAGCAGCATTGACAGCTTAAACTATTCCCACCTCCTACTATAGCAATTTTTAAGTAATCATAAACACAAGTAAGTAGTTAATGACAATATATAACAGAATGTTATAAAAAGAACAATTCAACAATTATTATTGGGAAGTTTCATTCAGCCTTGTTCCCAGAAATAGAGCAAGTGTATTTAAGCACTATAAAATTTTTTATTTTTTTTTCTGTTATGTAACGAATTAGAATATTTTGAATAATTTGAGTATACTAACGTATTATAATGTTTTGATTTTTCGTTTTTCGATGCTTGCAATGATGATTCATATAAATTTTGTGACTAGTTAACAGTATGTAACAATTGTTTCTATTTAGAACCAATGTATGTGAAACTGGAATAAATAGGTGTGTTCAGGATAACGCCCAGGATAAATGTTTTTATCCAATCACAATTGTGCACAAGGTATTTAAAGGTAGTTGAGATTAAGAACTTTATGCTACGACTACGGCCCTATCGGCTGAAACGCGTCAGCAATAGCTCTTTGGGTGTTATCCACACACACCACCAAGACCTCCTCCTTTTTTTTTATTTCCCTGGTGAAGTTAATGGTGACCTACAATAAAGTCATTTTAAAAGAAGTACTCTGGTGCAGCTCATCACTTTGTATTTTGCTATTCGAGAAACGGAGCAAGCACATTGACACTTCCATATCCGCAAGGTGATTAAGCCAACACCTGAGGTTGATCCGACGGTGAAAGGATCCAGAAGCCGCGAGCCAAAAGAATCGGTGACGTCACACGCCAAGTCACCGCAGGTTTCCGCAAGTGGAGCAACGGCCCAGGAGGAGAGCAGTGACGAAGCCGGAGGCATATGAAGGGACTCTGACTGAGCAAACCCACGGCCTAAAAGCAAATCGGAATGTGAATGCACACTCTCTGTGGACGGGCGAGTCTCCTTTACAGCTGCGGTACCTGGCAGGGATCCTCAAGCGGGGTGAGTCTTTAACAAATACCACCTGTTCTGGCTAATATTCAAAGGAACAGAAGTTAACTTTAACTTTTACAAAACATAAAGACTGTGCAGTTGTTCAGGTGCTCACACGAAAATTGACTTTTTATAAACATATACACAGTTGGTTTCCTGTAGAGTGTGGTTGAGCACTGACACACTGTTGTTTGGCTTATCTTGCGGTTATAAGGACACTGAACACAACAACAAGTATGGATAATATAGGGGACATGGAAGTTACAAAATTTTATTCATTGCAAACTTCTGATGAACGTTTGGAAAATACCACAGAAATAGAAAATGTATTTTCCTCTGAATTTTCTACTTACAGTTTAAGCAAGTTATTCGAGCATCTTGAATCCCTCCTGGATAAAGAAATAAGATTAAAATGGGACATTTGGACACTGCAGAAATATTTAAAGCAGGGAATGATACCCCGTGGTCTAAGGGTCAATAAATTCCCCACATTTCAGGTGGAAGATGAAGAGTTCATAAGAATCTGGAATGGGGTCTTATCGGACTGTTCATTAAAATTGATGGGAATGTTGATTGAGTTTAAATCTAAAATGTTAGTTACTGTTTCTAGAGAGATTGATGTTTTGCAGATTGAACTAAATATACGCAGCAAAGAGTTAAAGTTTCAAAAATATGACTCAATTTTACAAGCTACTATAGCAGAGTCTAAAGCATTGATCATGGCTATTAAACATGATAAATACCTAAGGGATCTTAGTGATTATGAGAATAATAAAATTTATATTTGGAACCGAAAGCAAAGAACTAACTATAGAAGGGAGAACGATCAAAAAAGATTTCCAAAAAACAAGAAGTCAGGTAAAAGATCAAATAAATTAGCTTTCAAGTCTAAAAAAGTAACTTTTAATGAAAGTGAGGCAGAGTCCTCGGGTGATTGTTCTACATCTGGAGAGGAAGAAAATATAGTACAGGAGAGGGCTTCTCACACAAACACAAACCCAGAGAACTCCTTAACTCATTTAGCAACTACACCCACAGAGGTTGAGGCTTCTCGGTATCAGGCCTTAGAACAAGAGACAGATAGAGGGTTCCAAAGAGAACAGGATAGATCAGACATAGCGCAGGTTTTTTCCAAAGTCCCACAAGGGTTCGAAGGGGGGGGAAGCGATACAAAAGGGAAAGGGATTCTAAAAGAAGGTCCTTTACAGCAGCGACAACCCCCCAGGAGGGGCAGATCAAGAACGAAATACTGTTAGATTCGGTGATCAATCTTTCATCGCGTCCACTCAGTTGTATTGAAACAAAAGTTTTAAATTATGGCCTAAGTTTCGTGCCAGCTGATACTTTCAATCTGTTTCAAACACTGGTGGACGAAAATAAACTGATCAGGAATCTAACAGTTAAAAAGTATTTTGCACAAAAGAATATGGGTGATAATGATGATCTGAACATTGCTATAATTGAACTGTGAATGATAGAAGGGAAAGAGCGCAGACTCAAGTGCAATATTTAAAGTTTTTATTCAAGCAACAGACAAATAACAAATTGAACACTCACAAGATAGTGCATAAATTTATGCATATAATAGCCGATTGCTAGGTCCCAAAAACCGATCCTTATGGCAGTGTTTCCAAGGATGTATCACAGGTCAGTTCACGTTGCCGGCTTTGCAAACGAACACACCCGCTCTGCAGTCGCGGGGCTGATGACGTTTCCTGTAGCCGTCTCAAGGAGTGCTGGATCACTGACAACTCCTGGACTACGGATCCCGCCAGGGGTCAAAAAAGCTAAGCAAATTCTACGCGTTTCGTCTCGTATCGTCGAGACTTTGTCAAGAATGCTTAGCTACACATATTTGCGCATTATATACCCTTGATGGTGTAAGCGTAATTAATCGCAATTAATTGATAAGTATTACATATAAGGGTATATAAAGGGCAAAGAATGTAAAATAGTTGATACAATTGTAAATGCATAATAATTGATAAAAACATTTTTTAAAAAACAATGGCATAAAATATAGCAGTAAAAATATCAGGTTCTATATTGATAATACAATAATTGCAATTAATACCTCTATACCAAATTTTAAAATATATGCAAAAAACTATGAAACATGAACACAAATTAATAATACTCCAAGATGATTATATATATATATAAAATTGTTAAAATACATAGAACTACCACAACAATTAAATATGATAAAAAGAATGGTTAATTTCATAAAAAAGCCTGGATATCTAATTCTATATTTAACCCTTTGGGGAGCGGGTGTGTTCGTTTGCAAAGCCGGCAACGTGAACTGACCTGTGATACATCCTTGGAAACACTGCCATAAGGATCGGTTTTTGGGACCTAGCAATCGGCTATTATATGCATAAATTTATGCACTATCTTGTGAGTGTTCAATTTGTTATTTGTCTGTTGCTTGAATAAAAACTTTAAATATTGCACTTGAGTCTGCGCTCTTTCCCTTCTATCATTCACAGTTTATCTTGTTGGGGACCCTGGAGTTTACCCCTACTTTGGAGGAGCAGCGACCATTCACTTTATTTTACAATACATTATTTAATACTCCTGATATGCAAAGACTGTAAGTAATTTATCAAAACGGACTATATATATATGATCTTTTCCTGGACTGAAGTTATTTAATTATTTATACTATTGTTATTTTTTTATGTACTAGGGTATGTATATTATGTCATTTAGTACTTTTGATATTCAGGCTTGATTTTTATCCTTATTTTATTCTAAGTTAGCGCCCGGTTGTGTGTCACTCTGTTGCACACATATCCTGTTTTTGGTTTGTATTCCTATATCTCCTAACGGGGCAGCTTTCTGATTCTAACTAACATGGAGAATAATACATTTGAGCCTAATAATGAGATGAACTCTCTAGGCACCACACTTGTAAATAGCAGTACACAGTTTGGTAACAATTCTCTGCGCAGTAGCAGACAGAGGTCCTCTAATCTTTTAGAGGGTAATGCTATTAATTATTGTTCTTCTGATCCCCTCACACTTTTTAGAGATCTAGAAAAATTATTATTGAAGGATGCCAAGGAATGGCAAGACTTGGTTCTTTTAGATAATTATATTCTGCATGACATTGTACCTCGGGGTCTCAGAATTTTTAAATTTCCATCATTTAATTTAGATGAAGTTGAATTTCAGTTAGAGTGGGAACAAATTCTCCATTCTTGTTCAATATCTCTTATTAAATTATTAATAAAGTATAGGGAACACAAATTGAACCTATTGAAAACAGAGATAGATGAATTAGTAAATAAACTACAGCCTTATGAACACATTCAGAAGTGGAAAGAATTAAACATTAATATTCAATCTAGAATTGATTCTTTCTCCAGTGAGTTGAAATGTAATAAAACCAAAAAATTACAGAGGGATTTGGAAGACTTTAAAAATGATCAAGTATACTCATATAAAAAGAATGCCCCACAAAGAAACCACAATGTTATCAATCCTGTGATTAATGAGGAGGTATCGTTTAATCTTGATTATGAAGATAGTCATGTTCAAAATATATCCCCGGCCATTCATAATACTAATAATCACAATAGTAATAGGTTTTTTGAACATCATAACAGGAATATCCATGACAACAAAACTCCTAGGGGCAATTGGAGTAAGGACAATCACTATATGATAAATAAGCCCATAGTTCACGGCAATAATACGAATAAAGACACATATCATGAACAAGGGACATATTACAAAAATAGGGACCATAGTTCTTGGTACAAGGTACCCACTCATAACAGATTTACGGAATTGAACAAACAACCACAATCCCCTAGATGGCAACAGGAAGGAGCTAGACCCAAAAATAATCACATCCATACCCCTAGAACTCATAATCAATTCAATTATAAACCTAATTATCAAAAACAAGGTAACAAACATTTTTTAGGGGTACCCCCTTGGAGACAACAAGGGGGAGGACAGAATCAGGGATTTCACTATCACAAACAACATATACCCCCACAACACCATTTAGAAGGACCAAATATAGGGAGGGAACTTTTCCTGTCAAAACCCTTGAGTCAAAGGAACCCAAAAAGAACCATAGAGGAAACAGATCAAGAGGGATCAGGGGAGGACTCAAATCAAGGAATAAGAAACAAAGAGAGGTTGAACTAGAAGAAAATACAAAATTAATATTTAATTTATCAGACAGGGAATTTACAACTAGCGAACTAAGATTACTTAGTAAGGGCCTTAATTATGCGCCTAATTGTGCCCCTAATTTTTTCAATTTATATATTGATGTCCAGAAATTCATTCGTAAGGTTACTCTCAAGAGGTATTTTTCTAAAAATATTGCAAACCGTTCAATGGAAGGTATTGACATTATTAGTGAGGAAGACATCCAGATATTAGAGAATTTAGGGGGAGACTTAGAAAATGACACTATGGCATTAGACCTAAATTTATCTAATATGTCCACATATGACGATGGTGACGATTTTGGTGTTCAGCATTGTTCATTGAAACGCAAATCTACATTCTATCCTATTCATAGTCAGACAGAATATATTAAGATCTTTAACAGGTTAGTATGTTAGGATTTGGAAATACTATCGAAAAACATACCACAAAAAATAAAATGGGATAGAGATAACTTATCTAGGGATGAAAGGAATGCATTACAACATCTTAGTGAAGATAATGACATTGTATTTAGAGCCGCCGATAAAGGCGGAGGAATAGTGGTACAGAACAAAAAGGATTATCTTATAGAAGCATTACGTTTACTAGGTGACAAAACAACATATTTGCCCCTCACTTTTAATCCTACTAACAAATTTAAAAATGAATTATGTAGTCTTTTAAAAGAGGCTCAATCAATAAGTGTTCTTAATATGGAGGAGTTCAAATTTTTATATGAAGTAGCCCCCAAGATAGCATGTTTTTATCATTTACCAAAGGTCCACAAGGACCCTCTCAATCCCCCTGGAAGGCCTATTGTCTCTGGGATAGGCTCTTTATGTGATAATTTATCCAAATATGTCGATTCATTTTTACAACCTGTTGTTGTATCCAGTAGAGCCTATCTCAGAGACACAATAGATGTTATAGATAAGATGGAAGGAATAGAATGGAATGAAAACTACACATGGATAACCTGCGATGCAGCTGCTCTTTATACCTGCATTCCTCATTCCAAAGGGGTAGCAGCCATTAGAGAATCTTTAATGAACACTCATTTACCCACATTACAAAGGAAATTTATTGAAGATGCTATCTCATTTGTTCTTACACACAACTACTTTTTATTTGAAGGCACTTTTTATCAACAAGTACAGGGTACTGCGATGGGGACTACATTTGCCCCATCATATGCAAATATATACATGTCTATATTTGAAAATAATTTTATTTGGAATAATAATCCGTTTTATAACAACATTTTAAAGTATTTTAGATACATAGACGATATTTTAATTATTTGGCAGGGTCCAAAAGATCAAATCAAAGATTTTATAGCCCATATTAATTCTAATATTTATAATTTGAAATTTACATATGAGAGTTCCCCTGAATCAATTCCTTTCCTAGATCTGGTATTATATCATGATGCACTAACCAATAAAGTGTGTGTAAAGAACTTTCACAAACCCACTGATAGAAATAGTTTATTGAACGCAAAAAGTGGGCATTATAAACAGTGGAAGAATAATGTACCACTGGGTCAATACCAAAGAATTCGACGCAACTGCACCTATTTAGAAGATTTCAATAATGAAGCTGAACATCTGACAAAAAAGTTCTTAGAAAAAGGATATGATAAACAACTACTAGACAATGCGAAAGCAAAGGTCCTACAAATGGACAGGACTCAACTTATAAAAGGACAAAATAAGAATAAGAGCAAAGCTAGGAATAACTATGAGGAAGGGAATGTTAAATTCATTACTAGATATAATAATCAACATCAACAAATCAAAAGAATCTTGGGCAAACACTGGGAAGTATTAAAATTAGATCCTGTGCTCCATAATGTTTTAGGGGACAAACCAGAGGTTATTTTTAAAAAAAGCAAGGATATCAAAAATTACCTAGCCCCTACTAAACTAAGACATAAAGCAAACAATGGAACACTGACTAATTGGTGTGGGGGACAGGTAGGGCTATATCCTTGTAAAGTTATAGAGTGTGTCATGTGCCCTCTCATAGATACACAACATACTAGTTTCTCAAATTCAGATGGTAATCACACTTACAAATGCAAATATAGATGTACTTGCCACTCTACGTATGTAGTATACCTACTCACTTGCAAATGTGGCAAAATCTATGTAGGAAGAACTAAAAGAAAAATAAAGTATAGATTGAGAGAACATATTAGGAACATAGAGTCAGGTTTTGATAATCATAGTGTATCTTATCATTTTAAAGTATGTCACAATCAGAACCCTAATGAGCTTAGCATTAAAATTATTGAATGGGTTGCACCAGACAAATGGGATACTAACAGACTGCTGAAGTTAAGGCAAAGGGAAACCTTTTGGATAAAAACACTAGACTGTCTGGAACCCAAAGGGTTAAATATAGAATTAGATATCCAGGCTTTTTTATGAAATTAACCATTCTTTTTATCATATTTAATTGTTGTGGTAGTTCTATGTATTTTAACAATTTTATATATATATATAATCATCTTGGAGTATTATTAATTTGTGTTCATGTTTCATAGTTTTTTGCATATATTTTAAAATTTGGTATAGAGGTATTAATTGCAATTATTGTATTATCAATATAGAACCTGATATTTTTACTGCTATATTTTATGCCATTGTTTTTTAAAAAATGTTTTTATCAATTATTATGCATTTACAATTGTATCAACTATTTTACATTCTTTGCCCTTTATATACCCTTATATGTAATACTTATCAATTAATTGCGATTAATTACGCTTACACCATCAAGGGTATATAATGCGCAAATATGTGTAGCTAAGCATTCTTGACAAAGTCTCGACGATACGAGACGAAACGCGTAGAATTTGCTTAGCTTTTTTGACCCCTGACGGGATCCGTAGTCCAGGAGTTGTCAGTGATCCAGCACTCCTTGAGACGGCTACAGGAAACGTCATCAGCCCCGCGACTGCAGAGCGGGTGTGTTCGTTTGCAAAGCCGGCAACGTGAACTGACCTGTGATACATCCTTGGAAACACTGCCATAAGGATCGGTTTTTGGGACCTAGCAATCGGCTATTATATGCATAAATTTATGCACTATCTTGTGAGTGTTCAATTTGTTATTTGTCTGTTGCTTGAATAAAAACTTTAAATATTGCACTTGAGTCTGCGCTCTTTCCCTTCTATCATTCACAGTTTATCTTGTTGGGGACCCTGGAGTTTACCCCTACTTTGGAGGAGCAGCGACCATTCACTTTATTTTACAATACATTATTTAATACTCCTGATATGCAAAGACTGTAAGTAATTTATCAAAACGGACTATATATATATGATCTTTTCCTGGACTGAAGTTATTTAATTATTTATACTATTGTTATTTTTTTATGTACTAGGGTATGTATATTATGTCATTTAGTACTTTTGATATTCAGGCTTGATTTTTATCCTTATTTTATTCTAAGTTAGCGCCCGGTTGTGTGTCACTCTGTTGCACACATATCCTGTTATTGCTATAATTGATGTGACAAATAAATCTGGTTTAATTGAAGCTTTGACGTTTCAGGAAGTGTGTGATTTGGAGACACTAGAGAATTTAATTCTTGAAAACTCCAGTATGGAATTATCCTCAGATACAAATATGGTACATAGTGGCCCAAGTCTTTCCTGTGCCTCTAAATTTTATCCCATACAGGTAAGAGGGAATATTTTGGAACAGTTTCAAAAAAGAGTAGAGAAAGATCTGACTGAACTAGCCTATGTGGTTAGAACCACTACACATCAGAACCTAAATAGAGAAGAGGCAGCAGCTCTTAAAGAACTCAAGGGGGACAAGAATCGGGTCATAAGGTCAGCAGACAAGGGTGGGTCGGTAGTTGTCATGGACAGGAGCTTCTTTGTTCAGGAGGCAACACGACAGCTATCGGACCCATCTCAGTATTTACAATTACTAAGTGACCCTACATTAAGGTTCAGTCGAGAACTATCACATCTAATTGATGATGGTAAAGAAGCAGGCTTTCTCGATGACAAAACATGTAAGTTCTTAATGGTTGATTCCCCTGTTATGCCGATCTTCAATTTCCTGCCAAAAGTTCACAAGTCATTAACAGAAGTAAAGGGCCGTCCAATCATTAGTGGCATTGGCTCTCTCATTGAGCCAATGTCTCAGTGGTTGGACTCCATTTTGCAGCCAATGGTGTCAAATTTATTTAGTTATCTGAGAGACACCAAGCAACTTTTGATTGAACTTGAATCTATATCTTGGCAGGAAAATTTTAGTTGGTTATCCATAGATGTAACTGCATTGTACTCATCCATTCCTCATAAAAAAGGTCTGGAAGCGATATCATTCTTTTTAAAACGAATGACTACTTTTGATTCACATTTTTGTCAGTACATTTTAAGGGTAACTGAGTTTCTATTGACCCACAATTTTTTTCTGTTTGAAGGGGTCCACTACCTCCAGAGATGTGGGACAGCTATGGGGGCCAAGTTTGCCCCCTCCTATGCCAACCTCTTTATGGGGTGGTGGGAGCTGTCCCACATCTATGGATGTGGTGGGCCTTGGACAAATAAGATAAAATATTACAAGAGATACATAGATGATCTTTTGATCATCTGGGAGGGCAATGAAAAAGAAGCCAGAGATTTTCTTATGTACCTAAATGACAACACTGTAGGAATCAAATTTACCTTTGAGTACAATGCGAGCCAACTAAATTATCTGGATGTGACCCTTATGAGTAAGGGCAACAAGATACACACCAAGGTGTATAGAAAACCCATTTCTGGGAACACATTGCTTCACGCAAGAAGCAATCACCCCAGAAGGGTTTTCAGATCAGTCACAAAAGGACAGTTCATACGTCTCAGACGAAACTGTACCACACAAGAGGAGTATGAGAAACAAGCTTTAGACTTGGAAAACCGCTTATGCCAGAGAGGATATAACAGAAAGGAGGTGTCCTTGATTAAGATGGACATAGCGAAGAGAGATCGGTCAGAGTTTTTAAAAACAGAAAAAACAACCAAACATGAAATCTCAAAGGGTGTCACTTTCATCACAGGGTACAGTAACCAATACCATCAGGTCTGCAACATCATACGGAAACATTTCCGTATGTTGTCAGCTGATGATGATCTTAAAGATATAGTCACACGAGGATGCAGATATGCCTTTAAGAGAGGGAAAACTTTAGGAAACATTCTTGCCCCCACACAGTTATACTCCATGAGACCAGACCATTCATCGTGGTTAAGGTTTAAAGGAGTATACAAGTGTAGCTACACGTCATGCATAGCATGCAGTTATCTCCAAAGTGGAGAAGGCTTCTCGAGTACAGTAACAGGGGAGAGATTTAATCACTATTCCTGCCTTAACTGTAGAGCCACTTACGTGGTATATTTACTTACTTGTGTAGAATGTGGAGTCCAATATACGGGTCTCACTTCTAGAGAAACACGAGATAGAATCCGTGAACATGTAAATAATATTAAGGCAGGTAAACTGACTACTCCGTTGATACAGCATTTCAATTTGAAACACAACAAAAAAGCTGACACTTTAAGGTGGACCATTATTGAAAAAGTAACTTGTAAAACTAGAGGTGGGGATAGGGATAAGCTCTTGTCCAAAAGGGAAGCGTTCTGGATACATAGGCTAAGAACAAGAATACCACTAGGTTTAAATTCGGAGTTTGATATCATCAATTTCTGGGAATAGTTCTTGGTCTGTGTATTCAGAATGACCCAAGAAGAATTGGTACGTTTTACCTGCATATATATATATATATGCTTTATTTAATGTTAATCTTCGTTTAATTAAAAGAGCAGCATTGACAGCTTAAACTATTCCCACCTCCTACTATAGCAATTTTTAAGTAATCATAAACACAAGTAAGTAGTTAATGACAATATATAACAGAATGTTATAAAAAGAACAATTCAACAATTATTATTGGGAAGTTTCATTCAGCCTTGTTCCCAGAAATAGAGCAAGTGTATTTAAGCACTATAAAAGTTTTTTTTTTTTTTTTTCTGTTATGTAACGAATTAGAATATTTTGAATAATTCGAGTATACTAACGTATTATAATGTTTTGATTTTTCGTTTTTCGATGCTTGCAATGATGATTCATATAAATTTTGTGACTAGTTAACAGTATGTAACAATTGTTTCTATTTAGAACCGATGTATGTGAAACTGGAATAAATAGGTGTGTTCAGGATAACGCCCAGGATAAATGTTTTTATCCAATCACAATTGTGCACAAGGTATTTAAAGGTAGTTGAGATTAAGAGCTTTATGCTACGACTACGGCCCTATCGGCTGAAACGCGTCAGCAATAGCTCTTTGGGTGTTATCCACACACACCACCAAGCCCCCTTTCTTTGTTGTTACTTCCCTGGTGAAGTTAATAGTGACCTACAATAAAGTCATTTTAAAAGAAATACTCTGGTGCAGCTCATCACTTTGTATTTTACATAATGTTTGAGTCTTCTTAAGGATTTGGAAAAGAAATCTGTCCTAATCAGGGATATCCAATAAATGTATTCATTTGTTTCTTAATTCTTTTAATATTCTTTCCTCATCTGCTGTTCTAAGGATTTTATATATTTAGGATAAAGACTATTTCCCAGAATTAATTACTTCTAATAGTGGATGTTTGTGCCAAATCTGCAGAAAATACCTAGCCAAAGGGCTTTAAAATATTGATACATACATATACATTTCTAAATATATACTGTATCGACTGTGTCGACTCTGTCCTTGATGACACGTTGTTCAAAATAAAAACATTTTATATTTCTCTATAAAACCTAAGTGTGCCCTTCTTTTCCAAACAAATGTATACATGATTCTTTGAGGATTGCACCCAGGTGGTTGACACGTTGCCTAGGCTGGAGTGCTGGGACACCTGCTAATAGAACATATATATATATATATATATATATATATATATATATATATATATATATGTTTTATATATACGAAAAAACATATTTATACTATATTCATGTTTAACAATGTTAAACAATGTATTTACTATAAATATTTCACATTGCAATGTTCTTCATTTAAGGGAATATGTTCTAAGTATTTTTAAATAGATATTCCTATATATATCTGTATATATACACCTATATATGAAATTATATATATATATATATATATATATATATATATATATATATATATATATATACACACACACATACAGTATATATAGGTATAGATATATTTAGAAATATTTTTTTTATGAATAAATAGAACATATTATTATATGTGAAGAACATTGGAATGTGAAAAATGTATATTTAATGTCGGGTTTGCTCACTTGGTTAAACGCAATCTGATTTGGGCGACTTGTTGGGTTTCTACTTTTCCCCCTCCTCTGCAGTCTTTGAGGTGTATATGTTAACGAGGTCACGATACTCTAACCTCCTTTTTTTGTAAAGGGTCCATTACTTCCTATCACTGCCCCAGAAAAGGGGGTTGTAGTCTCTACATGAAGGCAAATGAACACTTTTCCGTTTGAAGTGTTGCTAGGAGACTGCTTTAGATGCAGTCAGCTTATTGGCCATGCTCAGTAGAGGACTTTTTCTGCAAAAAGCTTGTGACAGTAGAGTTATATAATGTCAGCTGACATTTCTCTGAAAGCAGTGGCTACACTGATCATTTCTAAGTGCTCATTTTTCCAAAAAACTAGTAAGTTGCTTGCTGTTTTATGCTAAATTTGATTTAACATATTTATGTATTTTTTACAAAAGGAGCATTGTTTCATATCCCTTTAAAATCTTCTTTCTGTTTTGTGGACATAGTTGTTTCATTTTTTGCTCCATTCTTGCTGAACACAATCTTTTAAATTCTCATGTAACACAGAGTACGACACCTGTAAATTGATTTTTATGTCCAGTTTTGCCATGAGTTTTTTTCTACAAAGCGCTAATTCTAATTAAAACCACAATAAAGGGACTCATACACCTCATTGTTTTTGGTATTGCTTTGGATTTGTATGATTTGTGTATAGGTTTTGCTCACACTTTATGATTGTAAATTGATGTTTGCCAATAAGCTGTGTATGACCCTGACCTGAAGTGGCATTGCTGTGTGGTATTTTGAACTTGTTTCCTGTCATCCACTTTGTCAGCTGGGTAGTATAGCTGCTGTCACTTGCTTATTCTTCAGCTACATGGTCCAAACTTAACAAACGGGACCATGCACTATAAGCCATATACTCATTCTCTTTTATTCTGTTTTACAACGTTACTCCTGTAATTTACCAAAATCACTACAATATATATGACTGGGTATAAATACCATGCTTTTGACTCTTTTTGTTTTATTGTTTCTCCATGTGCCACTGTATTTGCTATCACACTATGAAAAAAGCCTTGTTGTTCCAAATTGAAATCTACATCTACCTCTCTAAAAGATGTCTGCAGATAGGTTCTTTTAAGGAATGCTACCACATTGGCAATATTACGACTTCCAAAATATAGTAGCCATTGCACTGTTGCTGGTGTTGCTGGTATTGGAATGTCAGGAATTGTCCTTGGAGGACATAGTGTTGATAACAAAGTTCCTAACCCAAACCTACTGACTGGTGTTTCTAGGAAGATCATCAAGTATGACATTATAGCAGTGATGTCAGGGAGCCAGGAATCAGACTGAGACGAGAAGTGCAAAAATAATCACACCTTTATTAATAGCAAAAAATAATAAAAAGTCCACAAGTCAAATAACAAGCCAGGAGACAAAACCAGACCTGGTAGTCAGACGAGCCGAGTCAGGAGCCAAAGCGAATAGTCAGACGAGCCAGAATCAGGAACAAGAAAAACAGCAGAGTCAGGAACAAGCCAGGGATCAGGAACCAGTGCTGGTATTGGAGTGCGGTAATGAGCAAAATTTTGCTCAACGCTCACTTCTTGTCTTTTAACGACGGGTTTCTGAAAACTCATAATACCAGCGCTGTAGGTAAGTGAGCGGTGAGACAAAACTGCTCGTTAGCACCACATAGCCTCTAACGCAAAACTCGTAATCTGGGCCCATGTTTACTAATCAGCTGATTATTTAACCTGTGCTCTAGTTCAGATATCCTCAAAATCTGGCCTGTTAGGGAGGCTTGATGACAGGTTTAAAAACCAGTGGCCTATAGCAAGAGATGAACTAACTGTGCTTAAATAGTCATTGCAACTAAAGGGACACCAAACCCATATTTTTATTTAATGATTCCTATACAGCATGCAATTTTAAGCAACTTTCTAATTTACTCCTATTATCAATTTTTCATCGTTCTCTTGCTATCTTTATTTAAAAAGCAGGAATGTGATGCATAGGAGCCGGACCATTTTTGGTTGATACCCTAGGTTATGCTTGCAAATTGGTGGGTAAATATCAGCCTCCAATAAGTGAGCGCTATCCATGGTGCTGAACTTAAAATGGACTGGCTGCCAAGATTTACATTCATGATTTTCAAATAAAGATAGCAAGAGAATGAAGAAAAATTGATAATAGGAGTAAATTAGAAAGTTGCTTAAAATCGCATGCTCTATCTGAATCATGAACGAAAAGATTTGGGTTCAGTGTCCCTTTAAATAACTCAATTACTCATATGAAAGAGACAAAACAATAAGGTTAATTAAAAACTGTTTAAATGCCGGTAATATAAAGTCGCAAGAAATGTGTCTATATGCACAACTGATACGGCTGTATTCTCAGTGGCCTCAAGGCACTTTAAAAAGTAAGATTAAGGGATAGCAAAGTCCAAATTAAACTTGCAAGAATCAGCTAGAGCATGACATTCTAATACACCTTTAAATCACTTCTATTTTCAAATGTGCTTTTTTTCTTGTTATCCATTGTGGAAAATGAATACACACATATCTTACACTAGTGGGAGCTAGCTGGTGATTGGTACCTGCATACATTTGTCTCTTGTGATTGGCTAACTAGATGTGTTCAGCTAGCTGCCAGTAGTGCAATGCTCTTCCTTCAGCAAAGGATAAAAACAGAATGAAGCAAATTTAATAATAAAATTAAATTTGAAAGTTGTTACAAATTGTACGTTCTATCCAAATTATGCATTTTCTTTCCTTTAATATGATTTCCCTTATTGAGTACAGTTGAGACTTTTGCATCAAATGAGCAGAAGGGAAATACTTATTAGGGTTCCTTGAGGACTGGAATTGTGTAACACTGGTCTAAACAGATGCACCTTCTTAAACCTGGACTAAATTGGTATCCTCAGGAAAATCAATTCCTCTCTACTCCCCCAAAATAAACTAAGCTGAATCCAATTAAGCAAAAATAGATTTTATTTGGAGCCAGGGTGAGCTGGTGTAACGTGCTTGTGCGCGATTTCCCCATAGGAATCAACGGGGAGAGCCGGCTGAAAAAAAGTCTAACACCTGCAAAAAAGCAGCGTAAAACTCCTTAACGTAGCCCCATTGATTCCTATGGGGAAATAAAATGTATGTTTACACCTAACACCCTAACATGAACCCTGAGTCTAAACACCCCTAATCTTACACTTATTAACCCCTAATCTGCTGCCCCCGACATTGCCGACACCTATATTATAATTATTAACCCCTAATCTGCCGCCCCGACATCGCCGACACTATAAAAAACGTATTGACCCCTAATCTACCGCCCCTGACATCGCCGACACCTACATTATAATTATTAACCCCTAATCTTCCACTCCGGAAGATTAAATTGGTATCCTCAGGAAAATCAATTCCTCTCTACTCCCCCAAAATAAACTAAGCTGAATCCCATTAAGCAAAAATAGATTTTATTTGGAGCCAGGGTGAGCTGGTGTAACGTGCTTGTGCGCGATTTCCCCATAGGAATCAACGGGGAGAGCCGGCTGAAAAAAAGTCTAACACCTGCAAAAAAGCAGCGTAAAACTCCTTAACGTAGCCCCATTGATTCCTATGGGGAAATAAAATGTATGTTTACACCTAACACCCTAACATGAACCCTGAGTCTAAACACCCCTAATCTTACACTTATTAACCCCTAATCTGCTGCCCCCGACATTGCCGACACCTATATTATAATTATTAACCCCTAATCTGCCGCCCGACATCGCCGACACTATAAAAAACGTATTGACCCCTAATCTACCGCCCCTGACATCGCCGACACCTACATTATAATTATTAACCCCTAATCTTCCACTCCGGACACCGGATTATACCTACATTATACTTATGAACCCCTAATCGGCTGCGCCTAACATCGCCGACACCTACATTATATTTATTAACCCCTAATCTGTTGTCCCCAATGTCGCCGCCACCTACCTACACTTATTAAACCCCTAATCTGCCGTCCCCAACGTTGCCACTATAATAAACATATTAACCCCTAAACCGCCGCACTCCTGCCTCGCAAACATTAGTTAAATATTATTAACCCCTAATCTGCCGGCCCTAACATCGCCGCCACCTACCTACATTTATTAACCCCTAATCTGCCGCCCCCAACATCACCGCCACTATATTAAAGTTATTAACCCCTAAACCTAAGTCTAACCCTAAACCTAACACCCCCTAACTTAAATATAATTTAAATAAATCTAAATAAATATTACTATCATTAACTAAATTATTCCTAGTTAAAACTAAATACTTACTTGTAAAATAAACCCTTAAATAGCTACAATATAACTAATAGTTACATTGTAGCTATTTTAGGATTTATTTTTATTTTACAGGCAAGTTTGTATTTATTTTAACTAGGTAGAATAGTTATTAAATAGTTATTAACTATTTAATAACTACCTAGTTAAAATAAAGACAAATTTACCTGTAAAATAAAACCTAACCTAAGTTACACTAATACCTAACACTACACTATAGTTAAATAAATTAACTAAATTAAATACAATTACCTACATTAAATTAAATTAGCTAAAGTACAAAACAAAAACAAAAAAACACTAAATTACAGAAAATAATAAACAAATTACAGAAATGTAAACTAATTACACCTAATATAATAGCCCTATTAAAATAAAAAAGCCCCCCAAATAAAAAAAAACCTAGCTCAAACTAATCTACCAATAGCCCTTAAAAGGGCCTTTTGCGGGGCATTGTAATCAGCTCTTTTACCTGTAAAAAAAAAATACAAACACCCCCCCCAACAGTAGGACCCACCACCCACACAACCAACCCCCCCCAAATAAAATACTAGCTAAAAAAACCTAAGCTCCCCATTGCCCTGAAAAGGGCATTTGGATGGGCATTGCCCTTAAAAGGGCAGTTAGCTCTTTTGCCGCCCAAACCCTAATCTAAAAAATAAAACCCACCCAATACACCCTTAAAAAAACCTAACACTAACCCCCTGAAGATTGACTTACCAGGAGACGTCTTCATCCAAGCTGGGCAAAGTGGTCCTCCAGATGGGCAGAAGTCTTCATCCAAGCCGGGCAGAAGTGGTCCTCCAGATGGGCAGAAGTCTTCATCCAGACGGCATCTTCTATCTTCATCCATCCGGCGCGGAGCGGGTCCATCTTCAAGACATCCGACGCGGAGCATCCTCTTTCTCCGACGATTAAAACAGAATTAAGGTACCTTTAAGTGACATCATCTAAGATGGTGTCCCTTAGATTCCGATTGGCTGATAGAATTCTATCAGCCAATCGGAAATAAGGTAGAAAAAATCCTATTGACTGATGCAATCAGCCAATAGGATTGAAGTTCAATCCCATTGGCTGATCCAATCAGCCAATAGGATTGAGCTCGCATTCTATTGGCTGATTGGAACAGCCAATAGAATGCGAGCTCAATCCTATTGGCTGATTGGATCAGCCAATAGGATTGAACTTCAATCCTATTGGCTGATTGCTTCAGCCAATAGGATTTGTTCTACCTTAATTCCGAATGGCTGATAGAATTCTAGCAGCCAATCAGAATCTAAGGGACGCCATTTTGGATGACGTCACTTAAAGGTACCTTTATTCTGTTTTAGTCGTCGGATGCACCACGTCGGATGTCTTGAAGATGGACCCGCTCCGTGCCGGATGGATGAAGATAGAAGATGCCGTCTGGATGAAGACTTCTGCCCGTCTGGAGGACCACTTCTGCCCTGCTTGGATGAAGACTTCTGCCCGTCTGGAGAACCACTTCGCCCGGCTTGGATGAAGACGTCAATCTTCAGGGGGTTAGTGTTAGGTTTTTTTAAGGGTAAGTATTGGGTGGGTTTTATTTTTTAGATTAGGGTTTGGGCGGCAAAAGAGCTAACTGTCCTTTTAAGGGCAATGCCCATCCAAATGTCCTTCTCAGGGCAATGGGGAGCTTAGTTTTTTTTAGCTAGTATTTTATGGGGGGTTGGTTGTGTGGGTCGTGGGTTTTACTGTTGGGAGGGTTGTTTGTATTTTTTTTTACAGGTAAAAGAGCTGATTACTTTGGGGCAATGCCCCGCAAAAGGCCCTTTTAAGGGCTATTGGTAGTTTAGTTTAGGCTAGGGTTTTTTTTTTATTTTGGGGGGCTTTTTTATTTTAATAGGGCTATTAGATTAGGTGTAATTAGTTTAAATTTCTGAATTTGTTTATTATTTTATGTAATTTAGTGTTTGTTTTTTTGTACTTTAGCTAATTTAATTTAATGTAGGTAATTGTATTTAATTTAGTAAATGTATTTAATTATAGTGTAGTGTTAGGTGTTAGTGTAACTTAGGTTAGGTTTTATTTTACAGATAAATTTGTCTTTATTTTAACTAGGTAGTTATTAAATAGTTAATAACTATTTAATAACTATTCTACCTAGTTAAAATAAATACAAACTTGCCTGTAAAATAAAAAATAAATCCTAAGATAGCTACAATGTAACTATTTGTTATATTGTAGCTATCTTAGGGTTTATTTTACAGATAAGTATTTAGTTTTAAATAGGAATAATTTAGTTAATAATAGTAATATTTATTTAGATTTATTTAAATTATATTTAAGTTAGGAGGTATTAGGTTTAGGGTTAGACTTAGGTTTAGGGGTTAATAACTTTAATATAGTTGCGGCGACGTTGGGGGCGGCAGATTAGGGGTTAATAAATGTAGGTAGGTGGCTGCGATGTTAGGGCCAGCAGATTAGGGGTTAATAATATTTAACTAATGTTTGCGAGGCAGGAGTGTGGCGTTTTAGGGGTTAATATGTTTATTATAGTGGCGGCGACGTGGGGGGCGGCAGATTAGGGGTTAATAAGTGTAGGTAGGTGGCGGCGACATTGGGGACAGCAGATTAGGGGTTAATAAATATAATGTAGGTGTTGGGGGCAGCAGATTAGGGGTTCATACATATAATGTAGGTGGCAGCGGTGTCCGGAGTGGCAGATTAAGGGTTACATTTTTTATTTTAGTATTTGCGATGCGGGAGGGCCTCGGTTTAGGGGTTAATAGGTAGTTTATGGGTGTTAGTGTACTTTTTAGCACTTTAGTTATGCGTTTTATGCTACGGTGTTGTACCATAAAACTCATAACTACTGACTTTTAAATGCGTTAGGACTCTTGACAGGAGAGGGTGTACCGCTCACTTTTTGGCCTCCCAGGACAGACTCGTAATATCAGCGCTATGGAAGTCCCATAGAAAAAAGACTTTACAAAGTTTACGTAAGTCGTTTTGTGGCAAGGCCAAAGAAGTGTGCGGTGACCCTAAACATGCAAGAGTCGTAATAGCAGCGGGCATAAAAAAGCAACGTTAGGACCTCTTAACGCTGTTTTTTTACCCTAACGCACAATTCGTAATCTAGCCGATGGTTATTTTACTTGCTCTCACTAAACATAATCCTAAAATTCTGGCCTGCTAGGGAGGCCTGAGGAGAGGTTTGAAAACCAGTGCTATAGACAAATAGACTCATATTACAAATCCAAGCCTGTTAGGGTTCAGGTTTAGTAATCATTGGTATTTAAGATTTCTATAGCTCCCAGATATAGTTGGAATACTATCAAGTTATTGCAACAAATGTACACTGTAAGAAATGCAACCTCTCAGTATACTAAAGGGATAGTAAAAACCCTGAAAGTTTTATATAAAATGTTTAGCTAGTTATGTGTAATAAAAACTTTCAATATTTACTTTGTCCCCTTTTCATGTAATTGCGCTCCAAAAATTTAGCAATTTCTAATTCTCATAACTTTTGGCTATTGAAGAATAATTGCAGTGAAAAGGATGTAAATTTGTTTTAAAAATGATGTCTTGGCTGATGTTATTCGATAGCAACACAACAGAAATGTCTTGTAAGTACAAGGTACTTACTGTCTCTTTAAAGGGAGGGGATTGTCTGATTTGCATGAACCCTTATCATTGAACAAAGGACTGACATGTAGAATATGGAATTATCACAACTGACTTATAATATCATGTTTTAGAGAACGCTTCCTTTAAGGATCAACTCATCTAGATTACTAGCGTTCCTCGAGGCAACAGCACATTGACATACCTGAACAAATCTTACATTATACATAGCAAGCCTGCCACTGGAATGTAGCTGGGAATACAGCAATACTGAGAAGTAGAAGGAGCCATGAATTCTCCCATAAGCATCACGGCTCAGATATTCCTGTCTACGAAAACATAACTATATGTAAAAGTAAACCATGTACGTTTTATACATGTGTCATTCCCGGCTTATACACTAGACCAGGGCTCGAAAAACAAAGGAGCCAGGTAGCCACTGGCTCCTAGAATTTTACCCCTGGCTCCTAACATTTTGGACTTTTTTAGATAATCACATAAAACATTTTGAGATTATTGGGCCACCAATATCTGTTGTTTTTTTGTTTTTATTTCAGTTGAACTAAGTGGTTAACTGGTTTCTAAATAAATTAAACCACAATTCTCTCTCTCTCTTTTTTTTTTATATATATATATATATATATATATATATATATATATATATATATATATATATATATATACCTGTATATATGAGTGTGTGTGTGTTTGAAATCCAAATGTAGCACACTCTCCCCAAAACAAAACTGCTGTATACATATATATAATGAACAAGAAAGCTAGCAATCACTGTTTTTTTTTTTTTAAATGTTACCTTAAAATGACACAAAACCAACATTTTTCTCTCATGATTCAGATAAAACATATCATTTTCAACAACTTTCCTATTTACTTCTATTATAAATTGTGCTTCATTCTCTTGGTATCCTTTATTGAAGGAGCAGCAATGCACTACTAAGAGCTAGTTTAACACGTTGGTAAGCAAATGATAAGAGGTATATATGTGCAGTCACCATCAGCAGCTAGCTCACTGCTCCTGAGCCTACCTAGGTATGGTTTTCAACAAAGGATATTAAGAGAACAATTTACATTAGATAATAGAAGTAAATTGGAAAGTTGTTTAAAATTGTATGTTCTATCTAAATCATGAAATAATTTTTTTGGGTTTCATATCCCTTTAATTCCGTGAATTAAAGGTCACATTTTGAAAAGACCAGTATATATAAATATATTCAGAAATGCCCTAGCGAGTGCCAAAATGTTGGCAATACAATGTTTGAAATTATGATAGTATGGTTATTAAAACTGAAACACATACTGAGAATATTGTATATATTTATGAGATATGAGGAGCAATACGTTTATTTGGTTATGAATTATTACTTTTATATTACAATCTGCCATGGCTGTGTAAATAGAGTGTCGTCTGATAAATTATCTCTTGAAATTAGCATTGTTTCAGTTTGCAAATGATTTAAGATGCTGTAGGCAGCAGCAACACTTGAATTCCTAAAAAGTGATTGAGAAACTTTGCCCCTCGGCTGATTCATCTCTATAAACATTATCTGGCAGAGAATAATGGAAGACCATTTTGTAATGGTAAATCATCTTAAATATACTGCACTTTGCAACAGATTTAAAAGACAGAAAAAAAAGTAATAAATCTATATCTAAGATATGACAAATCTGGAAGCTGTTCAGTGACTGACATAAAATATATTAGTATGTTGCAGAAATGCTATATAGGAGATGAGGTTTAAACACACCTAAATCTTTCACATTTTGGGCTACATTATAAGTGGAGCAGAAAATATAGCTTCCGCGAAAGCGATATTTGTGCTCCACTTAGTAATACCAGTGCATGCAAATGTGCGCTGGTATTACAAGTTAGGTGCAATGCAAACGCGACCTCACGAGAGCACGCTTCCATTGACTCCAATGGGAGCCTCGTTCTCATGTCGTCAGACACGGCATGAGAATCTAGGGCAACGAAGGGGGTAAGTCGCGCAGCGATGGGCAACAAATGTAAATATATATGTATATGAATATATACATATATGTTTATGTGTTAATATGTGTATATACACATATTAACACATAAATATATATGTATATTAGCATATACATATATATTTACAGGGAACATACAGTTCCCATAGACCGCGATGTAAAAGCACTTTTTAGTGGCGTTTTTTTTTTCTAACACCCCACACCCGCCAACTTTAACCCCTCATGGTTGCTTTTTGCTTTTTTTTATTATTTAAAAAAAAAAAGCTACATTCTTTTTTAATAATTAAAAAATATATATAGTCTTTATTTTGGGGGCAATTGGGGGTTATTTTAAAAAGGAACCAGAGGTCTGAACACTTGTAATGGCTGGTTATTTATTGCGTGCCTGTAAATGGGCCATTTTTTTAAATATCCTGAAAGCACAGAAGGATTTTAAATATAACCATCATTTATATTGTAAACTACACTATCATGGCATGTTTCCTGTCAGGCTGAAGGCCTGCTTGTATACAATATAGAGATTGTATTCTATAAAGAAGTTTTTTTTCCTTATGTATATCTATGTATCTATCTATATAGCTATCTATCTATTTATCTATCTATGATATTTCACAAGTAGTGGATACGTGCAGTGTATTATTGTATATTTAAAGGGACACTGAACCCAATTTTTTTCTTTCATGATTCAGATAGACCATGCAATTTTAAGCAACTTTCTAATTTACTTCTATTATCAATTTTTCTTCGTTCTCTTGCTATCTTTATTTGATAAAGAAGGCATCTAAGCTAAGAAGCCAGCAAATGTTTGGTTCAGAACCATAGGCAGCACTTGTTTATTGGTACTGTCCAATCAGCAAGGACAACCCAGTTTGTTCACCAAAAATGGGCCGGCATCTAAACTTACATTCTTGCTTTTCAAATAAACATACCAAGAGAATGAAGACAATTTGATAATAGGAGTAAATTAGAAAGTTGCTTAAAATTGCATGCTCTATCTGAATCACAAAAGAAACATTTTGGGTTCAGTGTCCCTTTAAAACATAGGATTACCATGCATGCATAAAATGTTACTTTTTCCTATTTCAAATTCCAAAATTGAAGCTGCAATTTGTATATTGGAAAAACTTCCCAGATATTGCTATCCACAAGATTTAAAGCAAATAATATATATATATATATATATATATATATATATATATATATATATTCTTCATAATGTTATAACAGAATTATGCAGAATATTGACTTCTCCAAGAAGACTAGAAGCAGACATATACAGCAGGAAATATATGTGTAATACTGAAAGCAAAAAGCATTGGATGATAGTAATGAAACAGAGAAATGTGGTTATGGTGTAACACGTGGCAGTGAGATTACTTTAATTTCTGAAACCACAGATCAAATAAAAGCTAGCCATAAAACGAGAAGGTGAAATAAAAATAGGCGCGACATGGAGTTTCATTCCAGAAATGCACAATTTGCAAATATAGTAAAATTACAGTTCAAATGTAACATGTAAACTCAAGACTGAATATTTCCCATTTAAGGTATTAACCATATATTGTTCTCAGATTCTGGATGACAGACAAATTCTGTTCTAGTTTGTAAATGTCATGAATATAAAACAAAGTCTACCAACTATTGTTAAGATACTATGTTCCATCAAATGTCAAATCATTTTATTCTCCTTTTTTTTTTTAATATAAACAGTTTACTTTTTTTTTTAAACAGCACTTCTAATTCCAGCCAATTAATTTAATCCTTCCAAACTAGTTTTAGAAAATGAGTGCCAAGATTTTAGTGAGCTATTTTTTTTTGTATGATTACTTGCACACAAGATAAATGTAATGTGCTTGTGTGTTATCATGACTTGTTTATACATGCAACATAATCAAGTCTATCGACATGAGGAAAATATACTCAAACAAAGCACATTTAAAGTGTTCTTAAAGTGATACTAAAACCACATTTTTTTTGATAGAGCATGCAATTTTAAGCAACTTTCTAATTTACTCCAATTATGACATTTTCTTCGTTCTCTTGGTATCTTTATTTGAAAAGAAGGAATGTAAACTTAGGAGCCGTCCCATTTTTGGCTCAGCGCCTGGGTAGCACTTGCTGATTAGTGGATAAATGTAGCCACCAATCACTAAGCACTACCCAGTGTGCTGAACCAGAAATGGGTTGGCTCCTAAGCTTACATTCCTGCTATTTCAAATAAAGATAGCAAAAGAACAAAGAAAATTTAAATTTAGAAACTTGCCTAAAACTGCATGATCTCTCTGATTCATGAAAGAAAAAAAAATGGGTTTAGTGTCCCTTTAAGAAAATGTTAAACAAATGAAAGAAAACTTTTAAAATATTTTAATATATTTTTGGATGGCAAAAAAAAAGGTGATGTTCAAATGCCCTGCTTTAGCTGACTGAGGGAAACTAGGACTGCAGTCTATCCTTTGGACTGATCTGATCTAGAAATTCTGTTTGTGAGTTTGTTGTGTTGCATGGTAGAGAGAAGTTTACCACTAACCAAGCACAAGGTTTAGCAACATATTATTGCCTAAATTATTTCAATATTAGTAATTTTACATTTAAAGGGCCAGTAAACCTAGCAAATAATGTTATATAATTCTGCACATAGTGCAGAATTATGTAACATTAGCTTAGCACCAGATTTCTAAAGTGAAGAAAACAGAACGCCGCTCCTGGCTCTACTGAGTGGGTCTGTTTTCTTCTCCAAAGTGCATCGCGGGCACGCTGTCTAGTCACAGCGCACCCGATCACGCTATTAAACTCAATGTAGCTCGCTCCTGCTCTGGTCTGGTAGCGGGAACGAGCTACACTGAGTTTAATAGCGTGATCGGGCCGGCTGTGATTAGACAGCGTGCCCAGATGCACTTAGGAGAAGAAAACAGACCCACTCAGGAGAGCCGGGAGCGGCGTTCTGTTTTCTTTGCAAGATATCTATTTAACTCTTCACTTTAGAATTCTGGCGCTAAGCTAATGTTATATAATTCTGCACTTTGTGCAGAATTATATAACATTATTTGATAGGTTTACTGGCCCTTTAAAAAATCTGAGTATTCTTGAGTTTATTAACCTAGAGATAACATTGGAGTCTGTTGATAGATTAAATATATATATATATTTTTGTGGTTGTATCAAAAAGGACCATGTAAGTGTACCTCCCAACATTAAATTCCTCAGATGTTGGGACCAAAAGCCTTAAAGGGACAGTCAACACCAGAATTTTTGTTGTTTAAAAAGATAATCACTTTATTACCCATTTCTCAGTTTTGCATAACCAATACAGTTATATTAATATACTTTTTAACATCTGTGATTACCTTGTATCTAAGCTTCTGCAAACTGCCCCCTTATTTCAGTTCTTTTGACTGACTTGCATTTTAGCCAATCAGTGCTGACTCCTAGGTAACTTCATGTGCGTGAGCTCAATGTTAGCTATATGACACACATGAACTGACTCCCTCTAGAGGTGAAAAACTGTCAAAATGCATTTAAATAAGAGACGGCCTTTAAGGTCTAAAAAATTGGAAAGTTGTTTAAAATTACATGCCCTGTTTGAATCATGAAAGTTTATTTTGGATTTGACTGTCCCTTTAAGCCTAAGTGGTCCACTATGGCATTTTACATCAGGATATGTATATACATTATAAAGTGCTACATTAGCCTTATTTTAAATTCTGAGGTCAGCACCATGCCAACCTCAAAGTATACAAAGCCACTGATTACTAAGTACATAACGTATGAAAGCTTGACTGACAGACAAGCACTTACATGTTGTGTACACACCAGACACCTACTTAGGCTCTGACATCAGCACGCGCATGTGCACAATGTGCTGATCGTGGCATTAAAAAAGGCTTCTGCAGGCTTTAATCCACATACATATAGTACACTCATTAAGTAGACTGGGAATGTGTATCCCTAGTATACTACTTCAATTTTGTGATTGTGAGTTAAAACAGAAAGAGATAATAAGGGGATGTTAAGATATAACATTGCACAATTAAATAGAATTTAATATAGTTGTAGTAACAAACTCAGTAAAGTATTTCATGAATATCCTGGATATGCGTGTCACTTACTTAAAGGTAACTATACACTTTTTCAGATAAAAGGACATGAATGTCAATATAATTCTGTTATTAAATGTGCTTAGCTGTTGCTGAAAAGCATACTTAGGTAGACTCCAGAGCAGCAATGTACTACCAGGAGCTAGCTCGGGATTAGTGGATACAAACATATGCCTCTTGTTATTGGTTCACCAGTTGTATTCAGCTATGTCTAATTAGTGCAAAGTAAACCAGGAAAAGCTGCACTCTCATAGGTGGAAAGTGAAAATCCTTTATTAGGTTAAGAGCAACATTTTCGGGGGAACACCTGCGCCTTTGTCAAGCTGTTAACCTAATAAACAGGTTTGCAGGGTTGTTTTTTTATCTGTGAGCAAAATTATTGATAGTTTTATGTAACAAACCATTTCAGCCGTTATATACTCGTCCCATATCCCAGTAAGTTTATTAAAAGCAATACACCAAAGTCAAACTAAGACGAGAAATAATACTTGTCACAAACCACAAGCTTCACAATGTAAGTTAGGGCTATTAGTGTGAGTACAACTAAATGAAATTACAGTAATGGAAAAAGGAACTCGTGTAACAGTGCTCGACAATGGGACAAATATAGCTTTTATATAAGCAGAACAGGAAACTAAAATGACACATCATATATTTTACACATCTGTTCATTTCAGGTAAAAAAAAGCAAACAAATAATATAAATAAATGCCATTATAAGTAGGATAAAATATATATATATTTTTAAATTCATAACTCAATTTAAGAAAATAAAAGTACTTAGAGATTTAAAAATAAATTGTATGCAAAGCATTCACGCTACTTTGTAGAAATTTGCTGACAAAGGGCTAGATTACAAGTGAGGCGCTATCTTAACATTCACTGGTGAAGAGGCAAATTTGTCCCTTTACCAGCGAATGTTAAATAACCAGCCATTACAAGTGACTGGTTAATGCTACCGCAAGCTCACGTTTACATTAGTGCTAAAAATCATTAACCAGAGATCAGATCTCTGGTTAATGAAAAAAAATTGCCCAAAAATTAAAGAGGACTGTAGAGTAACATAAAATAAAAATATGAGCATCTTTAATTTTATTTTTTTTAAAACTGCACAAAGCAGTTATAAGGGTTTAAAGTGAGGGGATATGGAGTGTTCGAAAAAAATGGCGCCTTTAAATGGATGTCAATGGGGGACTGTTTTTCTCTATAATCATATACGTATATAAGCATATAAATGACATATCTTTGAAATTTGCCAGAAAAAAAACCTACTACTAATTTGAAGTTCAGACTAAGGGGTAGATTTACCAAACAGCGGATGCTGCAATCTACTCCCGTAGTTTCCAGAATGCTGGAAACAGGAGTTAAGAAGCAGCGATCGTAAGACCGCTGCTTCTTAACTCATCCACCACCTCTGAGGCGACGGACAGTAATCATCCAGATCAGATACGTTTGGGATAATTGACATCCCCTGCTAGCGGCAGATTGGCCGTGAATCTGCAGGGGGCTGCATTGCACAAGCATTTCACTAGAAATGCTTGTGCAATGATTAACTGCGTATGCTGTCGGCATTTATCGATGTGCGGCGGCTATGATCCACTACAGCGGATAATGTCCGCCCGCACAATAATAATTCCGCCACTAAGGAGTAGATTTATGAAATGTCAGACAGACATGATTCCTCTTTATTGTTCCACAGAATTGGCCTCTTATGGCCAACATCTTTCCAGTGCTTTTCCATGGAGACAAACTTCTATCATGGGCAACTACATCAAACATTAAAAACTATTTCCTTAATCCTTACTGAAGTGACTGGATGAACAGCAGAAAATAGTGTTTAAGTTCTCTGATATAAAAAAATAATGCAAGTATAACAACTTGGGGAATACCAAGATATCAGGCATTTTCCATGTTATACATTTTTAAAGCACTAGATGGCAGCCCTATTTCCTGCCACCAACCTAGGTATCTCTTCAATTTGAAAATAGAAGTAAATTGGAAAAACAATTAAAATTGTATCCTATGTTAGAAACACAAAATAACATTTGGGGGGTTTATATCTATGTCTAACTTAACTATATAGGCAGCAAATGTTCATTAGTATTTAGATATGTATACATAGTAGCACCCCTATAGTATAGGTTCATATGTGTGAGTCTTTTGCATCTGAAAATGTCTCTTCTCTGCTCCAACTAAGATGCAAAAAAATATTAAAGTATATAAGCAACATATGTAAGTGCATTGTTATATTTCAAATAAACTATACTTAACACATTAAGGTTACTTTCATGAAATTGATTTTTTTAAAGGTTATAAAGTGTATTATATTTAGAACAAGGAAATAATAACTTGCATGACCACTGACATTTACACATTTAGAAGCAGAGACAGAAGTGGACTCAATTCTAGTACCAGTCTGATAAGTTGAGAGAAAGCACCATTAGGAAATAACTGCTAGCTTGATCTATCATTATGTCTGTTGGAAAAGTAAGACAATTCACTGTATAAGCAGTGAGCATTCTGTCACTATGGTAACTACATCTGCGGGGGTAATTTTGTGTAATGCACAAAATCTTGGAAAACCTATAATTGAATCTAAAAAAATTATATTTACCACATCTCAACAATTAGTCATTAGCTAGCTCATCTGAAATTTAGTGTGGCCTTTAATTTTTATGCTAAATATTAATTAAAAATAAAACCTTTGTATTCAAACACGTACTAATTAACATATGTTTTAGCTTTTTTGCTTAAAGGGATAGTAAAGTCAAAAATAAACTTTCATTATTCAGATAGTGCATGCAATTTTAAGCAACTTTCTAATGTACTCCTATTATCAATTTAGACACCAATCAACAAGCGCTACCCAGGTGCTGAACCAAAAATGGGCCGGCTTCTAAGTGAACATTCTTGTTTTTTTCCAATGAAGATACCAAGAGAACAAGCAAAAATTGATAATGAGTAAATTATATACGGCTAGATTTGGAGTTTTGTCGGTAACGACCCGAAAAACTAACGCCGGCTTTTTTCTGGCCGCAGCATAAAAATAACTCTGGTATTGAGAGTCCACATAAAGGCTGCGTTAGGCTCCAAAAAAGGAGCGTAGAGCATTTTTAACGCAGCTTCAACTCTCGATACCAGAGTTGCTTACGCAAGCGGCCAGCCTCAAAAACGTGTTCGTGCACGATTCTCCCATAGGAAACAATGGGGCTGTTTGAGCTGAAAAAAAACCTAACACCTGCAAAAAAGCCGCATTAAGCTCCTAACGCAGCCCCATTGTTTGCTATGGGGAAACACTTCCTACGTCTGCACCTAACACTTTAACATGTACCCTGAGTCTAAACACCCCTAACCTTACACTTATTAACCCCTAATCTGCCGTCCCCGCTATCGCTGACCCCTGCATATTATTATTAACCCCTAATCTGCCGCTCCGTAAACCGCCGCTACTTACATTATCCTTATGTACCCCTAATCTGCTGCCCTAACATCGCCGACTCCTATATTATATTTATTAACCCCTAATCTGCCCCCCACAACGTCGCCTCCACCTGCCTACACTTATTAACCCCTAATCTGCCGACCGGACCTGAGCGCTACTATAATAAAGTTATTAACCCCTAATCCGCCTCACTAACCCTATAATAAATAGTATTAACCCCTAATCTGCCCTCCCTAACATCGCCGACACCTAACTTCAATTATTAACCCCTAATCTGCCGACCGGAGCTCACCGCTATTCTAATAAATGTATTAACCCCTAAAGCTAAGTCTAACCCTAACACTAACACCCCCCTAAATTAAATATAATTTAAATCTAACGAAATTAATTAACTCTTATTAAATAAATTATTCCTATTTAAAGCTAAATACTTACCTGTAAAATAAATCCTAATATAGCTACAATATAAATTATAATTATATTATAGCTATTTTAGGATTAATATTTATTTTACAGGTAACTTTGTATTTATTTTAACCAGGTACAATAGCTATTAAATAGTTAAGAACTATTTAATAGCTAAAATAGTTAAAATAATTACAAATTTACCTGTAAAAGAAATCCTAACCTAAGTTACAATTAAACCTAACACTATACTATCAATAAATTAATTAAATAAACTACCTACAATTACCTACAATTAACCTAACACTACACTATCAATAAATTAATTAAATACAATTCCTACAAATAAATACAATTAAATAAACTTGCTAAAGTACAAAAAATAAAAAAGAACTAAGTTACAAAAAATAAAAAAATATTTACAAACATAAGAAAAATATTACAACAATTTTAAACTAATTACACCTACTCTAAGCCCCCTAATAAAATAACAAAGCCCCCCAAAATAAAAAAATGCCCTACCCTATTCTAAATAACTAAAGTTCAAAGCTCTTTTACCTTACCAGCCCTGAACAGGGCCCTTTGCGGGGCATGCCCCAAGAAGTTCAGCTCTTTTGCCTGTAAAAAAAAACATACAATACCCAAGCCCCCCAACATTACAACCCACCACCCACATACCCCTAATCTAACCCAAACCCCCCTTAAATAAACCTAACACTAAGCCCCTGAAGATCTTCCTACCTTGTCTTCACCTCACCGGGTTCAAAGATCTGTCCAGAAGAGCTCCTCCGATGTCCTGATCCAAGCCCAAGCTGGGGGCTGAAGAG